>NC_140066.1:14906334-15506334 GCF_963513975.1 Fringilla coelebs
TGAGGGGTACCAAAAACAACAAGCAAACAAAAAAGGCATTTCACACAGGGAGGAAAATGTTAGTTTTAACATTTGCAGTGCAAGACCTTGACTTCCTTACACTCACATGATTCATGCAGGTTCTTCCCTCAGTGTTTCTATTGACATACCATTTCTAGCATAATCGATAGAAAAACAGAAATTCATATTACTTTTGAAGGCTTTGACAACACTGCAATGTCTAACACTACATTTTGGGTTCTGAGCACATTTCTTGAGGCTATAATGAACTATTTCTTTCCAGAATAAAATTCTTCATGACAAGCAAAAGAACTCTTCGGCTCATTCCTGTATATCTGTTTTGATAAAAATTTCCAAAGGCAGAGACATGTTCTATCAATAAGCTAGAACTCTTACTACCCTCCCCTTAAGAGTTTACATCAAGGAACACAATGTTTTTGGGTCAAGTTTCCCCTGGAAAAGACACCAAAAAAAAGAGTGTGGAAAAGAACAGAAATCAAGGCAAAAAATGTCTTAATCTACAGATCTAGAACAAGAAAAATCAAACTCTGCAATATTTATATGCAGGAAATTGTTTCAAAATATGCTTCCTATTCTAAAATAACACTTCACAGGAAGTAGTGGAACTATTTCTGTCTTGCTCGCCCTATAAAATTTTGACATCACTTCCACCTGCTGTATATTCAACCCTATAACCTCCCAAGCTCTGTATGTTGGTCACTCTCCTTTCCCTCTTGCCCCTTCCGCTTGACTGTAATGGACAGTTCCCTCCTGGATATCCCAAAAGACAAAGAGGTGCCTGATAAGTGGGGAGAGGTCAAACATGAGCGCAGCTATTTATTACATATACTGCAACCAGATGGAAGTAACTCATCCATCAAGGAACTCGTCATCCTCATCACATTAACTTTTTATAAAAAGCCTACTGCTCCTTCTCTGCTCCACACAGTTCAGCTTCCTCTCTTCTGTGTGCTTTTACAAAATGAACCCTCTCTAACCCCATTGCCACTTTCTCCTTAAATCATTGCTACCTATCACTCCATGGTTATTTTTAAACTTTACTTTTATAAATACTCATCCTGTAGCTCTGGGAGATATTAAAAGTGTACCAGGGCAAGGAAGGGCGTTTCTGACACTTGCTCCCTCATTCATCAGCCCCTCATAGGCCCGTTGGTGACAATGAAAAGATTTCACAATACTGTGCGGCAGAAACTCATTCTCCCACTCATCCATCATGCTCAATCTAGCAGCAGTTCTACTGACCTAATCTGTAATGCCTCAATGCTCACTGGAGATTTCTTAAAGGCACCCTTCATTGTTGTTAGTTACAAAGAATAGGCCTGTGCCATTAGATAAGGAGACTAAATGGTGCAAGAATTAATGCAATACTGTATCGTCACCAAGTTGCAGGTTCAAACACTAAAGAGTTAGAGTCAGTGTAGAAAATGGCTTTTATCTGAATTTTCTTGCAGGTCATATGGAAAGGAGATGAAAGTAGTTTAAACTCACTTCCAGGTATAGATAGCACGAGTGTGAGTCACTATCCCTAATTAGTTACTTTTTAACACTTACAGGCTAATGGGTCCCAGGCACTCCACAATAAACCAAAAACCACATTGGAGCCCCTTCTTCAGAAAATGACAGTCACAAGTAAGGAAGTCATAGCTGAATACTTTGATGGAAGATACTTATTTCCTAAGGGGAAGAAGCAGCACCTGTGTGAGCAGCTGATATAAAAATCTAAGACACAATGAAAAATGTAGTACAGATTTTTTAAGTAGGGATGCAAGAGACAGCTAGATGTACGATTTTATCACATTGACATAACCATAAAAGAATGACAACACAAAGAGTAACTGATGAACATAAATAAGTAAATAGCAATCAATGATGAGTGAAACAGTCATTCCATAAGAGTTCAAAATTTATTGTGCCATTTCACTTAACGGAGTTAACTATATTTTTTAATGGTGCAATGGATCAGTCATTCATGGACAAGCAAACCTAACAGCACAAGGTCTTCTGCACATTAGAATGCTATTTGTCTAAGATATTGTTGGTACGAGATTAAGAGATAACTACGAAAAAAAATTAATTTATTATTTAACCACAGACATAAACACGTAGACAAATTCTAATTTGTTACTCTGCCAGCTTCTTGAGCTCCTTCCCTGATGTGAGGACTGTCTAGGTGCCTCAACAACAAAAACCTCTTTATAGACATCAGCCTGTGGTTTGTGTTATGCTCTGGGACCAAGGCTGCAGTCATTTGAAAAGGCCAAACCCAGAATGTAAGAACAAAACTCTGACCTACATATAGATATCAGCACAGTATACAAAATTGACAATAAATAGACATTTTAGCTGTCCAGCTGTGTTTTAAATACTGAAAACTTTGAAAGACTTCTCCAAGATCCCATGACAGCCTGACACAGGGGTAGAAATCGACCCCAGTATAAAATTCAGGCGAGTTTTCTAATGCAAGAGTCCACCTTTCCATCTCCATTTTTACATGGTAAGTAGAAAATATCAGGCCTGGATAGAAGGAATGATTAGTCACAATCTTCAAATGCAAACTACCACATAAAAATGTCACAGTTCATGCATGCAAAATACTTACAATTAAGTATCTACAGTATGTAGAGGACAAAGAAATGGCTTTTCTCTGTTCTCTAAATACTAGTGAGAACACAGAACAGAATATATGCTCATATACTACAATTTATTTTTTTTTAATAGAATGGGCTCTTCTAAGCAAAGTAAGCATTTTTGGTTACAAGAACAACAAGGAATCATGCTAAGAGCTGCAGTTTTAGTAGACTGAAAGCCTGTGCAGCTTAGGTTAGCATACAATATTCATCTGTCCTGTTCAAAAACTGAAACTACCAAAGCCAAATGGGTATAGCTCCATCTCCAGCATTTTTTAGAGTTCAAGCACTTTTTCTCAACTTCTCCTAAACAGAAATAAGCCTTGCAAAGCACTGTGCACCTGCAACGTGAAAGGTCACTAATCAGAAATTATTCCACATTTTAAAGGTTGAAAATGTTCAACAGGGCATACTGCATCCAGAAATATGCAGGAAGGGAAATCCTCAAAAGAATATCAGTAATATAATTGCAGTACTAAATACATATCTTGCACTACACAATTAGTTTTTGGAAGCTTATTGGAAATTCCAAGGCTAGAGAGAAACATCAATTTCTTCCACATGACTTCTAAAAGCATTCACAACCATTACACTTGCCATGTTCACATTTCCTTTTAGCCAATGAACTCTAAGGTCCAGTTGTCACCTTGAGTTATCTTCTAAAAGGAAGACACCCAACTTTTCCATAGGTATGTGCATTTTGGCACTTATCAAAATTCCCTCATTCCATTATGTGAATGCCTTATGCAATTTTTCTTCAAAGCATCACAAATTCAGAATTTACTCAGGCTAAGACATTTGCAGAAATAAAGACTGCTACATACTTTTTTGGCAACAGTAAAGAAATTACACCTCTAGAGAAACAGAACTCTTTTCATAAATAACGGATTTATGGTGTGTTCTATTGAAAGCACTTCCCAGGAGAATGTTAGTCAGCACACTCTGCTATGTAATACCTTCAGCTGTATTAGCTTTTCCATAAGTAATTTGGTATGCCTACCCACTTGGAGAGGAAAAATAGAAGAAGAAAAAAAAGAAGTTGTAGGCTTTTGTACCAACATCCATCCAATATTTTAAAAAGAGCGCAGTGACTTAAGGATTTGAACTAACCAAGCTCGCTGCAGAATATGACCCTGAAAAAATATTACTTGTAGATGGTGTATGTTAATTACTGATCCCTGGAAATTGCATCTGAATCATGTCTAATCAGTAATAACCAAACTGTCATACTTTGAGATGACTACATTTCCCAGAATAGCTAAGACTGTTCCAAGGATCAAGATTCATTGTCCCTGTCCTGAACAATTAAGGTCAGGATCCTCCAACATTCAGGTTAGAGCTGCATCTCTGTGGCACAAAGCTTCCTTGCAACCTGCAAGCAGAATGAACAATTCTGAAGACACCCAGCCCCCCTTTTAATACTCAGAGCTCAGTAGGAGACCAATCCATGGACAATTTTCCTGTCCTGACTTGATGAGCTTAAAATTTTATTAGAAGAAAGTAATATTACAGCTCAAATGAACTGATAGATGAGAGAAAGCCACTGCAACAAAGGCATACACACCGACCTATAATTTGGACATCACAAATCATAATTAAAATGTAAAAATCTCCAATATAATGAACAGATGGCTAATTTAACATGCTTATAAAACATGCAAGTTTTTTCTTAAATGATCTTTGATAAATAAAGTATATTGTCAATTGTATTTATTATACTGTAGGGTTTTAAAAATTTATTTACTGGGAGCAGGAGAGGCATGGACTGTCACAGTGAGGATGGTATGGTTTTCTAAGGTGAGGGAAGAAAGAAGGAGACTTTTTATAACCTCAAAAGGCAAAACCATATTTCAGAAAATTTTATTTAACACAATGATGTGATAAGGTGGAAATTCTCTGACCTAAGACAAGCTATTACTGCTAACCGTTCCCTAAACCCCACTGCTGTGCTTTAGGCTTATTTATTTATTTACTGGTCTTCCATGTTCCTAAATCCAGCTGCAGAGCATCTGATCTCTGCTTTCTTCCTCTTTATGTTGAAGAATGATTGCTTAGAGAAATGGGTTTCAGTATTGAGCAGTCCATTTTATTTAAAACCAGTTGCAATTCTAAATACTATAGGAAAATTTAAAATCCTAGTATTTTCACAAGCAAGCATACAGCTCTAATACAAAAAGAGATGGCTTTTTATTTAAATAAAATAAGTCGTAATAATTTTAGTATGTATATTTATATATTTATGTAGTGTGTATATTTATATATTTATGTAGTACATTATATACCAAAATACTTACAAAAACAAATCTGCAAAGTAGCTGAGTGATGCAAAACTCCACATATTAAACCTACTTGATTTTTTTGCCACATAAGTAAAATCCCTTCAGATAGAAAAGAAAGGCCATAGGCTTGGCAGAGAAGAAAAATAATACAGACATAAATTTTGTGTTTACATTGGCAAAATGAGTCTAAAACATCCTTAAGACTTTTAATACTGTATTTAATGCTGATCAACAGAGAAAAGCAAGCAACATCCACATGCTTTTCATTTAGGAGCACATGATGATGTGCACCATGAACTCAAATTTACAAATTGATTTACAAATCCCCCACAATTGAGAAAACAACATCCCTTAACAGTTCAGAAAATCTTGATAGTATTGTTGTCTTACACTATACAAATATTGGTCCTAAAATGTGTCTCCTAGTATTTCCTAAGTATAATATGAGATTTATTAGCACCCTTTGTCTGTAAAGTCTCTTCAGTACCATGGACCAAATGCCAAGATATAAGAGAAAATAATTAATCTTTTTAGACTTCAGTTACTTTTTAAAAAATAATATTTTTTCTAACACTTTTACAACAAAATCTATCATTTTGTGAACTTGGAGGACTGAAAGCTAAAAATCTTCCTTTACCTGAATCCTAATGTAGGAAGTATCACAGATTTATAATGGTGAAGAATAAACACATTTTTTGCTTCTGCTTTACAATGGAAAATGAGAGCACTCAATACTTCTGGAATACCACCAGCCCCAAGAAAAGGAAAACTCTAGGAAGAATTGCAAAAATGCCCTGGATCAGTGGGAACACTTCCCCCTGAGTTGCATAATAAATTGGTTGGATTTGTGCAAATAACTGCCTGATACAGCCTAGAAAATCTCACCCATGGTTCAAAATACCATCACATTAAGAAGGAGGAAACAGGACTCTGCAGATTTGTCACCATTTCATTAGAACTGTAGTACACCCAAAGCTGCACCAGTATCCAAGATTAAGTGCACAGATTCAAATTATGTGCAAGGAGACTTCTGCATAGTTTCATGTTGACAAAATGCAATATTTGTCCTAAAACAAAGTAAAGTTTCATAAAACACTAATAGCATTCCCTTTTCTGGTAAAGGCTACATATAAAACCTGAGATTAAAGTTTCTGAACATTAAAACAAACCGCTGAAATAAACACACCTGCTGCAGAAGTAATGCCAAATTTCAATCCAGACTGTCATAAATACGAAGAATGTAAGAGTGCTGTTGGAAAATAAGTAATACCATGTCCAGGTGCTCTACGGAATGTGTTTGCCAGCCAGGTATTTTCTGGGTATTCTTTTTTAATCTGACCTTAAAAAAAGTCTGGAGAAAGCCATTTCAGAATTTTTCTTCAACATTTATCTCAAAAATGGGCCATTTGATTCGTGAACATCTCTAATGTATATCATCAGTGACTGAAGGAGTTTTTTTATATGATTTTTGACAATTTAACAAGTCCTCCTGACAAATTAAATGGTTGTGTTGACAACTTAACTGTACTGCCAATCAATATTTTCAATTACTTTCATTGTCATTCAGAAAAAATACAACACGAGGTCATACAGTGGTAAAACCAAGTAAAGAAAATAAAATGATGCAGAGTTGGGGGGGAGAGGGGCAGTGGGAGGGGACTGAAACTTTGAGGCACAACATGCAATTTAAACATTCTTTGTTTTTCAAGGGAAAGGTTAGGTGTTTCAGACTAACTTCTCTAATTTTAGACCTTGCTGACATCTCACTGAGAATACAACACTGTTTCCTTTCTTCCCATAAGCTGTTTAAAAATCATGAAATTTGAGGTGCTACCACAGGCACTTTCAGTGAAATCCTCTTTATTCCATCACTTCACACCAAAACCTCCATGTTCTTAACTACTAAAGCAGCCCTATACAGGGCAGATGTGAGGGCATTTCGAGAGCCATGGGTCAGCCACAGATTACTTCAGTCACAATCTTAGGACAGAGTCCTGACACACACAGCTCTGTGAGAAAGCACTCTATTTTCAAACATTGGTACCACAGTGAAGAAATACTTCCTGCATGTTGGACTACAATGGCAAACTCCTTACTGTAGCTCTATTGGGAAATTAATGCATAGTGGCAACAAATTTTTACACAAAAAGTTTACACAAAATCTGTAGCAATCCACTGTTGGTATAAAAATATACATTAATTTAATTGCCAAGAAATTCAAATTACTTTGTGAATTTCCCTTTTCCTTAACACAATGGGGAATCAAACTGTATGGTTATTTTAAAAATAACATTAAATAAAGGCAGTTTAATCCCAAATCTCTTTCCTCCCAAGATATGAATACAGGATACAGGTATGAAAGCTAAGTGTCAGCAGTTACCAGAATCTTAATCTTTTCTGGCTCACCAATTTAAGGCATGCAGAAGGAAATTTGCTCACACATGTAAGGGGAACCAGAGCTTTTTGAGCTCTGCATCCACAGCAGCTGCAGACTGGAACAGAGGAAAGTAGGCAGCCAAAGGAAAGGACACAGACTGGCACACAGCCCAAAGTGAGCACAGAAGAACAGAGATTTAAAAATATGTGCAGGGAAACCGACTCTTAGAGGCAAAACAAAACAAAATTTAAAAAGCAGCATGTGAGGACACTTGTTGGAAACTGAAGTGATGAAGGTAATATGTAGATAAATGCCTGGAAGTTGTTATGAAGAAAAGTGACTTGAGAAGAAAAGTATGTATGAAGGTGAGTCTGGTTTTCAGTTAATCCAAGCATAAACCTTTTAAAGGTGAACACCCCAAAATCAATAGTCATTTCAGAAGCAAAGTACTGCATATATTACCTATATTGTGAGAGACCAGATAATCCTCTCTGCGTGAGCCTAATATTGTTCTATTTTTGTCAGAATTCCCCTCTTGGAAAAAGAGCTATGATGGAGATATTTACTATCAGTCTAATCCCTCTTTGTTTAATAGATTCAAAAAGTCCAGGAGTATTAAAAAATATTACCAATAAGATGAGTAAGAAGATATTGCTGGTCACTCCATTTATAGATCCTGCTTCTTCTGCTATTAAAAACCAATTTATTTTTCACTGTCATACGGGGGGAGGAAGAAGAGGAGAAGCTTTTCAGGCAATTTTGTAGCTCATAGACTAGAACTGAGAAGTAAGCAGGCAGAGACAGGAAAGATGGTTTTATCCCTACAAGATATCTGGAAAAAGCCATACTGATATAGCGGTTAAATGCTGCAAAGAACTATAGTGTTTCTGGCAAAAATCCAATCAAGTCTTGGCCCACAAACAAAACTTGAAAATTAAGAAAGTGATGACAAAATATAGCCACTGACCAATTTACAGCAACTCCTCTAAGTTCAGTACTAGCATCTTAAGTCAATTTTAAAATCTTTTTAACTAACTATTTACTGCTTTATCTTAATTTTTTTTCTATGCCCTTTCAATTCTGGGACCAGTTTTAATATATTCATAATTTGCATTTAACAAGTTATATACACAGAACACCATTTAAGTTAGCAAAGGCAAGCAATTCTTTCTTTTAGTAACTGTTTTAAACAAAGAAAGATCACAAGTGCTGTGCTTAAAAATAAAGTAAAAAAAATTAAAATAAAGATAATAGAAAAAAAAAAGAGATGTTACATCATCAAGTTTTGGTAATTGCAAGATGTGTTGTTGCTATTCAGGTCAATAAGCTTCCAAAGCTACCAATACAAAGATATACTTTGGTTCAACAAGAAAAGAAATAAAAAAAGTCTTGTGAAGAAGCAGAATACAGAAGCTTATGTGAAAAGACTGACTTCTCAAGGCAGATTCCATTGCTTGTGTTGCTGCAAAACCAATGGATTCTGCACAGTTCTGTTAACCATCAGCAATTATCTTCCTGTCAAAGCTAAAGGTAACAAATTTCCCCATATCCAGCAAGGCTATATCATCAACCGGACACCAGCATCATTTGACGGAAACTAAATCACGACACCAGCCAAGAGCTCTGACAGACAAATGTGCTGCCTCCGAAAATCTAGGCCTATCACTCAGAGGAGCAAAAAAGGTTCTCTCAGCTGGTCTTTCTGAGAGAGATTAAATGTTGTAGATTCTATAAGTACAGTACCAAGCAAATCCTAAACATGAGAATTATTAATGGACTTTACTACTGGTCTTTTTAATCTTTTGCCAACATATGTTCATCTGTTTTACCTTGGTCTGTCTTGTTTCCTGATGGACATATAAGGCAGGAACCATGCATTATCCTAGTTTTAATCAGAGACAGCAGCACAAGAACAATGTACCTCTACCTATCACTTGGATAACACTTTAGCACTAGCTGTTCTGTTATAATGAAGGCTGTGTAATAAAAGATACCTCTAATGCATCCTGTCCTTATGCTTAACAATAACATTCATTTCATGATATGCTACATAATGGGAATACCAGTTCTTAACCTGCTCAGTAACAAAGTACTGCATTATCACAATGCAATTGCAGTTTGGCTGGAATTTCCTGATAATCTGTGGCTGGAGCTCACATTCTTTTCCCCAAAGGGACATACAGTACAGTAGATCAGCCTGCAACTGCAAACCTACAATTGGAGTATGGCTATCTTTAACCTATGTAATACCCAGGGTATAAAAAATGTGATGCTTTGTAAAGTGGTACTTTATATCGTTAAATACAAATCAAAGAACTTCCATTGACAGGTCAGTGAGATATTTTTTATAGAGGATCTGGTGTCACATTAAAGGTAATCACAGACACAATTATCTGGTGGAAATTCCAGTGGAAAGCCTGCGAGGGGGACTTGCTGTCCGAGGGGATTGATAGTGCTGGAAAATGCCTGTCACCTCTCGGTCACTGGTTCAAACGTGGGCCAGGCTGGCTGGGACCTGAAGCTGTTCCTGCCTGGCAGCTGCTCAGCGACCTGCGCGAAACGAGCGGATCCAAACCAGCACCTTTGGGGCGATGTCCATCCCCATGGAACAAACAGCTGCAGCAGATATCAACTGCAAGCATCTGAGGAGCTTCCAGCAGCTTGAGGAACTGTATAGACATTGTTCCCAGGGGCACTGATTCCAAGCAGAGGCTGCCACACATCCTGGTTTGGAAAGACTCACACATCCTACACTTCATAAGCCTGGATGTTTGGCTCAGTGAGGCTGCTCTCCAGTAAAGCAAGCATTTCCCTTAAAAAAAAAAAAATCACTCCAAAAAAACCCCAAACCAAATAAAAAAACAAAACAAAACAAACAAAAAAGAAAACCAAAACAAAACTACCACAAAACACACTTGCAAATTTGCAAATTCAGTTTCAAATTCTAGATTGTATTTACTATAAGTGTTGAAAATTCGCACACAGAAGAGAGTGCATTAAAACAAGAAGGTCAGTTTAAAAGAGTACTTTCAGTTTCCTACCTTTTATTTTAAATTTTCAAGTATTCTGCCAAACTGGCAGATTCTATATAAAGAGGAAGAACAGAATCGTAAGTGAGAAACAGTATAAGAAAAAGAGATGCAAGAGAGAACTTTAACTGCTTCATGCTAATACCTTCTATCCTAAATATAAGACAATAAAGTTAGTAATTTTTCCCCACTTAGGAAGACTAGGATTCAATGGAAATCATAAAAGAAATATATTCTAGTGTTTCTGGACTGAAATCAAAGTTTTTATCCTGAAGAGAGACTTCACTATTTTTTTTCCTTTTCTTTTTGATGTCTCTCACATGAAAAAGAAAATAGTACTGTTTATTCTAAGATTAATACAACACACAAAATATGGATATGACAGCATGAAAGTTACCAAAACTCCAAGAGTCTACTTTTCTGTAAATTTAGAGCTCATAGGGTACCAAAAATACCAAACAGGCTACTTCTGTAGCTTGGGATCCAAAAAAGGATTATCTTAATTAAGCTTCATATAGGTTTAAGATTAATTAGAAGGTGCAGTAAAACGTGAGACCAGGTACCAGGCATTTACTGAAAGCTCTTAATTACTAGTAGTATAAGCTAGCTGTGATTAACCCATATGCTGGATGGATGAACCCATACTGCTGCACAATTTTAGAATCAGAAAAGCTAGCAGCTATTCATCTGGAGAAATTAGATATTTAACAGCTAGATAATTCATTATTAGAGCATTTAAACCAAAGAAAGAGCTAACCTGGGTAAGTGATGAAAATTCTTAGCTTGACTCTACTTTTAACCTCAGTGTGATAGCTAAACAGTCTACTCATTCATTCTACCTCAAAGTGACACTTGCGAAACACTACGTTTTAATTAGGATGTTTTATAATATGGAACAAAAAAGTATTGAAATGAAATACATAATTAAAACACATGTCATGCTGAACAATTTTCATTTATATCACAATACACTAGTGCCATGACACCATTGCTACAGGCTCTGAGCGCTACCAAGGACATATTTACCTACCAGCAGGAAACCTCATCCAAGAGTGTTTGAAATCCTGGCTGTCCATATTCATCTCTACTCATCCTATTAACACACTTGCCACTGAACTTCTTCTGGAAGGTCCCTACATTCAGTCTAAGACTACTGTCAGCATCATTCCTCTCTTCTGCATATTGATTAGTGCACAGATGGGGGTGGGGTCAAGAAAAGAAAGGAAATAATATGAAACTACCGAACATTTCAGCCTGTCCCAGCATAGTAATTGAAATATGCTTTTTTCCTTTACAAATTAATGTTTCTGTTACAAACCATTGAAGGAAGTTTATAACACCAATAACACCTGAGAAATCAGTCACTACTGTAGTTAATGACTGGTTTGGTAGATTGTTAACTGCCCTTAACTTCCCATGAGTGGTTAACTAACAAACCAGTCATTACCTACTTCATGGGGATTAGAGGTTAAACATAAACTTGATTACAAGCTATAAATGTGAGTAATTTGAAATGTTACTGGTTATTACAAAAATATATGGTAATAATTTCCTCTTTAATGAAAGGGAGTATGTTTTTAGTGGTCCCTAGTTTCTTGTTGAGGCTTAGGAAAAGAGATCAGTGTAAGATTAACAGCTATATTCTTATGATGGGTATCTGGAGCTAGGTGGCAAAAATGAATACTCATGACCTATCTGTGTCATAAAAAATACAAAAACATCATTCTATCTGTAAATAAACATGGGGTTTGTAGTATGTATCCTTAATTTGGAATTGAAAATATTTGTGGCCAACAGATACAGATTTGGCATACACACATATGGTGGAGAAGGGTAATCCTTTACTTGCATTGAGGAAATAATCATAAATCTGAAGAATTCAAATATATGCAACCATTGGTCCAGAAGAATCTCACATGGCAAAACAATTAACAAGGTAATTAAATTAGGTAAACCTTATTCTCAAAGTTTACAGAGCTCGGGACTCAGATCACAGAACCGGGTTCAGAAACAGAATAAAATTTCAAGAAGAAACGAAGTCTAGGTGTCTAAATATCTCAGTATGAACACCTGAAAGAATGCACCACCTACTGACTGTGACCTGTGGTGGCAGTGTAAACTGAAGAAATTATGTTGTACAGTGTCAGGCTGAGATTTCCAGAGCCATCTGGATTTTCAGAGATTATCAGAATGCCTTAAATAATTTGAAAGTTCTAAAAGGAGCCAAACCAAATGCAGGGCAAAGAAATAATATTTTACACTTACTCTAGTAAACTCAACATGGGAAATAACCGTAATCTATGCTAATGAAAGAGTTTAAACAGCCACTAAAACTTCTGAATATAAGTGGGACAATGACCAGGGTAAGTAAACATGGAAAGATGTAAATCAAGAAGAATATTCACCAATCTCAAATTAAGTTGGGAAGATGATAAAACACTTACCCCACCCAGAAAATCTAAGAGCTAATTGGGGGGGGGAAGAAAGAAAAAGTCACTGGTTGCCATTGCAATTGTTTGTATTCTTTAGAATTTGAAACAAAATTGAAGTTACTGAGGGAAGTTACTGCTGCTGGCAGGTAGGGCTAGGAGGATCACAGGTTTTTTACAGGTATGTCTAAATATAAGCAATTAAAAATATCTTACAGTCACAGGGAGAATGACGGATCAAAGCTATACAGCTTAAAGATGAGCATGCATGAAGAAAAAGCATTGCTTCTTAAATAGAAAAGTCTGTCTTCTGTAAAATAGCAGCTTCCCTTAACCTGCAGCTTTGATGTGATAGCTCACTATCAGTTGTCTTCTAATTTGAGGGTCAATCACCCGTAGTTCAATTTGATATTTTGTGACCCACAAAGTATTAAAAAAATATAGTGTTTCATTTTGAGAAAACTATGTTACTCAAGAATAGTAGACAAATACAGTTGAACAGTAAAAGAAATAAACTAACCCAATTTTGTTGATACACTTACTTTCATGGCTTCCTTCCTCATTAAGAGTCTCTTGCAACACTGAGAAACTCTAATACTAAAAATGGACCATTACTGTAGTCACCTTCTCTCCCCAAAGCCCTATTTTGGTTAATACTATATTAAACTATATATAATAATATTATAAGTGGTGCAGAATTTCTTCCAACAGGTGTGTGAACTCAAAGAAAAAACATGGTTTCAATAATATCCTGTGTAGTTTTATTGAACATAGACTGGTGCTTTCTGCACTTGCAATTAAAATGTTTCAACATAGAGAGGCTTCAGCTCTATGTGTACCATACTAATAAACTCTAAATAGTATTAAGTGTCCCATATACAGGCCACCAACTTCACAGCTCCATTTCAGCAATAAAGCTCAGCATTTTTATGTTATGATTATTATACAATAAAGACAGGAATTTCTCCTACTGCTGTTTGTGCAGCTATGACACCATTTATACAGATTCTTAAACCTAGCAAACAACTACTTTAAATCACTTCAGAAAGAAACACACAATGAAACAGTGGGGGCTGGTTCTCATCTTCTGCAGGAAAATCCTTCAAAAACACAAAGCCTTCAACAGCATCTTCCAAACCTGCATGGAAACTTCCAGCAAGCTCATGTACAAACACTTACAGGACATTTGAAAACCAGGTATCAGGGTCTAGGAGCAGGCACATCCAGCCAAGTCAGCCCATGGTCACACCCACTCAGCAGCACAGGCAGAGACCCTTCGGTCTGCCCAGCTCCCTTTAGTGCTTGCCAACCAGTCTATGTGTGCTACCCAGCAAAAAGAAAGAAGAAACCCCAATTGTGAACCCTTCCTTGGGATCACTTTGTGTCCTTTCAGCTAGCACAGCACACATACCAAGCAGAAGTGGCTGCTCTGAACTGGTTCAGTTCAGAATCTGTCAGCCTGGTAAATCAGGAGGCCCATGAGGAGAACTCAAAAGCAGGTCTAAGCAACACAGAAGAGATAAGGTGGGAAAGGATATAGGTAAAACTGGTAGGAATGGATAAAAAGTTCCCTCCTCTGCAGAAAAGGCAGGCCTTTACTGAAGAGAGCTCCTGCCAGAAGGTCCATCACACCTTGTCCCCAAATGACGGGCACAAGGCAGGCCAGCAGCAATGATATACACTGATTTTATCTATATATATATGCACTGCACTTCTGCCTTACCAGGCCTCCCTTTTCACACAGCAGAGCACAGATTCCATTAATTTACAGTAATGCTCCTTCTGGCCTTAAGGTCATCAACAGCCACAGACACCACAGAAGACAGGAGCACGCTCCAGGGGCCAGAGCCCAGGACTAGCAGGTGGCAGGAGCAGGATCTGTGTCCCACTGACCTCTGTTCTCTGCCCCCAGCATGCACATGCCTGCATCTCATCAGCACAGGGACTGGTCACAATGCCAGGCTGGAACACCCAGACTACCACTGGCACTTTCTCCCTCACACACTAAGAGAAGCCTTTCCTTCATATAGAATTTTGACAGCCACACTTTATATGGAAAAATTACCTCAAAGGAGTAGGACAAAAAAGCAAGCATGGAAGCAGGCATTTAAGTACATTAAGCAAGCATGGAAGCAGGCATTGAGTTGAACATCAATTTTCCAGCCCACTGTAATTTTGCAAATTATTTAATAATGATTGAGAGTTTTCTCTAGAAGAAATATGGATCTAGAGTCAAAAATAAACCAAAGTTTCAGATACAGAATGTGAGATTTTATTAAAATAAGCCTTTAATTCTGTCACAATGTATGTTTTTTCCTAATACTTAATGTAAATTAGAAACAAGAAAACACAAGTTAAACAAATTCTTGGTAAATATTTGGTAAATAAATATTTGGTAGACAAATTTTTGGTAAGTAAATACTAAGAATATTTATCAGGTGTCATGAGATCAGGATCAGTCCCTTTTTTTTTTTGTGGGGGTGGGGACAAGAAGGGGTTATATGGGAGGTAAAGGATTAAGTGCACACAATGTGCTTGAAATATATCCACAGCTTTTTAAAAGCCGAAAATAAAAGCTTTTAAGATATATATTTTGGGGTCTAAAAGGAGAATTGATACAGAAAGCTAACCTGGCATGATTTTAGGGGATATATCTAAACAGCCTAATCATTGATAATTCACAATTTGTGAGCCTGGTGGGATTTCATGCAGAGCACTAGCCTCACTAAGGTAATTGGTGCTATTGAAACAACACTGGCTCAGCAGCATGCTGCTTTCTTCCTCGCCTCTGGGCACAGGAAGGATCAATATTTGTTAGGATTGCTTCTTGTTCCAACAATGTAAGATTTACAATACTTGCTAGGATTCTCACTTTGTCTTCACACAACTCATCAGTGGAACCCAATTACTAACCTCAGACAAACAACATTAACATGAGCCTCTATGCTTCTTTATTGCCCTTCATCCAAGTCTCATTTCAGGGTCTTCAGGCAGTGCCACTATAACAGATACTACACTTTAAAGTGTGCTCCAAGGAATAAATTTTCAGTCTTTCATTACTCGTACCTTGATTTACTTCATATCATCTTGCCGCTATAGACAAAGATAACACACTGTAAATTACAGCCATCCTGTCTTGTAGTTTCAGAGGTAGGGGGAAGGCAGGGAGTGATGCTTTCGCACTACAATTAGCACCGGGCACCACAGCTTCATTGCTATCATCACTGGTGACTGAAACTGGTTTTATCAAAGATGCAAAGCCATTATTTCATATAAACTCATTTCCTAAATTGCTTTAAATTTATTTCACGCTCTGATAAATGAGAAACTCTACGGTAAGAGAAAAATACATATTTTTATATTGTTTATTGCATTAACTTAGGGTATATAATCTCATTTAACTTTACTCATGGGGCCATTTCTGCAAATTTTTCAGTCCTGATGTCTTAATAGCACAGTGGCCTCTGATAGTTTGCAGTTCATTATGTTCTACTTCAAGCTCAATACACAAAAGCAAACCCCCAATCTTGATAATTCTGTTCCAAATGTTCCAACTATTAGTGCACAGTCGGCAATAGAAGGCTTGGAAAACAGTCATTGGAAAAATTCCTTCAAGTTAGCTGTTGCAGTACCCCCTTATTTGTCCTACAATTTCCTCCATCCTCCATCCTATTCCAGTGGCTGATAACTAAGAACATTAGTTTTATGCGACTTGTCAAGCTCAAATGAAAAGAGAGCTAACTTTAATGACACTGCAATTAATCGCCCCAATAGACAGACAGCTAAAAGACAAGATATTGACTTCATTAAGGATAATGTATTATGTCATTAAGTTGGTAGGGTCACCTTGTGTATCATATATGCTTGCTAATATATTGGCATTTTCCTCAAATAAGATAAATTCAGATATGAGTGATAAAGCTGATTAGAAAATGTTTAATCTAAAGAGGCTAGTTTCCTTATATTCCACTTTGCAGCCCCAGGTATAAGTGGAATAGTAAAAACCCATTACAGATCCAGGTTTACCTCAAATAACAGGTCCTAGCAATTTACAACATTTCTGGGTTTGTTTTTGGGGTGAGGATTTTTCTGTCTTTTTCTCTACCCTTGAGCTCAGGAATTATTTGTGCAGATTGCATTTCAGATTTGTTTTTAAATGCATAATTGCGTGCAGCACATTTAAGGTAAAAATGACCACGGCATACTAAATTAGTACTTGTGTGTGAGGACTTAACTCTTTAAAAATCAGGAGTTAAAAATCAGTTTAATTTGAGGGATGTGCTACAATAATTAAATATTATAAAACTGATAATTTCCTGTGATTAAGAAACTACTCTTTTTAGCCCCATACAAAGGCAGTTTTGTTTGGGGGAGAAACAATGTTCAGGAGTTTTTAAAGCCATATCAGAGAGTATTTGAAAAGATACATCTGAAAGCAATTTGTGCCACTTAATACTGCACAAATAAAATAGGTTTTGATATTCACTGCTTTCCTACTCATTTCCATAAGACGCTCTGGGTAGGAATGTTTCTCTCACCAGTACGGTGTTTGCAGGTTTTCAAGTAAACAGAGAGTTGCTCATTTCATTACACTAGTGACTATATGCATATTGCAATTTTGTAAATTACTTAATAACATAATTAAACCTAATGCACTAGTAGAAAGCTGCTTTATACACATGGTCTGCTCATTCCACTAACTGCTTCAATAAACTGAAAAACAAAAATAAGCCGGGCAGTGTTTATTTTAAAACCTCATCACTACAAGATTTTGCCATTCTGTTTAGATTTACATTTAGCAAAGACTTCGCAGATTCCAGAGTTATTTATTCAGATCTGACCTAACACTCCATCTAAATCTTTTATAATCTTATTTACTATCATACTTGAATGATTTTTTTTAAATAAGCTTTATACTATGCATAATTCTGAGGTAAAGAAATCCACAGATTTGCTTTATTTACTGAGCAGCAAAGTGATATTTTAAAAAGAACATGATTGTTTGCCTGTTGAGATTAATTTATTTCATCAGTTCCTCAAGAATAAAAAATTATACTCTGGAGGAGAACAGGCTATTAATGCTGTTTGACTCAACACTTCTATAGGCAACAAACATGACCACCTTGAAAAGAACAAACGCTAATTAGCATCGCCTACAATTCCTGTTTCCAAACCATACTTTTTAACCTGTACACCCAATCTTTTCCAATATTTCCATTAAGGCTGTCAAAAGCAGAAGTTTGGGAACCTTTGCTTGTGACCTTGGCATTTCTTCTCAGGCTTAACGTATTGGCATTTTTTCCTCTGACTGCATCGCTTCTCATTTGTCATGATTATTGTTGAATTTTTCAACTGTCATTCCCGAACGTAAATCAATGGTTGTCGACTTCCCCTTTGTCATATCTGCACTGCCAACAGCCTTTCCCTTCTAAATGAGGCTTCCTCCCTTTCCATCCATTAAAAAAGGCCTGTCTTTTGGAGAAGTCAATCCTTTGTTAGGTCACTCCATTTATCATTCTTCCAATCAGTACCTGACATACTTATTCAGCCAGGTCTTCAACCACACAATCATTGTTCATTTTGGGAGGGGGGGAAGGGGGAGGAGAAGGGGAGAGAGAGAGAGAGAAGGGGGTATTTTATTTATGCATGGTGCTTTTTGCCATTTCTCTTGACCAGTTTTATATTTTTCAATGCCCTTGCGTCTTTAGGGGTCCTCACTTTCTTGAAGAAAACACCAAATTCAGTAGAATAAAACACCCCACACCTACAGGTAGAAGGAGGGAGGGAATGCCAAGAAAACATTTGGCTATATTAAGAGAAACTAAATGAGCAAGAAGACTCCAACATAACAAACAGGTTTTTTACAAAGGGGGTCTAAAAAAAAATCACTTCTATGTTAAAAAAAACCCAAACACTTTAACAGAAATAGTAATGGATTGCATGACCTTTTTGACAAGGTTTAAGACTTATTATATTACATAAAAACAGTATCTAAGCAGAATACTGGTTCATAGTGAGTTACAGAAGCCTTCAGGACATGACTTGTTCAATAAAGAAAAGGAAGCTAGTATCTGTTATTTATGCAGCTACAGTCATATTTGGTTGAGCAAACTCCTAGGGCTTTGATCCCCTCTACTAATATTTGAAACAGACCTTCAGATGATGTTGTAAAGGTGCTTCTATCATTAGTGGAGATCAGGTATAAATGCCTGAAGTTTGTAAGACCTACTGACATAGGCAACTAGCTTTTCCTCCACACAATCCTATTACTGTTTCCTGTCCCAGGCTAGAGATGAGTCAGTATCTAATATCTAGTCAGGCATGCCTGCCTCCAGCTCTTTATGGGGATGACAAGAGAGGAACTCTCTACATAAAATTTCTGATACCCTTCACTACAGTAGATTAGTCCAGAAGTCCTATTCTAAAACTAATTCAATTATTAAAGCACTGCCCCATTCATGTGTACATCCAGCCCTTCCCTACTAAACAACACAAATGGGAAAAAAGTGCATTGTCATGCAAGGGTGATTTTTCCCAGAAATTAAAATGGAAAGATGCAAGCTCCTACCACTGTTCCTCCTCAGCATGACAGAATGCTTTTATACCAGCTAAATCTGACCACTAAGTGGGTTAGCAAGAGAAACAGAGGCTGGAGAACCCTAGACTGCACATCCCACTGATACAGGTTCAAGCACTGTGCAGACCTCACTTCATTACATCCAATGCATTTGTTAAGCTGATCCTTTACACCAGCTAGAAATACAGAATTTAGATATACTCTCTCTCTCATACTTAATAAAATGAAAGAATTTTCATGTGTTGGAATATTTCCAATAGGTGAAAAGCAAAATTTAGACAAACTAAGCAGTAGCTATGCTGTTCTAAGATCTTACTAAGAGAAAAGTTTGAAGGTTTTTCAGATCTGCTGAAAACCCTTCAAAATTCTGCTGCCTTCTAGATCACTATAGGTGGAACTGCTCTGGTTCCCTACCAAATGATAGAAGACATAAAAATCAAGTTACCATGTCTATTGATGCAATGTCACATACTGCTGTTCTCTGCATGTTTTCTCTACAAAGATACATTTAATCCCCACAACAATACACATATACATATATGAATATATATAACTAGACACCAGAAGTAAAATACATATAAAACTTTGGAAGTGAGAGAAAAGAGGCCTTTGAGATGCATGATTTAAATTCCTTGATGTGGCACATATCTTGATTTGACCTGGAATCATTCAAACAGGAGATTCATCTTCCTATTTGCAAGCAATTACAGACCCCATAGGGTATTAAAAAATAAATTTTTCAAACTTATTTTGATGAAATTCATATGAGGATCTTGGGTGGGCATTATGCAGTAAAGCATAATGAAATGGAAGGTCAGGGCATTTTCAACACTAGAAAATTGACTCCTTAGGAGTTACCTGTTCCAAGGTGTAAGTTTTACTTTCTCAATGGAATTTATAAGGAAGAAAGAATTGTGCATAGAAATAAGCAATATTCTCACACGGGATAAAAACAAATATGCCACATTTCTATCAAAATTATGTACATCATCATCTCTCAGAGTCCAGTTTACCACTAGTTTCTGCATTTTAGGTGAACACACATAAATAGCTGAGTACTTCAGGATATGCTGCTTAATAGTACTCTAACTCCATATAAAACCAGTATTATGAGACAAACGAGATCCCTTCTGGGTTTGAGGTATTTCCTTACAAAAGATAATCCACTACTTGTTTCCCCTTCTTTTAGTCCCTACACATTCATATGTTTGACCTCGCTGCAGAGAGGCAGAAGTGATTTCCACACTGCTGTACTTTAAAACTTTACAAGGAGAATCATCCAGCAATAAAATCATTTGGGTTGGAGAAGACTTCTAAGATCAAATGGCTGGGCACAGGAACAGCCTCCCAGGGAAGGGACCATGGCACCAAGCCTGACAGAGTTCAAGGATTTGGACAAAGCTCTCAGCACATGGTGGATTGTTTGGGGCTACCCTGGGCCAGGGCCAGCAGTTGGACCCGATGATGCTTGTGAGTCCTTTCCAACTCAGCATATTCTGTGATTCTGTGAACTTTCAAAGCCAATTTCCAAGCTACCAAAATACAGCCATCTAAATGCTAACATTTAGATTTCTCATTAAATCCGTTTTATTATACAGATAACTACTAGCATTATATATGGTGCTCCAAATTTGAGATGAGAACTAACTTGATTTATTATTCTTTTCATTCCCCTTATACCTTGCTTAGTAATACATTTTATTCAGGTATTTTTGAGGTAGCAAAGGCAAATGGTCTACTACTATATGTCTTAGAAGCTTTATTTATTTATTTAAGGTGTTTATGGTAAAGGGTCATTTCCTTGTGAAAAGAATAAAATACAGAAGACAGTGTTTAAATCATAGCATGTAATCCCCTTCTTGTCCAAGCAATGGATTTACAGATAGCAGCAGCAATCTTCCTAAAGTGTAAAAAAAACCAGTGACCCTTCTGGAACCACAAAGTGACACAAAGAGGTATTATTTGCAAATCATAAGAGCTATTAATACACAAAAACCACTGTATTGCAAGAAACAGCACAGATTTTTGAATGTCTAAGGAGTAAGGAAAACTAAGCAGAGGTAATTGTTCTATGTCTAACATTACAGGTTTGTGCCTAGCAAATAGAGCACTTTTTATTGCATTCATTCCCTGCTAGTTAGGACTTTCATCAACTAAATAATAGGAGAAATAAAGTACCTTGGCAAGCAAAAGATTCTATTCAAACACTGAAGGAGTGTTGTGAGGCTTTTTTGTTTGGTTTGGGGTGTTGCAGATTTTTTTTTCACATTTTGTCCAAGTAGAGAGTTTTATCCTTCATGAATTTGCTTAGACTGTATACATATATGTATGTATTGAAATTTACTCATATGTACTGACAACAGACACCATAGGAAAATTGCCTGGATTAAAAAAAATACAATCTGTAACATCATTTAGAAGCTCATAAAATATCTAGACATAAAAGGTATGGATTACTGCAATTTCCTCATTTATTTAGTTTTATAATTTTACATTAGATGCTAATGAGACAAGGAAAGAGTGAACATTCCTATTTGATTTTTTCATTATGTATTGTGAAATCGCACCCATAAAGAAAGAAAATGCCCTTTCCATTAGGTCCAGCATGAAGAATCCTTAAAAGCTGGGCCACCATTTATCCCCCAAAGCAAATATATTCAGTGTTTAATACATAAAAGATAGGAATTAACATGTTGATTCTCAAATGCAAATACTCTCTTCCAAAACAGCACTTAAAAATATGTTTAAAATGCCTAGCAACACTCTAGATTTTTCCGTTGTGCTAAAATATTCTCAATTTTCTGCTGTTGTTTCAACAAAGGACAAGTAACATAATGCTTATAACATTTTAAGTTGGGGCCTTCTGCTTCAGGATGCAATAAATTTTCAGACACATGATATTCAATGAAAGAAGCAAGTATGCTATGGGAGTAACCAATTATATGGAGGAGTTAATCTGTGTATTATAATCACAACATAATTGTTTTCCATTAATTAGATATGAATTTGTAGATAGAAAATTAATTCTCCCATTCAACACAGTGCAACAGAAATAAACATATAACATTGTATGGACATATTGAAAAGTCCATATTTGAATTAGAATGTTGTTATAAATGACATTTGACCCAAAATCTAGAAGTGTTTTTGACCAAAAACTATGACCTTCATTTCCTTTTCTGTTTCCCAAGAGAACTGCTAACTTGCATTTTATTTCCAAACAGCCTTAGTAGCAATCAAAACAAATTCTGTGAAGCTACACCAAGAAACTTAATTGCATTTTATAACTTCTGTCAGAATTATAAAGTGAGTAAAATCCTGAAAAGTATTGAAATCTGCCTAACAATATTTCCTTGCAGCTTCCATTTCACTCAGTATGTTTCAACTTGTATTCCAGAACTTCTTTAACGTGCAGCGTGCGTTTTTTGAATGCTGGTGCACAAGCTGTACCTTGCTTTTTACTTGCATTTTTTTTCAACTTGACATTATTTCTTCAGCTACATTTAAAAAACCCACTGAAAATTATAGTATGGACTGTGCTTCTGATGCCTTCCTCAAACAGCAGCTATGAAGCACAGTGCCTTTTAATGCATTATCCCATAACAAATATATATATATTTTTAAAACTTTTTCTATTTTACTCTTTTCCTCATTTTTCCTTGTAAGATATTTGTAACAGATTATAACAGGAAAGTGTATTTCCAAATTACTAATTTTTAAAACTCGTACAAACAGTTATTCAGGGGATTTTTTCTACAACCTTTAAAATATAAAGTTCCCAGATTTGTGGAAAACCTTTAAAATCTATGAGTGTTGCAATTTGTGTGGCACTGCTTTAGTACCAGGTATAAATTGTAATGATGTATAGCAAATTAATCTCAACATTTAAAAAATTTCAAGGAAAAACTGTTTGGTTAGGTTGCTAATCAGATTTATAAGCCAATATCTTATAAATGGCTAAAAAGAGACCTCTGAGATGACTACTTTTGGTTGAAACACCAAGTTCTTCCAGTGCTTACAGGGACAAAGCTGCTTCCCTAACAAAACCATTTCTGCCTCTCAGAGAAGCAATGGGCAAGTACAGTTACACAAGAGGGAAGTGAAGGGAAGGTCACAGGGCTATGTGGTACATTTAAAAATGCCAGAAATAAATGCTGATCATCTTGTATTTCTTTTTCAAAAAAGCCTCTAATCAGTTCTAAATTTCTTAGACAGTTTGCTTTCTTGCTGCACCTAGAAATGTGTCATTTGTCTATTAAAAAACATAACAGCTCACCACCCCTCCTCACTGGCTTTCATTGGCCTCTCTTTTTTCCCGTTTAATGTCTCTAACTTCATGCCATGTTCTTTTCCTCTTTCAGCACGGCTGAGCAAGGCTGACAGGCGGATTCCTTTGCTTTTCAGGGTATTAAAGCCACTTTCCCGCTCTGACAGCCTGTTCTACTCTGCCACCTTATAGCTCTGGCTTCACACTTCTCTGGGCAGCCACTGCTTCTTGACAGACCACTGTCACTTCCCATCATCCTCTCTGTATATCCTGTTCTCTCCCCCTCAGCACGCATCCCGACTTTCCAACCAATGCAATTATTTTTTTTGACAAGCCATCCATCAGCTTTAACTTTAAAAGCACTTTCCGCTGATATCCATTGTTAAATCCCTTGCTTTTTATGGAGCTTGCATGAGAGAATATGATATCAGACATTCAAACTACCAAACCATGTAAATTTACTTTGTTCTCAGCTATGTTTCCAATTTCACGTCCAATTTTTCGGTACATTATGCGTAGTTGTTGTGCTTAATATGATGTTGTCAAATCCCATTAAAGTTCACTGCATTGCACGGCTTTAAAAACAGGTTACAATTTGCATTCTATAAAGAAAGGAAGGAGTGCAGTCTGAAGTCAAGCTGAATCTTATTAAAATTATCTGTTCAATTGTTACATTTGTAGATGGAGTAATTTTGAGGCATTAGCTGAGACACATATGAAAATGTCAGTGTGCCAACTAATGACAATGAAAGCAAAAGGAATATATCTGTGAAACTCAATAAAGCTCCTTTGCTGGTGACATAAATTTGATGATAATCCGAGGAAATGAATAAGGGACCATCCAGTTTGAATAGGAATTACCTTTTCTATTAAATCACTTTGCTGTATTTCCACTTGGCCTACATCTTGGTCCTATGCCACAATGAGTCTCTCTCAGTGGACTTAAAAAAAAATCCCCACAGGACTAACATTCTCTGGAGGAGTATCTTTAGTGTAAGCCTCATAACCAATTTCAGACAAACACACTTAAAAACCAAGGAAAGAATTAGTCTTCCCTCCCCTCTTTTCTGCATATAAGCACAGATGAATTGATTTGCTAATGTACTATATGCAGACATGTTCAGTGGCCAACATCACCGTGCTCTCTATGCAGGATCTTAGGCACAAAAGCTTGCATTCTAATGAAGAGAAACCTATATAAATAGACACCAGTACAAAGGAAAAGTTCAAAAGTGCTAAAATGCTAGGAACATAAAGATTCGTGAGAAAGTCAAAAATTTTAATGGCACATTTTAATATATTATCTTACAGCCTTTAAATCCTACCCTTGGCAACTGGTGGCATGGCTTTTTCTTAGAGCAGGACATGAGACATGTCATAATATGAAGTGCTTCTGCAAGCGTCATTCAGTTGCCACTGTGTGTGTTTTGTGATTCAATACAATTAAAACCTGCTATAAGTATGCAAACACATTATGTAGCTGAAGTTACATCCCTGAAGTTACTCTTTGACTACAAAAAGAAAGAAATAAACCTCTTTGGCATATCTAAGCCTTCACCCTCAGGTAAAATCTTTTCATATTCACCCTGCCATTTCTCAAAAGGCATGTTAAGAAGTAAAGTTCAGACTTCTGGAACCTATTTAAAGCAAAGAGGGAAGGACAAGACTAAAGGAATTGAGCAACAGCTGCTCAGTCAATAGCCCCCAAACAGATGCCTTACAATGAAACAACATCTAAATGGTCGCCAACAAAAGTGAATAAGAAAGACTTGCTCATATAGAAGTGATAATCTGATTAACAATTATCATGATTTATCTTTTCCAGATCTATTTAAGTTTTATTTTGAACAGTTTTTCTGTAACTTTGCACAGAAGCAGGTGAAAGTCATTCTTTGCACCCATCCCCCTAATCAGGTTTCTCCAAACAGCAATTCATCCTATTTTGAATTTCACACACTGTAACATTATTAGAGGCCTCCAAAACCTCTGAATCTCTTATCCCTCTATTACCCAGCTACAAGCAAATACTACACTACCTGCCAGCTGACTGGACTCTCTTGCTCCAACTCATTGTCTATTAATGCCATCTATTTTGGATCTGGTTTTCAAGGAAAATATGACCACTGGACAGCATATAGGGTACTAATTATACACCCACATCACTGAGCTACTCTACCCAAATCTCTCAACCCTGCTTTCCATTCAGTAAATTTTCCAAATTTTTCCAAGAACTTGGAGATAAACACGCATTCAACATAGGCAAATGTAAGGTCCTGCACTTTGGGAGGAATAACCCAGGTACCAGAACAGGTCAGGGGTTGACCTCCTAGAGAAGAGCTCTGCAGAGGAGCTGGGATGTCATCTTGGTGGATGACAAGCTGACTATGAGCCAGCAGAGTGTCCTTGCTGCCAGGAGGACCAATGGGATTCTGGGGTGCATTGGGAAGGGTGAGGCCAGCAGGTCAACAGATGTGATCTTCCCCTCTACTTGGTCTTAGCAAGGCCACATCAGGAGTGCTGCGCTCAATTCTAGTCTCAACAGGTCAAGAAAGACAAGGAGCTACTGGAAAAGAGTCCAGCAGAGGCCACAAAGATGATTTGGGGTCTGAAGCATCTCTCTGATAAGGAGAGACTGCAGGAACTGGGCCTGTTTAGTCTGGAGAAAAGACAGAGGAGATCTCATCAATCCATACAAGCATCTCAAAGGTGGGTGTTGGGAGGATGCTGCCAGACTCTATTCATGGTGCCCAAAAACTGGACGAGAAGCAATGGCCATAAATTAAAAGACAAGAAGTTCCACCTCAGGATGAGGAAGAGCTTCTTTATGTGGAGGTTGGAACAGGCTGCCCAGGGAGAGCCTGGACTCTCCTCTGGACACATTCCAAATGCACCTGAATGGTTCCAGTGTCTCCTGCTCTAGGTGACCCTGTCTTGGCAGGGGAGTTGGACTGGGGTCCTTTCCAACCCTAATGATCCCAGGATTCCTTAATTTTACACAAAGTTTAAAAATAATGAAGATCACACCAATAAAATAAAGTATGTGTGAGTGTCATTTAACAAAAATCAGCAGAAGTGTAAGTATCCTGATGTACACAATAGTTGTATTCATTTGAGGTCACTAAAACATTCTTATTTTCATGTCATATTTAAGAACTTGAAGAATGTAGTTCTGACCCAAGCAACCCAATAAAGATATTATGCCTTCTTTAAACCTCTTTAGTCAACTACTGATGTTGCCATCTAAAGTTTGCACCTCAGCATAAACAAATTTTTCTACTTTTTGAGTTCATGTAGTTGAATTATGTACAGTCAGTTGTTTCAAACTTTCTCGGTGACAAAAGATATCATGCTGAAGAGTACATCTACAATTTAACAAGACAAATAGAAATCTTCCCTTTAAAGTTATGGGGTAAGAAACAGGTACAGACATTAAAACCTCTCTGCATTAGTTCCACTGAGAAGCTTATTAAAACTTGTTCCAGAGAACCTCACTATTCTGAACTTCAGACTTCCCAAGAGGCAATTTCAGCACAGCAATCTGTAAACCAGTATAACCCATGTGACTCTGTGAAGTCAATTTTCATGATAAAGGAAGAACAGAGTTTGAATGTGCTCTCTGTAGTTAAGGACAGTTTTACCATATCTTCTCTGCTTTGGTGTTATGTTTTTTTGAGCATTACATCCTTTTTTACCAGAAAATGACCAATGAAAATAACTGTACAATTTACCAATAAAGGAGAATGAAGAGGAGCACTTGCCTTCCCATTTTAACCATCTTAGTAGTAAACTGCTTTCTAGTATATGTGTCTCAAAGACATCATCATTAAAAAAAGGAAAAAAAACACTAACCCACAACTGCTTTTGCTCTTTTTACTTCATATTACTTTACATCAAGGCAGTCATAGACTTAAAAAAAAATAAATATATATATATATATATACAGACACACTACTTTTTACAGGGTCATTAGTGAACCATTCTGTGACAACATAAATCTCAGTGGTACCAGCTTTAAATCCATCTCTCACAAACACTTTCAAGGTAAAGCATCCTGTTTAGGTACTAAACACACTTGTTAGCACTGTTTAGAACATTTTGCTATTTCCTCTGACTCCCAGATAAAAACATTATGGTCTTCCAATGCTTAAAAACAAATGAATATTGACGTTATCCCCTTCATCTGAAGGATGGGGGGTTTTTGTTGGGTTTAGGGGTGGGGTGGGCAGTAGGCAGACGGGTTGTTTTTCACAGTTCGTGAAGATATGCTCATTGGTCCAAAGAGAAAGCAAACTTCTCAATAAACCACAGAAGTCATTCTAGAGAATGCTAAATGTAAAGTAAAGCAAATGACCAAGAGGGAAAAAAAAAAAGAAGGTTGACTTAGAGGAAAATGTTTTTCCATAGATTTGCTTTAAATCTCAGAGTTTGATAAACACTCAACCCTAGAAGTCATCTTCTTTACTCTACCCACCATTCCAATCTTTATAATTAAAACTTTGAGGCTTTATATGTCCTGAAAGACTCAGAAATCACAGAATCAGAACAGTTCAGGTTGGAAGACGCATCAGTCCAGTCTATTCTATACAATCCCCCTGCAATAAGCAGAGACATCTCAAGTAGGTCAGGTCACCCATATCCCCATCCAAGCTCACTTTGAATGTGCCCAGGGATAGAACCTCTACCACCTCTTAAGAAAGCCTGTTGCAGTGTACCACCCTCAGAGTAAAAAGCTCCTAACCTTATTTAATCTAAACCTACCTTCTTTTCTGTTTAAAACCTTCTTCTACAACATGCCTTTGTGAAAAGTCTCTCTCCAGCCTTCTCATAAGCCCCCTTTAGGTACTGTAAGATGGTCTAAAAGGTCTCTGCAGAGCCTTCTCTTCTCCAGCCTGAAGAACACCAGCTCTCTTAGCCTGTCCTCATAGAAGAGCTTCTCAGTCTTTTGACCTTATTTTCCCAAGGGCAGACAAAGCCTATTCTCTCCTGAAGGCAAGAAAGATTTTACAAATACACCATGGCTGGACTAACCTTATTTTTAACAGCAGTTCAAATTCCAGTCTATCTTAAAAGGAGTTCAGGGATTTCTGTAAAGTGAAGCAGACTGAGAATGCATATAGAAATGCTAGCAAAAAGTCAAATGAGCTCTTATCATGAAACAGACATGCATTTGCACTTCACATATAGTGATTTTAACCCATTTTCAGATTAAAGGCAATGAATAGCAGCCATCCCTCAGAATGCTAGAAAGAACACTGCTCATAAGACTGCACCCTTTTCATCACTGGTGATGCTCTAAAGGCAGAGTAAACAAGCTGGAATTACAAAGACTGATGGCCTTTTAGTTCCTGCCACTTATTCTGGAGATTAAATTCACTCTTGGAGCAGAAGGATGGTGACAATGCAAACTTTACTTTCAACATGCTGAAGCTCATATCTTCTTACTATCAGAACTTTCCCAAATTTCACTTACTTACTATAGAAACTATATGTTTATTGTATCTTTTTTAAATCATTCATACAGTAACACAGACATCCAAATAGGATTAAATAATAATTTAGGATTCTGTTTTCTCATCATCAAAAAGGTAAAATATCTATTTCCCCACCTCCAAATAGTGACTGCATTTTCCCTTCCTCATTTATCCTATTTTCTAACTGTTAAAAAGAACTACCAACTTCTTCTGAGCTAGCAGTTTTGCTCAACTCACTTAAGGATAAAGATTCAAAGCTCTGAGCCTCTGCCCTTACCACCATCAATTCTAGTCCCACCTGAAATTTAAAATACTAAAGTGATTGTGGTGAATTTCTGGGAGTCAGTCTTTCTGGCTGAATGCTTGTCTTCTTGATGGAGAATGGCAGTTGTCCCTGAGGAGAAGGGCAATAGTAGGATTTTGTCTTTTCCTTTAAGTCAGACTAACCACATAGTGCTGCTGAGTCAGCCATACCTGCAAGCAGAAGGCAATCATAACCTTCTTGATCAAGTCTACCTCTCCCAGGAGCACAGCTGGACACAAAATAACAACTAATGTCACTGAAGTGATGTTCTGGGTTGAATATATTAGGAGATCAACACGATATTTTTCTAACAGCAGAACATTACAGTTTAAGATGAAAGAGCTAGAAAGGCAACCACACTAGAGAAACAAACCAAAACAACTAATCTACCTAATGCAAGTGTACTTAAATTGTACTGCAATATTCTACTTCAAGTTACAGAAAAGCTGTGAATGTCAATAAATAAATTACCTTAATAGAGGTCTGCCATTTTTAATAGCAAGCAATAGAGAATGTATAATACTGTGCGGAGTAAGGGATTTCTTGCATTGTATATATGCAGGTACACATTATATATATTAAAAAAATATATCAGCCTATGCTTTTTAAATACATGGTTCACTTGCTTGATAGTTATTTCTACACTGTCTGTAAACTTTGCAGTAAGCAGCTATACCCACTTGGAGGCCAGGCCTCTGAAATACATTGCACCAGGGCATGCTGGCTGTTGTTAGCCTTATCCAACTGTCGTAGCAACTGCAGCCGGAATATAAAGAGCTTCTCCAAGAGGCAACTTTACATAAGGTCAGTAAGTCCCCTGACAAAAATCTTATGTAGTGCTCAATCTTAGACATACAGCCAAATCTTTGTTCTCTTCATAATCCTTAGCCAAAAAAAAAGAGCTAATGACAATCACAGGCAACATATTAAATGGTGGTATTTTCAGCACAGCTGAGATTCCATTCTATAAATAATTCTTAAACTATTACCCAACAACGTATTGCGATAATGAGCTGACAAAGTCTTGCTCAATAAGCAGTTACCAGCATGGTTTTGCTACTAGAGATGAAAGATTTTCTTTCTAAAAAGATTTTTCTTTTCTAAATGCCTACAGTGAATTTTCAGGTGCTTCTATAAACACATCAATGTCACTTACAATCAGTGGATCCTTCCTTTTGTTGCAAGTTAAAATTAATAAAATCTTGAGAATCAAAATAGCAACAATTACCATAATCAGACTCTTCTATACTTTATAACAGTACTATTATACAACACAAATGGGCTTATTCAGCAAAAGGAGAAGCTTTCAAAAATTATACCAGAACCCTTCGTAAAATATTGTGCACTACTTGATTGGGAAACTCTGTTTTTTCTAATCAAAACACTATCAAAGAAAAGTTCAAGTGCAACTCTATCACAAATAACTAGGTAAAAAATGGCAGGTTCATTCAATAGGTCTTCTACCAATGCTTCCTCGCAGTTCTGTGTTCTTGGTTCCTTATGGGCCTTTTTAATCTGAGAAATGCTAAATTAAAGGGTGGACAAATAAAGCATTAAACAACTATAAGCAATTTAGTTCTTCCTCATCAAGAATATGAGATTTAGATGGTCCAGGTCCAACACTTCATAACAATCAGGACTCTAGAATTGTGTTTCATAGTGAAATAATGAAAGAAAATATTTTAATCAGATTCCTATATTATATAAATTTTATTTTAAATATTCACTTCTATACTCAACAGGAGGAAACACACAACATGCCCACCTAAAAACCAATGACCCTCAAACAGCTGCTTGCATTTAAATTTGCCCTCACAGTCTGAACATTAGAACCATATTCCACGAATGCTTTTAGCCAACTGAAGCCCTGAAACAATGTCCATAAAACAATTGAAAGAACTTGGGACAATTACAGAAAAACAAATTACTTGTGTTTTCAAAGCAGATGTTTGATATCTAGAAAGTGAAACAAAAAACCATGAAGCCAGGCACTTTGCAGGGTCAGAGAAGGAAGGTTAAGAAGTTTCTATCATGTCTGCCAAACTTTTATTGCCTCTAAAGTTTTTTGAAAGTACTTTAATAACTTGATTTGCAAATCTGTTCTATCACATCTGCTTCTCATATTAAGCTCTTCTTCCAAGCCTATGGTAGCTACCATCATATTGCCTACAGAAACAACACCTGGCTCTCTAACCCGAGAGCTGCACCTCCAAGAGAATTAACAATGATCACCTACCTAGTCAAAAAGTTTTTAGTAACACCACACTGCTATGCAAGAAAGATAACACACAGGTATAATTCTATGCTAACCAAGCTCAGATAAGTGGAAGTCTCTCAGCTGACAACAGTGAAACTCCTCCAGCAACCAAGGCACTGTGTAGTGCCTTGGTTCAAGCAAAGGCAACCAACAGGCAAACTTCCACTTGATTTAATACTGTAATCTCCCCTTTTACAGGAGTTTGAAACAGTATTCAGAGTTAGCACTTCTCAAAAAATGTTTAGAGGATGTAGGTGGGTGGGACAAGAATCTATTGATTTTGGCTGCTGCTCCTTCCTTGAAAGCAATACTGGTTTATCATTATTGGACAGCGTCACGGCATGCAGAAAAATGAAGAGCACGTCACAAGAGCGAGTTCTGAAAGCAACATTAAAAGAAGATGTTGTTCTCAGTCCAACACTCTGATTCTGAGTCTTAACATTCTTTTCACTTGGGTGAAAAGCATATCTAACACATACAGCAGTCCAGCACCTCTTCCGTCCCTAAGTCCATGAGTTTACTCCAGCAAATAAAACTGAGGAACTCCAGAAGGAAGACTTCTTCAGATCTGAGTAACAGAATCTCAATAGGTCCATGACACTGCTCACTGCTAATAGAAAGGACAGAGAGTAAACAGCAGTCCAAGATACCTGTATATTCCTGCAGCAAACACAGAGAAACTCCTTTTGAGTGCCACAGCCCTCTCAGTACATTTGTTGCATTTTATTTTTTAGTAGAAAGAAAAGAATTAGATTTCATGCCATCAATCCTTCAGAGCTATACTTGTCTTTTCATTAAACAGCAAATGCATTTACCTCAAATATTTTCAGATAAAAATCTCTAGTGATCCTGAAATGTTAAGCTGCTCAATCCCCCATAGCCTTGACAATTCTGCAAAATTACTTAATGCAAAGGCTAGAGGCCTCCAGAGCAGAGCTAATTCCTCCCAAAGGATAACTCCCCTTCCCAGCTGGATGCAGTTCTCTCTGGGAACTACTTCATGACATCCATCTCTAAAATTATTCAGGTCAGTTCCACTTAGAAGAGAGTGTTAAGAACACCTGAAGAGCACAGACCTAACACCCCAGAAGGCTACACACATTGCCTTTTTGTGCATTAATGTCTCACAACTTTTCCAGTGTTCCCTTCCACATTCCAGAGATGTGAAAGCAGCTCAGCACTTCATATACAGATTATATTACTTGCATCTGAAACAGGGTTTTTTTTTCCTCCCCCTGTCCCACATTAAACTCTATTTGTTCTGGTTGTGTGGGAGAGGCCAGTTCTAGCTGCAGTTACACTCTAACATTACTGTAAAGCAATATCATGCTGCCATGCAATAGCTCTTTAATGTCAACCATAACCTTCATAAATGGGTTTGTAACGAGAAACCCTTGTTTGTCATTCAGTAGGTATGATTGATGCTATGTGAGTGAAGTGTAGCCACAGTGACCATCTCAATAACATGAACAGCTGCCAAATATTCATTTAGCAGAATGAGTTTAAAAAACTTTGAGCAGATTGCTTTCACAAGGCTGCTTTCAACAAAAGGAAACATAATTAACGAGCTAATATCAGCATGTGTCTGGCTAAGCTAATGAATATCAAATTACACAGAATCCTGTATAAATCATCATTATCCTGAATTTTAATTGAACTTGCAATTAAACATGACAAATTTTATATACACTAAACCTTTAATTTATACTTTCAAATAAGAAATAATTTATCATTTTTAGTATTTCATAGTTAATTTCCCAATATGTACACTTCTAATTAACAAGGACAGACAGGCCCTAAAAAAAAAAAAGCAAAGAAAAACACACCAAAACCTGCTGAATAGCTCCATTGGTTGCATCAACTTTGAACAGATTAAAATCAGAGCCCTGAAACTTAGAACAGTGCAGCAAACCACTGCTTCTGCACATCATATTTAATTTTGAACTCTTTCTTTGAATACCATGTGCAGCTAGAAGAGAACTGAGCTGCAGCAATGTCTAAGGGGCAATTTGAAATCTGGGTTAGGTTTCTGCAAAAGAAGCAACAGTTTTGAAACAAATTCTTAGTAATAACTTTGTAATGCTCCATTTATACAGTTTCTTAATCTTATTGTCACTATGGATTAGAGCTGTCACCATACAAAAGACTGCTTCTTGACAAAATATCTTATTCATTATCTAGTTTAATCTTAATTATAGTCCCTCATTTATGATCATTCCCTTTTGCTTATTTCCAGTATCATCTGAGAACGTGAAGAGGAGGATTCCTTTCCCCATCTCCTAATACTCATATGCTTCAGTTACTTTTTTATGTTTCATCAAAATATTACAGTTTCTATCCATTTCCATAAAGAAAAATTTGACTCACTGAAAGAAAATAAATGCTTCTTACAGCTGTGAATGAGAAGTTTAAAGACAGAAGCAGCTGCATTGCTGTAAGCAGCCACAAAGTTCAGCTGGAGGAGTAGGAGGACAGAAATACCATGACAGCCATGCCAGCAAAATCTGTGGTATAGAAATGGTCAGGATGGCATGATCATGCATTTGTTCAAGGAGTTTCACCAACAGTAGATGAAAATGCTCCTTCTTCTGGTATATCTTCTGCTTTCCCCTAGGAGTCTGCCAGCAGAATTATGCTAGCACAACTGGCAAGACAGCGCCCTAACACAGGCAAACCCTCAGTTAGGAGAGGCTATGCACAACTAAATGGCACATGGAAAACGTGGCCAAACCCCAACTGCAATTAACATGTGTGGCAGCAGGGAAGGCTCGAACGCTTTCAGACACAAGGCTCATCGAAAGCTCAAGATAGGGCACACAACAGATTAAAGAAAGTATTCTCAAATACTCAAGGTTTTTAAAACTTGCTTTCATTCAGGCCCCTAACACTATTCATCCTTCACAAGCAGATGGATCTTTCAAAATACTTATTACAAAGAAGAGTCTTCATCGTGCAATTTGCTGAACCTTCAAGACAATGCATATTGTGAAGTTCCATTGCTCACTGACCATAGCAATGAAACAAGTGGGGAAATAAAAGGATGAAACCAGGAGAAACTGAAAGCTTCTCCCACTAGGAAACAGCTTAAGGAATTCTATTAATTCCCACAGAAAATTAAGTCAACAGCTTTCATATTTACAGCACTCAGCATTTAAAGAGTGAAATTTCTGATATAATGAGCAGTAGAATTAGAGATACAACAGGCAATTTCTGCAACTGTTAATTATAGTAAACTATGTTTGGGTGCTTTTTGCAGTCCTTGCTTTTCCTCAGGCCTACATACTTCTATTATTTTATTTTTATCCAGTGTTCTGCCTGCTCTCCAAGGTATTTAGTACCTGGCTATGCTCATAATTTTTTGAACGCACTTAAGAATGAACATATCTGCCCATGCTGACTAAATGAAATCTGGATATCCTAGAAGAAGCTCAAATGTTTTCAGATCACTTGAAGGAAAGCCTCTGTCATGCAGCTCAGTAGGACTTAATTCCTACACATCCTTTTCCCCAAAATGCTTTGAGAATCGCAAAGCAAAAACCCCAGAAGAAATAGTAAGGACTGAGTGCGTGATTTCCAGAATTATTTCTCTACTTTATTGGTGCAGTTCCCCAAGCTACTTAATCCCTTACAGAAATCAGAGACAAAAGGCAATTAATCAGCAGAGCAGTATCCATCTCCAGTTAGAGATTCCTAAATACTGAGATACTGTTGTGATTCTGCCACTGCCTACCTATGATCTTCAATAACTACTCTGCTTCTCTGCTTCCCCATTTATTGTCTCAGAAAGAGCCATACTGATACTTAACTCACCCAACAATCTTTTTTTTCCTCCACTAATAAATCCTTTTAGAGATTATTTACAAATTTTTTGCTTCCATATTTCCTGTTCAATCCACATGCAGAGCCCTCACCTTTCTGACACCATTCCTTCTGCAAACACACATTCTAGTCAGCAAAAATAACATTGCCTACCCATCACTGAGAACAAATAAATGAATTAACTCAGACATAATTCTCCTCTAGGTTTTCCTAGTGCATTTTGCATTGTCTGTCTACTTAGATTACAAGCCCCTCAGAGCAAGGACACGTTGTCTTGTTTGACTTGTGCAGCTCTGAGCACACTGTTTGCACATAAATAATATTAACACCAATGATAATACTGGTTTGGCCAGTCTCAATACACATGAAAATAAGGCAGAAAGTGCTTCTACTTTTCTTTTTCACATAAGGAAATGCCATATTTCTTCGCATTTTTCAGGGACTTACAAACCTAATAGAACTGCACGTACCAAGGCTCTGAATGTTTAATGCTTTTGCTGAAAAGCACTGTGTGTTCATGCAGGAAAAGCAGCAGGACAAATATTTTCACACATTTTCAGATAGCTGAGTGAAACTGGCTCCACCAGAATTTACAGTTGAAGACTACCAGAATTTACAACTTGTGAAATTGTGGCTGTCTGTATTTTCTCATTACAGTGTGCTTGCTAGAGATAGAGATGGTGGGGGTTTTTTTCCCTTTTTTTTGCCATCTACTGTCGCACTACTTCCTAGTTAAACCTTGTCTCAAGTTATCAACACTCTCTGGAGAGATAAGCTTCTTCTCACTTACAACCTGTCACTAATAATCGAACTTTCAAGACTCCATCTCGAAAAGAGACTACCGGAGGCACACAGGTCACAGGAATTAACTGCCACCAGTCCTTGCAGAAAACTAAGCTCATCAATCTATAGCTTCTCGTCATAATTAGAATAACGGCTTCGAAAATTTGGGCTGATGTTGACTCGGTCTTATGCCACAAAGACCACTGATTAAAATCTTGGTGCGAAACTTAATGATAAGTGCTGGTGGCGTTGTCGTGGAGACAGGGACAAACAATTCCCTTGCCGTGACATTTTCAATGTCCTGCAGAAGAAAAACTGTCCTCTTTAGTGTGGCACTGTATGAAGCTTATTTATGGCTACAGGGCTTGCTGGATTGATGACTGTCGTAACACACTGTCAAATCCTTTACTGACACATTCATTTTTTGAGCCCCTGGTGTGGCAGAAATAAAACACAACAAAAATGTGCAAGTATTATTTATCAGTTTCTGTTTGAGTAAATAGTGGATGGAATAAATTTGGTATATGTTTGTACCCAGATGTGTGCACAACTCCCTACATTTATTAAATGCACAAGAAACAAAAAGTATTTTATGTAGTTCAAGATTCTCTTATAGTTTTTGACCACAGTTTTGCAATGGATTTTAACAGACAAAACCCAAAAGGACTAGTGTAGTTAAAGCTTTAAGAATACAGCTTTGATTGTGCTGTGTCCATAGCAAAATACAGTATATTGCACACTTGGCATAAAAATTTAAGAACCTGCATGAGAAGTGTGGTCTTTGTTTTGACACTGCGTTTCAGAAAGTCAGCCTGAGGTTGCCATGGGTCTACTGACAGTGGCATGTTCTAACATTAATATCTGCAGCGTTATTTTTATCACTTTGAAATTAGAAGGTGCTCTTTCTGCCTTTTCTTCCAGATAAAATTTGCTTCCTTCACTTTAAAAGAAGTGAACGTTATTGGTTAGCTTTAAGGCTCTTGTTAACTTCCTGCAGCTTTTACAGCACACTAATTAACTATTAGAAGAATATCACTCTGGACTACAAAAAGTAAATTTACAGTCAGATTATCATCAGAGAAAGCTCAAAATCTATGTCTGAAACCTCTGCACTGAACATACTCAAAAGTTTCTGTACAAAGATTTTTTTATACTAATCACATTTTCAGGAATCTTGTCTGCTTTAGCTTCCAGGTTAAAAATTATTAAAAGAGGAGTCCTCTGCTTCAAAACTCAGAAGCACCTTTGTCTGTCTATGGAGAAAAAATAGAAGTCCAAGATTTACTCACTCCTTGTATGACAAAAAGAAAACAAACCTAAAATTGTTTTCTCTCCCTTTGTCCAGTGCACTCTTCTTCAAAAGTATTTTAAAATATTTATTGTATCTCTTCTAAGTAAAAAAATCCTGGGGAGGGAGGTGTCAAATTAGCGCACACTTCTTTCACAATACCAAAGTACAAAGTGAGGGAGCAAAAGGCTGCTCTCTGTAATTGCAATTCCATCAATGTTATCCACATATACAGCAGACCACACTGAGAAAGTTCTACACATAAAAGGAAATCAAAATCAAAATTTGGGGATTGAGCATGACTAAGACTTTGAAAACAGTGTGATAGCTATATGGAAGTTCTTTAATCCTCAGGAGCTGATTTACCTTACCAACCTTCTATGTACTCCACCCACTCAGCCCCAGTTCCACAGCATTCCCACCACACAACATGATTTTTATATATGTATACACACACATCTCAGCCATGGAAATGCTCTTAGGATGTTTACAAGGAAGTGTCTTCCAATCAGGACAGAGATAAATCATTGCTTCCCTCAACACTGGGTGTTTGTCAATCACAATAATTGCTATTTATAGCCACGCAATATCCTCTAAATTTTATAATTTGGGATTACAGCTTCAGATTTTGGGCTTTTAAAAGATAAAGGATACAAACAAAGAGGTACATCTTTAATCTAGAACTTGATAGCTACTAGCATGTTACTATAGGACACAAAAGAACACAAGCGCACACCGCTGTTCTCAAGGTGAAGAGAAAAAAGAAGTTTATTTTCTGACTCTAACATTTATAATTTTCTAAAAGTGACAGTGGATTGGAGGGTGACAGTGCCACCTCTCCAATGACACTAGACAAACTAACAGTCCATCAAATTTCTCCTCCTTCATAAACGAATGCAAAACAATGAGTTATTTACAGAAAGTGTGTGAGAAAGTTCGCTACAAAAATGTCAACATCAGAAGGCTCAGAAAATCTTAAAAAATCAGGGTGACACTAGCATACACTATCAATGCTCCAAGTCCCATCAGTAATTTAAGTATGTAAATAAAATGTGCAAGTTTCTCAAGACATTTAGGGATTTCTAACAAAATCCTATCATTTACTTCAAAAAACATTATGAAATAATTTTAGTCAAGAACATTAGGAATTGATCCTCCAGAGCTGTCAATAGCAAAGGGGAAAATAAAGAGTGAGTACTATTTTAATATAACTAAATCCTTCTGATTTCCTTCTCAAAGTTTTCTCAGAAAACTTTGCAAAGCTTCACCTAATGCTAAACTGTATTAATACACAAGGTGGTTCAGACTTATTCAAATTTCTCAGTTGCAGCATTCAACCGTTCAAGTCAATACACAGCAAAGTAAATCTGCCCCTCAGCAGTTCCAAACATTTATATCTAATTGATATAACAGAAATTGTCATCAATTATTCCTTTTTCAATTCTGTAAAATACATACATATTATACAATAAATATATTTCAAATTAATGCATGTAGTAAGTGTTTCTTGTAAAGATTTGTGACAAAATCTAAGTCTTTAATTTTCTTTGCTTTGCTGGCTTGCAAAAAGTTGTAATTTGAAAGTGTTTCTTAAAGAGGGGGAAATAAAGTGGTCTAAAATGGTTATAAAATACAGTTTATGCCCTTCTTATGCCAGATGAAAAAGCTGAGTGTACCACATGGTAACTCTGGGTGACTAAACAGTCTGTCAAATATGTATTTAAAAAAAAAAAAAACAGAGAAAAAAAATGAACCAAAAAACCTCTAGCAGTCACTTCTAATTTTTTCATGGCCATCAGCTTTTCTTGTCCTATTAGTTACCATAACAGCAACACAGTGTTGAGCAAAATACCAGAAGCTTTCATTAGAACCATTAACATAATTTGATAACTGATGGTATTTGATTTCTGACTTTTGAACTTTGAGCTAAAGCTTGGTGTAAGATATAATCTCACTGATTGGATGTTTTTTAAAATACAATCACTTCAAGTTATATTTCTTTGTTAAATGTAATTAATGTTCACATTTGTCACAAATTATATTATTTAAGAAAGAGGCAATAACGATGAAAGATGTCACTATGTTAAACCCATGTCGTCTTTCCCCAAATGATTAAGCCCTAATTTAAGGATTGCTCAGAATAAACTGAAGCCATGCATGCAGTAATGGATATACACAAATAAGAAATTTCAATAAAGCATTGATGGTTTTGCTTAACTTCAAAACAAATTAAAGTTTAGTACTAAATCCATCTATGTCAGATGCATTAGAGCCAGGATGTTCAGGATGTTCTATTAGAATACAGTATTTAGTTATACACTGCTTTCCTGATCTTTAAATACAGTGAAAGCAGTAAGGAGAGCTTTTCCAGCTCCTGTCTTTATTGGTGTGAGCAGGGATTTACAGACTGATAGAAGCTTCCCCTCTGCCCACAGTTCTTACAATCCAACTTCCTCTGCTCCCTCAGCATTTGGCCTCATTTGGGGTTAGAGCTTGACCTTACAAGCCTTGCCTCCTGGGAGGGCTCCTCAGTCTGCTACCTGCCCTGTGCTCCCACAGCAGGTAGGATGACAAGGGAAGGCAGTTTTCTCTCCTGACCAGGCTTGTGAAGATCATGCTTCTGTGCAGATCACTGTGTGGATGTGTCCAGGTCAATTATTGCAAGCCACATGCCTCTTTAGTGTGGCAAGCAAAAGACTGCAATATAAACACAAGCTTTTGAAAGCTTTTTGTATGGGCAAATGAGTGAGTAAGGTAGCAGGGGAAGGGACATTTCTATTTAACTTGGTCAGCTTAAGGACCTGAAAAAGACTTTAATGTTTAAAATATCCTATGTGCATACAGCAAACCAACTGTCCTGAAACAATAATTGCATATAAAGCATCATCTATGTCATATCAATGACCCTCTTTGCTAGGCACTGTACACAATCACACAGATGCTTTGAATGAACATTCATGGGATCTTTATTAGCAATATAAATCCTACATCACCACAGCTGCATTAAAAAATGCAAAGGAGCACATGCTATCATCTTACAAAGATTACAGTTGGGTTTACTGGGGACCATAAAAACAAGTGTTCACATTCAGACCCTTTGGCAAAACTGTAAATGCCAGAAATATTTAAAATTTTCAAACTTTATAACATACTGATCTAAAATGCTTTGGAGAAAGGGAAAGGGTGCAGAAGAATTAAGATGATGTGGTTTTGTGTTTTTTTTTAGTCAGAAATCACATTTTCAGCTAGCCTTGAAAAATAATTTTGTGATATCAATGCATCATTAGCATGCATTAGGCCTTCAAATGTGAGAAGGGCTTATAAAATTTTTAAGAAATTTTATACATAATATTCTTCTAAACAAACATTATTCAATAGGCATAGAAAGTAGTGAAGTCTATACAAGAATACTTAATTTTTAAAGAGATTTGTGTTTTTCTAATTTCCAAGTTTAAGCTAATGAAAAGGACTGAATATTTTCACATTCAAAAACATTTAAACAAAAGGAAAGAGGCAAGAGAAATTCCATATCTCACCCACCTGTCTGGAGGTAACATTAAACCAAACTATTCCAGATTTCTTAGAGTGGAATTTAGGGCTTGTGTGTTTCAACAGGGATATTCTCAATTAGAAATTTTTACTTCTTAATGCTCTCTGAAAACACCTGATACAAAGGCAGGTGTTTCCCCTTGATTTGAAATGTCTGCCATGACTTTAAGTAGCAGTCAGGCAAAGGACAAAGATCTAAGTTTTGCAGTCCACTGCAGAAAAAACTCTCTCAGCAGTGTGTGATCAGAGAAAAAAAATGCTCAATAAATATTATTTAAATTCCAAAAGGATTCCAACACACAGGGCTGAAGTCTAGCCATCGAAGCATGGTGCCTGTTGGTATCATGTCCTGTCAAGTGAGCAGTGACACAACTGCACGGCGGTTCTTTGTCACCACGATTGTTGCCATAGTGTCTCCTCTGTAGTTGATGTAATCATGTATGCCACTATTAAAAAATAATTACTCTTTCATGCATAAAACACATTCAATGCAAAGATAAAATATAGTTTGGATCCCGCTTCATATTTTGCTTTAAAGTTTTTGTCCTCTTCCTGGCACAATGAACCTCTCTAAATCTCACTGTAGTATTCATCTTTATAAGAATTGCCTTACATTTACTGTGATACCAATTTGCTATGGGATGAATACATTTCCATTTTTCGAATGCAAAACTTTAATTTCTAAAATTTATAAGACACAACTGTCACAGAACTCAAACTTTGCAACCAACATTGCTTGGTCTTTAATTTTTTTTCTCATAAAAACAATTGAGGGAGAGAGGAAGAAGCATTGAAACTGTAGTTATGTCATGGAAGACTGCAGAAGGAAATACATAATGCAAAGCCAATCTATTTATCAGAAAGAACAGTCCATGCCATACTGTTCTTATCTGCGACTCAGAAACAAACAATAAGAGGAATAACTGGGTATTAAGAAACCCAACAGTTTAGTAAAATATACACTATTAGAATATATACAACATCTGCTGATACAGTTTAACAGGGAAAGCAAAAGCTGTGCAAAGCAGAGCAAGGAATGAATTCCCTGTTTTGCATGGGCAGACAGGTGTTCAGCCATCCCCAGGAGAGCAGGGTCTCACCAGGAGTAACAGTGACTTGGGAGGACAAACACTAACTCCAAACATCCACCCTTCCTCCTTCTTCCCAAGGCCAGAAAGACCTTGGCTCTGTCCAAGCCCTGCTCAGCAACAGCAGAAACATCTCTGTACTTTCAGCTCTGCGTTCAGCAAAATCCAGCAAATTCAAAACACAGCCCCAGACCAGCCACTATGAAGAAAATTAACTCCATTCCAGCTGAAACCTGCAAATTCATATATCCATGCACTCTAATACAAGCAGTGGGCACCACAAGCATTTATAAACAAAGAGCAAAGTATCCTAGCTAGACACAGGTTTTGAATACTGCAAACCTGATATTGCATAGAAGTGACTTCAGTTATTCACAAAGTACCTTATATCCCCATACAGGCAACATACACAACATCATCTAAAAAGGCTCAAGAACATTGTTTATAGAAGCAAAAAATCACCTCCAAGCTAAAAAGCATACACACAGATTGTTCTAATATATCAGTTGGGAAGATATGCAAAAAGAGAAATGTATTACTCTAACGCCTCAATGCTGAACTGTGAAAAAACCAAACAGAGTATATACTCTGTTCCTAAGTGTTAGAAGGCGTCATCATTATTCTACCATACCAAAGAAATAGAGGCTATTAAATGTAATGCATAAAATAACATTTAGCAAGAAAATCAGGATAATTACTTCACAAAAAGGACATTCAGTCAAGTTCTAAACCATTGCTCTGAATTGAGAATTACTTATGTCTAAGTTAAATCAAGTAAAACATCCTTAGCAGTCCCTTAAAGAACACTTGAAAATAACAGGAGGAACGACCTAATTCATCATGGGGTTTTTTTCCCCTGTTAAAAAAGGTGAATTGCAGGAGGCTTTGACATTACCTTTCTTGTTTGCAAATTCAGCCTGTTTATTGCAGGAACATAGATATAGATAGTTTGGTTCCATACAAGCTGAAATAAGCATTCAGGTTAGTTGGTGAAAATCAAATCAGAAACCAGTACAACTAAGGGTCAGGAACACACTCTGCTGGCAAGCGTATAACTACCAACACAGAAAAAAAGGGGCCATTAAATTTTGAGTCCAAAATGTTACAGTAAGAAAAACCTAACAGTGAGCTGAGTCCAACTTTCATACTTACAGGAAGGAATAATTGTCACTTGACATACAAAAAAATGCTACAACAAAAAAAATCAAATAACATTCACAAAAGGGTAGTACAGCACTTTAAAGAAAAAATACAGACATATCCTGTCCTATTTGCTTGCTCCATCACAAAGCTGGAGAGCACATCTTTAAATGCTGCTTATTAGAAGCATGCTGAATCACCTTCCATCACTTTACAGACCCAACACTGATGATGTATTTCTTCATCATGAGGGGCAGAAATTATTTGGGAAAGTAAGAAGCAAGTCTGACAGATGTTGCTTACACAATCCTCTAAGTAGAGCCACAACATAACATGAAGACTCTAGATGGGTACAGTTTCCTACATGCTACAATTTTATGTGTCCCATTTCAACAAGATGATGGTATCCACATTGGCCAAGTGGCTAAGAGAAATAAAAGTAAATTCTAATAAAAGATTGTCACAGGATCAATGCCTCATACTTTAAAACCGAGCATTTTGGCTCTGCTTCAGCATTCATCAGCCAAAACCTATTATCCTATGACAATATTCCATTTCACTGATATCTATTCATTATAAAATATATATATTTACAGTATTTGGAAGGTGATTTTTAATGCTGTGAATGCCCTTTAAAAGGAGACTATTTTAACATTATAGATTCCAAATGACTAGTCAAGATATTCAATTCCCTATTTAAATCTTTAAATATACTTAGGAATTCCTTATTTCAATGGGTTTTCTAATGTCTGTTCCTTTACTGTTTAAATATATATTATAATGTAAAAAGAAAAAGGTCTTCATTAACTCATTGCACTAGGGGAACTCACCTTTTTATTATATTAGTTTCAGTCATTAATCACAATGCTTTACCAGTAACCAAGGAAAGTGACAATAATATTTATGCAGATCACTATACTTGAACTTTTCAGGTTTTGAAGAAGTCTAAGAGAGTTGGATATCCCAACATATTAAATTTGGAAATTGTAACTCTGAATGGCATAACAAACACATTGCATTCTACCCATAACTATAATACCTTCTGAGTCTCAACCTCAGCTGATATAAAAAGGCTTTTTCAAAAAAATTATCATCAACAGAAATCTTGCGGTGTTGAGAGATATATTATTTTTTTATCCTTAAGATTCAATAGGAAAAATACAGATTTTTTGTTTGTGCTTGGGACAAAAAACATCTTTATTTAGGCAGTCTATTTAAGGAGAATTTTAAGAAGTGATAAAAGCAGTGAAGTCTAAAAACTGCACAGAGAGAAAATATCTCGTAGCATCTGAGACTGAGCACGATATTATCAGTGTCAGCATACTGATGACCCAGATGGTATTTGTATGTTTGAAGTATGACATCTATACTCCTCTGTCATCCAACACAAGTAATTAACAATAATCAAGTGGGTGTTAATTGGATATAATGGAACAATCTCCAGTCAGCCTGAGCCTACTATTTGCCTCTTACTAGTAATTATGAACACTAAGTACTCACGCTAATCTCCTTCTTCTCACTGAAGCCAAACAGAGGTGCAGTATTTACTCAGCTGATAGCTTGTTTTGTCTGCAATTTAATCTGTTTTAAGCCAAGAAACTCATAATTTGCAGAGCCGTCACCAGCTGCCAGGATCACACAAAAGAATTCAAGGCCCTAGATGACAGCAATTCAGTATATATAATCCAGTGAAGAAAAAGAACAATCATTGATTAAACTGACCTGTTACAACCACGGTAGCCACAACACCTGGACATATGAACACTGAAAATTACCCATTTGTGTAACATCTGATAAGCTCACAACTGTGACCCATATTTGTCATCCTGAAAATATGCTGTTAAAACACAAAACTTTCAAAGCTGCTGTTCTTTTGCCATGCAATACTGTGACAACCCTTTCACTGACAGGAAACTGGTCAATGATCTTGGCCACATCACTGCAGAATGTGCTTGGCTGTTTGATTACTACAACTGTAACAAATTGAAAGTATCTTATCAAGAGTGACCATTAGAAACGTATTAGCAGCCGTTAAGCAGATGGTTAGATGTTTTAAAATAGCTTTTACATAGCAGTGAAGTCCAGACTAGTCAGCCTTACTTGCGGGTCTATTAAAGGCAAAAAAGTAAGGAAAATAATAAAAATGATGACTTTTTTTGTGGTGAAAGTGGGAATTTTTCAGTGGTTTCCAAGACCACTACGCAACTGAATCAGAGAATTCACTATAACAGGTAAAGCACTGTTAAATGCTATGAAATTTACCTCCCTTGCAAAAAATAAGTCTTCCATCATCATAAAAATTGGATTGATTTAACACATCAAAACATGCAAAAAGGTAGCACACCACATTAAGAAGATCAATATTGAGGACAACTTTTAGGAATTCTTCCTTGGAAATTGTTTGTATCATTTAATCCATCCCAAACTTTGATTTAAAAGAAATTGAATTGGTTTGTGCCGAGAGAGATTTTTCATATGTTGCATGTAGATGTCATCACTATGTCAATAACTAAGACACACATTGATTTACAGAAAATATATGCCATTTGGAATACAATTACTGATTGATGCAGAAGGCCAGAAACGCAGGCCATTAAGTACCATTATATTATTGATTCCATGTTTAAATTTGGGAAAATCACTCTATACATGATGAGAATCTTGCCATTTTCCCATGCCATTTCACATCTGCAGTTGGGGCATCAATTTATACCGTTTAGACAGGAAATAGGATCATATGGAGCTTTTAAATCAAATACCAGAAAACAAAAAGCAGAGGAAATCTCAGTACACATTCAGTACCTAAACACAAATAATATTCAAATATTCTAGGGGCACCTCCTAATCCTTTACTCAAAAAAAAAAAAAAAAAAAAAAAGGTATTCTACACAAGAAATACAGGCAAATTTAGCTCTATCAACTAAAATTTTCAGAAATCAAATCATACTTTGCAGCTATCTTATCTACCCTTCCCCCATTATGGAGTTAGTGTGATCACAGAATCAGTGAATAGATCAGGTTAGAAGAGACCACAGTGGATCATCTGGTCCAACCTCTGTACTTAAGGCAAGGTCATCCTAGAGAACAATTGCCCTGGTGTTTTGTTTTAAATTAATTTCTCTCAGAACTTACCCCCAAAACAATATTACCCAATACTTTTCACACTCTTCCCAAACGCTATGTCTCTTTTTTAAGTCCAAAATTTTCTTCAGCCCTTGCCAAATTCTATGATTTTACCTCCATGGATTTCTCATCAATCTTCTGTCATGGCATTCAGAGAATGACCTATTGGAGTCCATCTAGTCCATCTGAATTCATACTGCTCAAAGAGATGTGTGACTTGTGTGGACTGGGCATACTACTTGGAGAAACTGCATTTTCACTCCTGATCAGCAGAAGCCAAAAATGCTTCCAGGACAAATGACTCATTCCCAAGGACCAGATAAATATTACAGCTACTCTTTATCACAAAGTCTTTAGAAAAAAGAATTAAGGAGAGTTGCCAAGACTGCACCAATACTACTAGACTGGAAGTGACCAGCATGATTCAAAACTACATGATTTACCTTTCTGGACAGAGTGCTAGCTGGTGGGGGTCTCCTAAGACTACAGTGAACTTTTCATTCCCCCTTTCCTAATCCAGCCACTGTCCTGAGGAGGAAGAGGGGCTGTGGGGACTAAATCCACAACAGCAATGGAAGAAAGGGAGTGATGGCAAGTGAAAATCTTGTAGTATTTTTTACATTTTTACAATTTATTACACTGTGATGAACATTTCTTGATTGTCAGGTTGGTTTCTAAAAAAGAGCACAGGTGGAGAAATTTCAATTAAATGACAGTTTCATTTAGGATATACCCATCTGCAGCACCTTATTTTGATTAGTTCTAATGTGAACTAGCTTTACAATCATGCACTTTTCAGTTTGCCAGCTGTTTTGGATCCCACTCTGAAGTACCTCATTCATCTTATACATGGTAGAGGGTATTCCCATTTGGCACCTACATTAGCATTTGGTACTGCACAACAGGCACTTAAAAAATAGATAATTCAGTCACAGTACTATATCCATTACTGAACAGCTACTCCTACAGCCTACCTTCTTTTTTATTTTGTTAACAGAGCTATGCTATCAGTGTTTCTTCAATACATTTGCAAAGTGCAGCAATGAAGCATCTGAAATATGTCTGCTGGGCAGATCACACACATAGAGGAATTATTTTAAAATCCCCACCAACAAAGATTAGATACCTTTCTAAATTGCATTCTGAATTAAGTCAAAAAGGACAGAAAATATTGCCCAACTGAAAAGCCAATCTGAGTTTAGAATTTAAGACAGAAGTAACTCTCCAAGTGCATCAGCAACAGAAAAAAATTCTTAACTCATCAATCCACTGAACCAAAATGCCTGTTAAAGTCTCAAAGCATCAACATCCATCAAAATATATCTATTAAATATTTTGATGCCATCTATGTCATCCATGATTTAGTTTCTGCTTTGACCAATGCAATACTTTGCAGTAACTTCAAGGTAAACATGAAATGGGGACTATTAGAAAATACAAGGAAAAAAATACGAAATCTTATTTGTTAAAAACCAAAAACCCTAACTCCCAAAAAAAACCCCACAAAGGTTTTCCATGTGACATGTCTTAATCACACGCAAAAATTGCTTCTTCAGTCTTGAAACAAATCACCCTTTGGTTCAGAATATAAAACTATTGAGATTAGTTAGAACACCTGGGTATCTCTTAACATACACTATTATACCATTTAAGTACAAACTTAAATGAACACAGCTTAAATATGGAAATGATCCATACAGATGAATAACTATCCCTTCACCTTGTGAAAGCCAAAATCCCAATGTTATTGCTATCCCACTTTAAAGAAACCTGTCAGGACTCACTGGCACTGTGAAAAGCAACATGAATGGCAGAAATTTTGATTGATGTCACTGCCTGCCTGTCAAGTGAAACAAGCAGGGCCAACCTAATCATGTTAGATTAGAGGATACAGAGATGATATAATATTTTTGTGTTATAGATATGCATGTAGAGTGTGCATGCACAGAATCACAGGAATACAAACCTATCTTTCAAGTAATACTAAGTATCAGAAAAAGTGTATTATTATCAAACTCTTTAAAAAAACCCTGGGGGATTGGGGTGGGCATTTTTTTCTCTTTGACTTCTCCAATTATGTGCAAGTAATGCTCATGGATTTCCAAGACTTTGCAGAAGACCTACATATTTTCTGGAGTCCCAATTCATTAGTTTTCTTTTTGTAGTGTTACACTGAACTAACCAATTTTTTAATGAATCTAGAGTGAAATTGATTCAGCTCCTTTTCTAGAACTCAGGCTAATCTGCAGATTTAAATGCACAGTCAAGTAATATTCTGATACGAAGCTCAATAAATTCTAAAAAGTGAGAACATCTGAAGACAACAGACCTCATGTAAAAAGGTCACAGAAAAAAGTGATCAGGCAAAGTGTGCAAAACAAAAACATGTCTAGTTCAGACATGAGAGTGGAATATGACTGCAGCTGTCTGATCATTTATCATTTCAATATTTGCTCATTTGATAACCTGAAGACTGATAAGTAAAACAGTAAGAAGTACCTCCACACTATCAAAAATGATGCAGATAGTCCAAGCCCACAGAATAATTTAGAGAAAGGTACCCTAAGAATAGTTGACAACCAAGATACTTAAATATCAGCTGTGAAAAATTTAAGAAACAGAAAAAAAAACCCCAAACCACAAAGCTCATCCCCCTCATAGCACCCCACTAGGACCTGTAGTAACCTGAGCAGAAAAAAAAAACCCAGATTTGTCAAAAGAAGCCAGAACTAAATTTCAGCTGAAAAAAGGTAAGTCTCTGAGTTTAAAACCAAAAAATAAAGTCTCTTGGTCACATGGCTACAGAGTTCAGAACAACAAATGGAGAGAAACAATTTAAACTGCATGAAAAACAAATGCTTTATCCTATAAAGTTATAAACTTTTGTTATCAAGTTATAAACTTTTTTTTTAAATCTGAGAAAAAAATCAATATTAAATCTAAATGTCCATTTTTCATTTACTGCACAAAATGTGTTCCCGTAGGACTGAGAAAAAATATAATCTTTGGGATTAAAATAATGTTAAAATAAGATCAATTGCAAGCAATAAACTTCCTTTCTTTGCCTCTGTACATAAAACAGAAATAGGCCTGATGCCAGATTTTCTTAATTTTGAGCTGGTGCTGGAAGGTACTCAAGTATTTTTCTATTCCACTGAGATAGTCAAATGTACCAACTCTTTAACAGGACTAAGCCTCAGGTTTTTGTGTTTCACCCAAACTTTATCAAACTTAGAACAAGGGAAGAACACAATTTAGAAATGAGGGTTTATTCCTTGACATGGATTGCATGCCCACCTCAACTTGCATTTCATCTTGAGCCTTGAAACCTGACAGAGGTAGGATCAAAGCATTCCCTGAATAAATTGCTACAATGCATCTTGTACCATGACTGCCCACTTGTTGGACGGTAAAGAAATTCACTCTCATCCTTAAGTGAAGGAATTTTCTCTCATCTTTAAGTGCAATCTAAATAATTATATCTAAATAAGTACTATCTCTATCCAGCCACATAGAAGTAGGTATTTGTATACAATCCAGGTGAGCCTTGGAAAGAACAGCAAGACAAAATAGAAAGCATCTACTGAAACAAATTTGCTTATACACACATAAGAAATACTGAGACATTGAACTTCAAAACACAGCTGAGACAACACCAACCTGGCCAAACAATGGCCCTTCCAACGTGATCTCCTCAAGGCCTTAACCTAAAGCAGAAAGTTTCCTATTTGCTCATTCCATGAAGAAACTGCAGGTTCTTCATGACCCCTATTTTTCCAGTCTCAGATGTGAATTTTGCTAGCTTTGGAAATGTTTTAGGACTTGTACAGAAATTTATAAAATGTCAGCTTGAAAATTTTAATTGACTTATTAGCAATATCTCTTCTTTGAATGACCTTTTAGTCCTCTTTATAACATATCACCTACTTTTACTACCTTCTGGCTGACAGCTTTTAATATATTCCTTCCTAGTGGATGATATCATCTGTCCTTGGATGGAATTAACTAAAGCACTACACATTTAAAAGCTGACATTAATCCATATCCACAGATTTTTAACAGCTGCTGGGATAAATATTGTGTTTCCATGCATTAGGTTTTATATAACAATGACTAGTAGAAATAAATTGAGATTAAATATACACTGGCAACATCAAAGCCAAGGAGAAAAAACACTCAGCTGATAAATGCAGTGTTTTAGTGGCTGCATATATCAATGACTAAAAATACTTACTATAATTAGCAATAATAATTCAGTTATAGTGAAAACATAAGGTATATTTGTTAGTATGGCATTGCCATATCTCTCCATAATCACATTTTTAAAGAACTTCAATGATGAGAGCATTGGTTCAAGACTCAGGAAATACTCTTTATCTCTTTCAAAAAATACAGCAACTATTACCTGTCACATTCTTTTTTCAAATTGTGTATTTAGGTTTGCACCCATAAAAGACAGGAGTAATTGACGGCCTTAAATGGAGCAGGGATGGACACTGCAAGAGGTGCACAGGGAAGGAAGCACTACAACTTATTGCAGGAGGCACCTGAACAGCAGAACTCCCTGTAAACATCTGTCAAATTCACCATTTGTCAAAGTGAAAAACATACAGTTCAATAGACCTCCCTGCCCTTTCCTTTTGTCTATGGAAAGAAAATATTCATTGGTAAATTATTGAGAAACATCTGCTATGAACTTGAATATGCCTGTAAGAGAATTCCTGAAAGTGAACAAATACTTTCCCCAGAAGCTGTTTAGTAGACTCCAGAATTGTTAATTACCAGTCTAGAGTCAGTAATAAAAATATCAAGGGTATGTTGGGTCTTGGCAAATATTTCTGAAAATAACAATATTGATCTTCCTCACTTATGTCCAAAGCACTTTGTAGAAGTTGTTTGGTATTGTTTCCATTCTGCTGTTCTTCCACGCACACATGAGTTTCTTGACGGAAGAAGTTGTGGGGTTTTGGTTTTTCTTTTTTAACTAAAGAACATTAAACCACAACCCTCCACCTTTTAATAAGAGGACCCCATTGCTCTTTGTAGGGCATGCTTTTAGGCAAAATATTCCACATGAATTACTGGAATCTCACTACTCTAAAATGTACAGAAGGAATATCTATTTCTTAAAACTTAACTCACAGAGGAGTTTTCAGTTAAAATGCTAAGAAGTTCTTACTACATTTTTTCACACATAATTGCTAACTGCAGCATCACAAAGTAGAAAAATAAAACTGGAAAACATTGATTGACATCCCAATTAACTTACAGCTCCTAATTTATGGTACAGTTAACTTGGCTGAAAATATAGTAAGTTTTGTAACTACTGAATGAACTTCTTTAGCTATGCTAAATGTTTTGAAGGCAATTTTATACATCTATGTTATTCAATGTGGGAAATTACGATGTTTCAGGCTATATCTTTCATACAACATTTGAGCACCCAAGGGTGAAAGTTCCTAAGGCACAGTTCTAGGACAGTGAGTGATACTGTCCTGGATATAAGTATTGAAGAGGCACACAACTACAGCATTTAAGTCTGATTCTAGAGCAACAGATCAAGCCTGGATTGGGTGCTGATGATGAGATTCACTCCCCTTTAATCTTTTTACCCATTCAGCATATTATATGGCAATAGGACTAACCCACATACGTACCCACGCAGAAAAAACAGCATTTTTTATGCTCCAGCATGGTATTAGAGCTGTAAGTGACATAATTGTGCTGGCACCTACCAATCCTACATCAAATATCCTAAGTCTCATGCAACAGACTGCAACCAACCTTCAGCTCTCCTTCTGAAGAGAGGCAAAAGGAAAAAAAGCTGTCTTTGACAGCTTCTCATCAAGAAACTGGAACTCAAAAGATAAAGTTTACAGTCTCTGAAAACATAGGACAAAAAGAACTGCTTTCCAGGTTTTCTTGCAACTAAACAGGTAACCTGGGCTGCTTTATTATATATGAAATATATATATATCTATATATATAAAATAGAAAAAAATATATTATATATATATATTTATTATATATGTGATTCAAAATAACGGGACTACCTAAGCCATTTTTTAAAAGATGTAAAACCTTTTGCTTTAGAATTGAGAACTTGGTAGACAATTTCCACCAAAAACAATTCCTCATCTTCATATGAAAAAATTGTGTAAGACAGGCAGAGACAATAATGTAACAAGAAATTTCTGAGGGCGTGAACATTTTTTTAACACACCATATTTGCAAACCTAATTCAGGCATTCAAGATACTAAAGAAACCTTTATCATGTATTTGTATTTTAACCTGAGATACAGTTACCTATTACACTGAAAAATTAAATCTTAAATCTGAGAGATATTCCTGCCATACCACACCATCTTGGACAGGATTTATTACCTTCGTAGAAAGATCCCAGAATTTGATTCTCGACTGGAAACACCAGCTCTTAATAGATCCACATTTTTTAGCATCAAGCAACCTGTGTTTTCAGGCTGGATATTTCAGAGGCTTCTTTGTGGAGATTAAGAGCCTTTAGCAAGCCCATAACATATGATGTAAGTATTTCCACATACCCTGAGGCTGATGCAAAGCAGGAAATCCTAAGAAGGGCTCAGAAAATTATATTCAGGACAGCTTGCCTCAGTCCTGCTCAAAGCAGCACACCTGTACAATATAAGAATCTTCAGAATCTCCATCACAAGCACTATAAAAGTCTGCCAGAAAAAGCTGCTTTCACACTCAAAAGTACTGTAAATATGGTTATTACATCCCTGCTCTTGTCAGGGCTGAACAACCCCTCACGTGAGAACAGATAGGTGGTACCTACTGGATGGATGCAAATGGCCACTAAGCAGTTGAAAAACACTATGAAGAAGTCCATCCTACCTCGAGAGGCGGTGCTATTCATGGTAAGAAACCAGCACCTGGACTAAAATCTGAGCTCAGCTGGAGGATGAGGAGAGGCTGGGGAGTGAAAGAGCATGTGAGAAGGGGAGGGAGAGCAAGAGAGAACAGATTAGCAGTTTTGTACCAGCTAATGATAAATCAGACTTGTTAATTACATTAAACATAGTTTTAAAATTAAAATTGGAGATAAAATAAACTGCAGATTGAATTATTTCCACTGAATTATTTGCTTTTCTCTTTAGGGAAAGACTAGGCTACAAATTAGAAGATTGGAGATATTTTTCAATTGAATGAGATTTGTTCACTTTTTTTCATAACTCCTTACTCAAAATGTCCATAGGTAGTAAAGAATCCCTGTGTTAGATCTTCCTCATTTATTATGCATACATATATTTGTGTATATGGAGTATCACCTCCCTTCCTTTCACTTGAGAGCCGTAAAAGTTGCATGTTCAGGTAAAACCAAACAGAGAAGGGGTTTATCTAATACCAGATCATGAACACTCTGAATTAATAGAACAGAAAATCACTGTGTATGTATGATATTGTTGTTAAATTACTTTCTTGTTTTAAAGTAGGAATATATATATACCTATAGATAGATATTAATATATAATATGGAAAAGGTAATATATTTATATGGTTTTAAACAAAGCTTTGGATTTAATTCAACACGTTACAATAGAAATGTCTTTGTTTAACTGGAAGACTTAAAACGTTATACTATTGCCAAACCTTGAGGTTTGTTGTCTGGAAGAGGTAACTGCTTTCTTATGACAAAGACTTGAAAGATATATTCCTTTAATTTTTTTTCTCCCCTACTTCACGTTCACATGTGTTGAAACTCATTGCTTCTGGAAATGAAGATGCTCTGGTGTCAGCTGTAAAATCTGTATCTCACTTCCTCAGACAAGTGGATATTTATTGACAGGGTGTGAGAGAGAAAGAGAGGAGAGACTGCCTGTCCTGGAGCCAGTAACCTTGGTGAAGATGCAATGTCACAAACACCAAGCCATCATTCTCATAGATGTACAGCATATTATTTAAAGGGAAACAAATATCAGCCACTGAATGTCACTGCAAGGACACATCTTCTGCCTCTTAACTAAACTTATCAGTGCAGTGGTTTAATATGGTACCTTTTTCATCCTCCCCTCAAATTCATCTTACAGAGCAGCTCTTGACACTACCAGAGAGCAGTCAAGACTAAGATTTAGTGACGTCTGCTTCAAACAGATCTAGATTTATTGACATTTGTTGCCTGCTTCTTCTCTCAGTAACAGCACACAGGATTAATTTTAACCATTTCTTAAACTCTGGGGAACTGCAAACTTACGGTAAAAACAAAATCAGACACTCAAATTAGTGCTACGTTTTGGATTTTCACGTGTAATTAAAGGACCAGAACTTTAACTGTAAGACCTTTAACACGAGGGGGTGGTTTTGCTGGAATTTGGATGAAAAGGCACACACCAAGCCCTTTTCAAAAGGAACTCCTTTTCAGTAGGAGGGGACAATTTATATCTCTGGTTTACAGAAACATGTGATTAACAGCTGTACATGAAAATACTGCAGGAGGGAAAAAGTCTCATCTTTTAATAACTACTTCAGTAGTGAAATATTGCTTGACTAATTCAGCCTTTATTTATTACTGTGACCTGTACCTTGTAATAACTTCTAAACCCCCAAATGAATACACTCTCTATGCTTCTACTTTTCTACAAATATTGTATCTTAGTGGCTGAAAAACAGAAATCTCTTTCCACAAGGACACATAATTATCTTGGTGTTAATTCTTATAAATTATATTAACTGATTGAATTCACATTTTTAAAATTTAAAAGTGATGCTCATAACTCAACTACACAATGATAAAAATGCTTGAGTTCATGTAAAGTATAGACACAGACATCTCTTCCCAATACAGAAAAAAACCCATTTGCATCTGTATTTTAAAAGGATGGATAGATGAATACACTCTCCTGACTTTCCTAATGTTAGGTAGAAGTATAAATTTGCAGAGTTCTGTAAAATATTACCTACTAAATGAAAAAGAACTGCTGGATGTAAATTTAGAAGTCCAAAAACACCCAAGAGGCATAACTACAATTATTGCTGAAGGAAGCTGTTTAAGACCAAAAATACATTTCCATTAACAATCAAAATTAGTTTTGATTGCCTTTTTCTCAAGTTTTCAGTGAATAACCTTTGATGATAACACATGATAATGATTCATTAAAAAAAACTAATTTGTATTTCAGAAGTATGCACATTAAAAAAAGAGTCAGAAATCATACCAATAAAAATCAAATGCCAGAAGATGCAGAGGACGGTTTGGAAAATAAAAGACTCACCATCAGAGTACATCCTGTACTTGTGCGTACAGTTTTACAGAAGAATCGTATTAAGATGTATTAATCAAAGTAATTTATATGCTTTGCTTTACAAGACTTAGATCCCTCCAAATTGTACTATCTACTCAGCATTATCCAAAGTATATTGGTGGGAGAAGCACCACCGAGTACAGAAGAGCTGTAAAACCTCTCTGCAGACTACACAACAGATATACATCAGTTCAAAAGTGGATGACAAAATGCAGGGTTTTTACAGAATTTCTGCATGCCAGAAAAACACACTTTAGTTTATGGGAAAAGGCTGCAGTGTATCCTTATAACAATATAAATCTTCAGAACCCTTGTGATGATATCTAATTTACGTGGCTGTCACTGGAAAATGTGGTATAGTGAATTATACACAATACTAAGCTTAATTATGAACAGTAACCTAGAGATCTTGATTAGAAATCATTTGCTCACGACATTCAGAGTCTGTAAAAACAATGATGAATTTATATAGCACACAGCAATTCCAAATAAATTATTCCTAGAAAATCAAAGGAAGGTATAGATTATATAAGAAATTATTTCTTAAGATCGCTGCCAAATTTTAACTACACTATCAAATACAGAGTCAAAGTACAGGAGCTGAAGCCTGCTTTACATAAAAATAGCTCTCTAACATTCCCATCAATTCTCTCCATCTTCAAAAGCAGGCATTTACAAACTGTGGGCCAGGTCCCACCAGGCAATGCAGAGCTGGATGTATTTCACCAGCAAAGCCCTGGCACGAGCTCTCAGACGTGCTGCCACTCCCACAGCACTTTTTCACTCTGCTCCAGCGACTCGAATACAGGTTAGCAGAAAGGTGGTACCACTGCAGGGCAGGGAGGGGCTTTCCCAGCACACCTCAGAAACTCTCAGAAGGGCAGGTGGAGGGTCAGTACCCTTCTAGCTCCCATGTGTCTAAGCCTTCTCACAAAGGGGAGCCCAGCTGCTGCTGTGTTTGTCAAATCTCTGTCTCCCCTGCTGCAAAAGGGGCACTCGGCTGTGTCACAAAACTAAATCAAGGAAGGTTTAATGTGGTCAGATGACCCTTAAATGAAGGAGGGCCTCTGAGAAATAATTATTTCTAGCATTAGCATTTCTTCATCTTGAGTGTAAAGGTAAATAAAGTGTTAAATTGTAAAGATCACTTACATAAGGGAAAAACTCAACATCAGTATTGAGAAGCAATCACCATTTTACCCTAGACAAGTTCAGTCCCTAACTTCTGAGGCAAAACCCTCCTCCAGTTGAAGAGACCTCCTGAACTATACTATTTTATTTCAGAGGAAGACCTGATATAAGGAAAAAGATTACATAAATCATTATTACAACAGTAAACATGTAAATTCTGATCAATAAGTACTTGCCTCCCCCTCCCCCCAACACTAACAGCTGCAATAAAGCTTTAAATGTAAAGCTGAGCACAACCAGCCATAAAAGTATGTAAAATAAATGAGGATAACATAATGAGCAAATCCAACATTCATCTCATAAATATAACATAACGATCACAACTAAAATGTCAGAGAATCTAATAAATCAATATGGGAGGACAGAGCTATCTTTATGCTTAGCATACATAAAAATGTATTTACATGCAGGCTTTTTTTTACTTGGGTTTCTTTTTTTAAAATAAAGATTAAATGAGAAATACTATAAGAAACTTTACTCCTTCTTCACTTCATTATTCAAAATTTGATGCTATTTTTATTTTGGTGTTCTTTAGAACTGTAGAGAGCAGACAACAATTGTTCCACATTAAAAAAACAAATCAAATTACATTATTAATTAGCATATGAAGTAAAATGAATCTACGTGTTCAGCCCCTGAATGGAAAATTCAGAGATACTGTTTGAAAGAATATCTTCAGGAGCAGGTGGAAAATTTTGTATAAATTCAAAAATTTTTAGAAAACCAGATGTTTTGAAAATAAATTTACGACAGCACACATTTTCTCAAGATCATCTGCGAATTTACATCAGGTGTTTAACTACAGGTCACATAGCTGTTGCAGTACTAAATCTATTTTATCTGCTATTTTGAAAACCGCCATGCACAACAGCTACAATAACAAACAAAACATTGTGCAGACTCAACCTAAGCTAGCTTTATTTTAACTCTATCGCTGATTCAATTTCTAATTCCACAAGTTATTGCTATATTGAGTATCTGAGTATTTTAAGGACATAAACCACTGAGATCCCACAAGATATAAAAATATTTACAAGATAGTACAGCACATACTAATCAAAGCCTGTTTTGCATCTCTGGACTTTTGCTCAATCTTTTGCATTCTCCTACCACGTTGTTCCACCAAGTGACACCCATGGCATTTCACTGGAAGCATGTCCCAGTAATGCTGCTGGAAGGCCCAAGATGGCATTAGAACAGCTGGGACAGGGACACAGCAGGTCAAAATTTCCCTTGGTTTGCCTCCATCAGTCAGGGTACTCAGCATGGGAGTGAAAGCCTTTCATACAGCTTCAGTACCACTCTCAAAATGGTCAGCTCTGTTGTTCATCAGCATTATGGCCTATGTATAGGACAACACTTTACTAGAAGGGCTGTGCAATCAAATACACACCATGATACTGCAGCCAATGGCTGCTGACTTTCAAGCATTCAAATACCTAGTCCCAGGCAATGAACAAAAATTTCTATGTGCTCTTACAAGCAGGTACCTCAAACAGCCGAGAAGGGAAGACCATGCTTCCATATTATAGAGATTTTTTAAAGTGTCTAAGTAGACATTCAATCTAAACTAGCCATTAATTGTTACAGCCAAAATTAAACACTAATCTAAGCAACTGCCTCCCCTTGGTATTATACCTTGATGGCTCCTCTACCATAGCTTGAATTCTTTCTCATGTATTCTGTGGCTCAGTGTCACTTACTATAGCAATGTAAAGAGGATTAACACTCTCAGTCATTCATATCCTAGACTAGTTAGTAAAACTATTATCAGATACTATCCTAGTCTGGACACTGTGAAAGTATCTTTTCAATACAACTACAAAACACTTCCCAGCAGATTCCACTTTACTTACTTGTCAGTGCCATGTGGGAAGGAAGCCTTACAGTGAACCTTACTCCTACAGTCAGGAAATTACTTACTTGCTTAAACTTACTCCTATAGTGAAGAAAAAAAAAAAAAAAAAGACTTTCCTCTTTGTCAGCCTGAAGAGTTGTGTTAAGTCTTGACTTCTAGACTTCTCTCCATACTGTCTTTCTCTAACAGAGACCACAATGGAATTACTTAAACATTTATCAAATTTGCCATGCAAAAAATCCCTACACAGGTTAAGTAACTGCTCTTGAAGTCAGCAAGAGAATCAAATTCATCATCTTGAATCAAAGCATAAGACAGCAATTTTCTAAGGATTGTCTCTTTCCTAATGAGAAAAGTCATAAGAAAGTTGGGGACTGTTCAGCAGCACCCTATATCAGATAACATACAGGACATACAGGACTTGCCAAGTGGATCAATGCAATTAAAATGAGGTACCTCCTACAGCAGAATGGCAGCTAATAGGTTTTTTCAGTAAAAACACAATATTGCTTCTTTTGATTATTAACTTGTATACAATTCTGTAAAATATGAACACAAATTCAACTGAAGTACATCTAACTAAAGGGAAATCTTCATAGCAGGTCACTGCACTCAAATATGACAACACTGCCAAAAATAAGAAATCATGACACTAGAGCACTTTAGAGAAAACGTGACAGAGGTATTGACAATGAAGTTTTGAGGCTGACATTTGCAACCAGTTCCTGGACTGCTCCCTACATTCACCCATTGCTAATTAGTACTGATATATGAATCAAACACCTTTATGTAAGAAAATCTAATGCAACTTAGGTTTACTTTTAAAATAAGTAACTCAATTACCATAGTAATTGCTCATGTACAGTGTTCACATTTTCTCAACAAAGAACTTTCTTTTGCTTTAGCAGTCTTTAGCAGTCTGTGGCCATCACTGGATTATGAATAATCTTAATAGAAACATATTGGACAATAGAACTGAAAGCTCACATCTCAGACAGCCTTCCTGATGAGCATAGTTCGCAGACAAATTCACAAATTACCTGAATTTTGACTGATCCAAATTCTAAAAGCATTCTTTCATTTACAATGTGTAATGTACTTAAGCAAAGACTGCATGCAATACCCACTCAAAAACATTCCTTTGTGTCAGTAGATAAAGACATTTTTACTATACTAATAACTTCACTTCTCAATACTTCACCCAATTTATTTTGTTTTAGCTGAGAACAGTGAAAACTTTCCCGTTTCTAGGAGGAGACCAAAGTCCTTTGAATAAAAAACTGGTGATGGCATGCAGATTATTCTTCCAAATGCTAACTCAAAGGTAAGGATTTATGCCCTTTAGATCCTCCACAACTCACATAGTTCAAAACTTAAAATATTACTTTATTTGTACCAATAGTTTAATGGTACTGTTGTTTCCAACACTGTCTGCACACTTTAATGTCTGTTGGGTTTGGGACTGGGGATTCTATAAAAAGGATGCCCACTTATGGACAGAGTAGGTACACAGAAGTTTTCAGCTGATCCATGGTATCCAAGTGCAACAAGTGCACAAATTAACAAGCATCAATAATTTAATTCCTACCATACCACAAACAAACCTTTACAGGTATTCAGATCTTAAACTGAATAAAATTTTTTAAATTCTAGGAGAGTCACATACATTAGCCAACAGGACTAGGAACTCTAGACTCATTTAGACAGAGTCTCAGAACAAAATAAATTCCTGGAATTAGGAATATTTTAGCATATGAAGATGCATAGATAAACCAAAAGTGTGTAATAATGCCTATGAAATGAGAAATAATGTGCCAATACAATATGAGAAAGTTTGATTTTCAGGAGTAAGGAGATGGGTATATTCCCAAGTGCAAATTTTGGTTTCATTGCCCTACATTTGGTGCTTTTCCAAAATAGCTAAAAAACAGACAATAAACCTATCTAGTTCCCAGATCTAGTTATAAATGGAAGATCCACCACACTGAACTGCAAATGAAAATAACCATTGAAATTGTCATTTGTTCTTAAAAAGAAAAAACCCCAGAGTACACCACATAGGTACAAATGAAATCAGAAGTAAGGAGTGCATGAGAGAATACTGCAGTTAAAATTATTTTCATATTCCACAAGTTCCAAGGCATTTGTGGCAAACTGGGAAAATAATTGAGTCCATTTTCTGTCCAGTTTTTCCTCAGGAAAGAAAAAAAACAAACATTTAAGCAGAGTTGCATATGCATAAGTAATCATAGCATATGTTTTATGATGCCTCAGTAGAAAATAACATGAAGTCATATTTTTTTGTGCAGAGAGGTAAAAGTCCCACACAATACATATATGATATGTCTTGCTCTCTCCATAATTGGTTGTCTAGTGCACAGATCAAGTATTGACATAAAATCAGATAAGCATACATGAAGTAAAAGCCTAGTACTGAGTCTAACCTTTAATACGCTCTACTTTTTTTATATATTATTGTTATATATTTTCTTAAACACGTAAATACTCTTCTGTTTTCCTCTGTTATACACACTTTTATACTTTTTAACCATTTCCTTTCAGCCTTTCTCACCTACCTATTATAATGTGTTTCCCATATAACCTCAACATCTAAAGGCAGTTTAGATCACAGGAGACAGGAAAAGCTGAAACTATATTCAAACACCCACAAGAGTAATGCCATTGTTCTGCATTTTCCAAGAAATGTCCTATGACCATTCATCTTCTCTCTGATTCAAAGCACATCTACTTCTGTTTCATTAAATTACTGGTGATATGAGCAAAGACACATTTGGGCATAATCAAATGATACACACACACACTGAGGTTCCTGCACAACAAAGAAAAATGAAGATATTGCACAAGGAGTGTTCAATAACTTCAGAGAGAGCATGGTGGATTTTTAAAAGCCCTACAGATATGATTTCATATCTAAATATACATAAATGCATACATAGATATAAAATACAACAGAAATACATATACACTTTCTGCAGGGAGCATTTACATGTCATTCCAAATTCTTGCAATATGTTGTTTAAACAAAGGTACAGCACAATTTCAAACTGAACTTGTTTGCATGTCCATTTTTCTCTTGCTCCAGACCTTTTCATTGACAACTTTCTTATTGCCATGTAATTATATCTAGCTAATAAATGAGAATCCCCTCAAGTTCAAATTGACTGGAGCAACCCTGCCTAAAAAGAACAGTAAGTTCAGCTTCAGACTGACCAACACATAAGGCACAGCTATTATTCTGACCAAATAATTTTCTTACAGAAATATCTGCTGCTTTCATTAATCTACACTTTTGGGTACACTCTCTGCTTTTCAGCAGTCATCCTACAAAAGGTGGGTTACTTAAGAAACAATTAGGTGCGTATACAAAACAATTTGCAGGCAGTCTTACTCTTTCAGCTTCCTAAGTGAAGTGCCTTTCAAGGCTGATTTATAACACTGTCGTCTTCAGAAGGCAAAATAATTAATAGGAGCACGGACTTCTAATTTCAGTGACTTCCAGAGAAAGTGGATTTCATTTGATTTATGATGGCCGGTGACTTTGCATTTTATCAGTTCATTCACTCATTATTTATGCTGATGACCAATTTCAATGGGTCGCTATCATCTAACTCGCTACTAATCAAAGAGAATTAGGGTTCACTGCATTATTTAGAAGCCACTAATTTATCTTCAGAACAAGTATCAAGAATAGTTTGGGGCCTTCTACACTAAGAAGAGGCACAGCTGGCAAAGTCACAGCATTTGTGTGGTATTACAAATGAATGTCATAGGGGCTACTGCACGAACTACTACTTTTTACAGAAGTTTTAAAACAGGCACACTGTATAGACAGAAGACAAATATGAAACATTTAAACAATAAAATGAACCACTTCCCTTCTGACCTCCTATGTCAAAATATTTAAAATATGTGTTTTCTGTTCCCTTTGCAAGCAATTCAAACATGCTTTATTTTAAAAATTCTCTCTCCTTCTCTCTGTTAACTAAATGGAAATCTTTGCACCAAAACAATCCTAGCTGGTATATTTCTCATTTTAAAACCATAAGAATATATTTCTAGACACAAGAAAATAGATCAAACTGAAATTTAAACATACAAAAATTGAGTTTTATCAGCAAGTAATAATATCAAATAGTAATCAATCATATGAGGAAAAAATTACCCAATAAGAGAGGGGGGGAAAAAAATAGCTGCCTGTTTTGCTCTTGGTGAGCAGAAAACAAAAACCTCATTTCAGTATTTGCACTTTGCCACAAATGAATCCTCTGTTTTCTGCAGGGTTTCTGTACAGCCCACCTCATGCAGTTCCATCTTTGGGACTAGGTGCACGACCTTTCTAAAACACAGGGGAAGTACATGGCCAGTAAGTTCACAGAGAGGCAGCACCGCGTGCCAGGCAATACTTTTGGACCTTCTCCTAACAGAGCAACAGCCTTTACTTCATATAATGCAAGTTTCAAATGCTAAGGAAGGGGAAATAGGTGGGGAAAATAAATCATTAAGTCTAGAGAGGTACAGAAAAACCATGATTTACTGGCGCCTCCACTCACACTTGCAGCAGTCTTCCTGAAAATATCATCCACTCCTCCTTAAGCAAATCAGTTTAAATGTGGAAAATTAAAAACTTCTAAAGCTTCTCCATAATCCCAATGCCCCTAGAGCAAGAAGAAAAACTGTCACCTTTCAAGCCAGAAGAGGAGTGGACCAGCATCAGTGTTTTGCACTTTCCTTACTCTCTCCCTGCAAGCAGGTAGGGTGTCAAAAGATGGGAGGTGATGAGACTCCAGGAGAAATTCATTTTTCCCCCTCTGTTTATCAAGGGATGTGAAACAGCCCTGAGCAGCTGCCATCCCCATGTGCTCACACTGGCACTGAGAACCAAACCCCTGGCCTTGGCTGGCCCCAGCTGCCCCAAGAGAAAAAAAGGCACACAGGGTTGGTGGTGGCAGCAGAAATAAACCTTCCACCAGTGCCCCTGTGCAGGCACAGCCCCTCATGCTGCTGGTCTCTAACGGGAGTTCAGCTGGGGCTCTGTAGGGGTCTGCCATATCTTCCAAATGAAAGGGGCATTTAGGGTGAAAAATAAAACACTGCCATGCTCCCAGGGAGAAAAACAAAACAAAACAAAACAAAAAAACCCCAAGAAAAATACACACACACAAAACCCACTCCAAAACACAAACATGCTAACAATATGATATTTCAGAATATGTGTTTTTCACACACTTCACACTATAATAAAATATCCCAAGTTGCACGGGATCTACAAGAATCACCAAAGTCCACCTAAAGATTTCCCCCCTCAAAAGTCTGCCATTTACAGAAGTAAGATGTTCAGCAGTAATTTATTTAAGTTCTTTAATTACTTCCTAATTTTTTTTTACACAAATCCTTCATCCTGTGCTGCCAGAATTGGGTTTTTTACCTCAAGCATGCACATATGCCCCGTTGCCTGCAAAGGGTGATTCCCATATACCTTTGCTCAGTGTGAGGCCAAGCCACTGGGACACAAAAATCAAAAAGTACAAGCTGAATAATCCTACTAACACATGACACTGAGACAAGACTCTAGAAGGAAAGAATTAGGGAGTAATTATATGAGGCTACCAGCTTTATTGGACAAAACTGGTATTTTTGTTGCCAAACAATAATTACTAACTGATTGAAATTACTAAGTAGCCATTCAGATTAGTGTTCATCAGAGTTTTGCTCACATAAACACAACATGCTCATCATACTAATGATCTGAAATAAAACCCATGACTTGGCATAGTTTTCTGCACCATAACACAATTTACATTTCATTGCTAGCAAAATCAAGCTGAAACATTGCAAACCAGTTTGTCTTTACGTTGGTTTGCATTTTCTTTGCTGTCAATGAGCATTTAAAGGATTTTTCTCAAACAAGCATTTACACCTAACTTACCATATCAAGTCAGTTCTGTTAGTAAAAATTGACTGTACATGAAAACCTCCTATTTAAATTTCCTCAATATATCAGTAAGACTAAAATCTCTTTTTTCTACTAACAAATGTATTTTTACAAAAAAAGAAAGTATATCAATGATCTGTAAATTGATTTTTTTTAATTTAATGGAAATTAAAAAATAAAAGTCTTCAGTCTAACCACAGCACACCAAGTCAATAAACATAATACTATGAAACACATTTTTATGTATATAGCTCTCCTTTTCGGAGTCAAAGCGATTTTTTTTTTGTGGTCAATTGTCTGTTTTAAAATTTTCCACTTGCAGACAAAATTCATAAATGGCCTATGACATATAAAACTGCTTATACACTTCCAAAATCCACTGCTATAGCCAGTACTAGGCCAACATTCAGAGTGCATGAAAAAATCCTTAATCTATCGATGGTCAATAGAGGATACCAGTACAAATGGAAGGATGAAAGTGAAAATGTTTTTACCAGTGCAAATGGAAGAATGGTAAAAGATGAGGATCTTTGTAGAATTTGCATTATGTGCTTATTAATTACATAAAAGAAGTTTCATTCATCTGCTCCAAGTAGTGAGAAAGTGAAGTCTCCTGAATCTCTCACTCATACAGACAATATAAAAAGGTAATTTATAATTTTTGAAAATCCTGAGGGAAACATCAGGAAGGAACACCCATATACCTATAATATGTCACATGAACATAGAAAAACCAACCCCACACTAGCTTTCCAAGGACCAAACTTCTTAATGAACAGAGAATAACAACACAAGACAAAAGTGTAAGAAATAGCTTCAGTAGTGAGTGAAATAAAGAAACTCTTTTCTGTGCTGAAAAAAAAATCATAAGACCTACACGAATATGGCCACTAAGGCCAAGAACTGAACTACACATCATTAAAAACAGATATAGGAAAAATGCTCCAAAGATTGGTTTACATCAAGTGGGGCAGCAAAATCCATGAACATTGGCAAAGCCCTTAGTCGAGTGAAAAAGATCTTTATTGCTCTGGAATTTCCATCCATACTTTCTGTGTGTCTCCAAGATCATTTCATTATGATGCACAAGATGCACCACAAACCATAACTGAATTACTCTCAGCAAAAGAAACAAGTTTTACAATAGTTAAAATATCCTACATCTTTTAGAAGGGTATATGCTTGAAGACTGAAATTCATGTCTTAACTTTGCACACTAGTACAGCACCCAGACTCTGAAGAGGTCTCCCTTACACGTACACACCTCAAGTCATTGTTTATCATAAATCCTAAAACTCCTAAATAGAAAACAGAAGCAAATTATCAGTCCCGAAAAATACCCCCAACTCAAAATCTTAAACACAAAATCCCCTACAAAAACAAAAAAAACACCCCCAAAACAAAACAAACAAACAAACAAACACAAAAACAAATACACTAAATAAAAACCCCAACATTTTTAAAGAAATGGGTTCAGTTTGGAAGAATGTGTCCTCAAAAGAAATTTAAATGGTGCTTTTCAAAAGATCTTGCCCTTTTTCGCCTGATTTGGCACATTATTAGAATGAATTTTAAAATGGCTGCCTGATTTAGATATTTTTTAGAAACAGCTTTTAGTAATTATACATTTAGCAATGCTATGAATTAGCACGAAAACCTCACTTGCTATATTTTCTCTGTAAATTGAGATTCTTTGCATTCCCAAAAACTGAACAAATACATTTTTAGACTCTGATCTGACCCCTTCAAGCAAGCAGCTGTAAAACTTCCATTGTTCATGAAATCCTGCATATGTACATCCCCAAGTCTCCCTCTTCCATTCAATATATATGAAAATGCAATTTACTGTACGTCAAATGAAAAATGCAGTTTTCAAATGCATGACAACAGGTGCTAGTTAAATGATCAGACACTATTTGTTACCTAGTCTCTTACTCTCATTTGCAGCATGATAAATTGCATTTTAGCAGAGCACTGCGATCTAAGGGGTCTTGACATGCTTTTATTGATTTGCATAGGTTATATGCATGTATTCCTGTTTGTAGGCAAATAGTGCCACGAGTAAATTCAAGTCACCATGCCTCTGTTTCAAGAAAATTGCAGTCATCACAGGGGAGCCAAGATGGAGTGAGGTTGGGTAAAAGAGACACATGCAGCCCATTGGAATCTCAGAACCTCTATTAAGATTTATAGGCTGCAGGATTCTTTTGGGCTTCAACATTATTCTTAGTAAACCCTTTCTGTCTTCAGCTGTTTATAAAAACTGGCAGCTTTAGCAAAGACAGAAGCTTACGTTGTAGGTAGCACAATTTAACATAATAGTGATAGCCTGTCCTCTAAATATCCTGATACTGAATTTGAAAGAGAAACAGCGCATACCTCGATTCCCTTTACCGTAATTTGAAAGGTTTTCGTATTACTAAGCAGTAATCTTCCCACCTGCATTTCCATAACACTTTGTGGTCCCCATTAGTTGAGACTAGTTAATGTATCTGTCCTCTTTTACATCTTCTCAAGTCAGGCAGTATCATTATTTCCCTCTTAACAAGAAGAAAAGTCTCCTGCATAGAAAGTTCAAATACCTTCCCTATGGGGTAAAAATAACAGCTGTAGAATTAGGAATTGAAACTTCCATGCTGGCTTTCTTCAGGGTGGGAGCGATGTGATTAGTTTGGTATCAGCACATGCACACATGCCAGCACTCAGCCCATCAGCTGAAAGAGAGCTGCTGCAGCATCCACAATACCCCCACACAGCACGATTATCTCTGCCCATGCACACACATCCTTCTGTATCACAAATGTTGGAGCTGGCATGACACGCTCAGACTGGTGTCAACCTATACAGGCTGCTGATCCAATCATTTCCTTGTAAATTTGCACATTACTGATAAAGGTTCAGGTTACTGGGCGAACTGTTAATCTATCAGAAAAAGGATTTAGACTTGACAGGCATACTTACACCTCAGAGTATTCAAGGGGCTCTTATTTATATGTTATTTCAGTACTTAAAATTTATTGAAGACCTGTTTCAGTATGGTACTTAAGCATTAATTTTGATGGAATTCAAGAATTGTATTCTTCTCGCCATACCACAAAACCTGAAGCAAATTTAAAAAAAAAAATCAAATTGTAAATTTAAGCTCTGAAAGGAAAACATAACAAATATTAGGAAAAACATGGTATAAAATTAAGGCAATAAAGAATATAGTTTCTCAGAAAACATCCTAATTTGACTTGGACACTTCCATTCTTGAGTTACTAATAAATTCTAACTAGAACTACTGTGTGTGGGCCCCAAATAAAATCTAAAATAATTTCCCCCATTATTAATTTTATTTGCCAACAAGTTTCTTGGTTTATGTAGATTCTATTGTATTTTTCTTAACAAAGAATGCACTACAGACTGTCTTTACAGGGACTATAAAATTTAATGCATAAGCACATCAAGATGAATTCCGAAAACATTTTTGCTTACTGTCTGCCCAGGATGTCTCCATACAATTTAGCAGATGAAAATTATCTACTGACTGAGGAGAAGCACAGTGGGGTAAGAGCTATATTTAATTTACACTTATACTGAAAACTCATTATTGAATATGACGTCTTTTTAAGATTAAATCTACCTGGAAAAGCCATGATGAATTAGGGAACATTGCTAAATATTTTTTTAAATTGACACAGAAAGCTGTCCCCTGTGGAATACTTGTAACAGACAAATGACTATCCCATAAATTTAAAACTTTGATGTTACATGCCTTTGCTGAAATAGTATTTATATAGTTCTGTCTAGGAGATTTACAGACCAACTATCTTCAGCTGCTCAATTGGTTTCCACGCTAAGCCTTCGATTGGGACAATTGTTTGTGGAGTTGCATGGTAAGCAGCAACAGAGAAATGACATGACTGGGAATTCTTTTTTTCTTAAATCGTTTTTGACACAGATCAGTTTCTGATCTGGTCCACCATTCAGCCCCTACTCTAATAAGAATGAAACAACTGAAGGACAGTGAGAGTAAAGGAGAAAATGTTAAGGACCCCTGTAAGGCAGCACTGCTCATCAGATTACTGCTTCCTAACTTAAATTTTCAGTGACAAAACACACGGAGAAATATTTAATGTGCACTAAAAGACTACAAGTGCATCTGTGGAACAGGAGAAAAACAATGACCAAAGGAATACGGGAGAGTAAAAGTCAATAATGCAACACCACAACAAAAGGCCACTGTCAAATCCTGTATGCACTATGTATCAGAGGAATTTCAAAAGGAAATTTGAAGAGGTAAAATGAGGTGGCTTGTTAAATGCTTTTGGGAACATAAGAGGCAGCACAGTGGAAAAATACATTCAAACTTTAAAACAGTTTGTATAAAATAAGCTTATGTGCTTAGTACTGAATTTATTAGGACATATGATCATATGTAAAGGCGAGGGAATCTCTAAGCAGAGCTGGCCCTGACAACTCTCCCATGAATGACAAGACAAATTTTCTTTACATAGGTTTTGAGTATTATTGGGAAAATTAACAAAATTTTTGCTTTGTATTAGAATATTTTCTGATATTTTTCAAATCATTTATGCACCTAAGCCACTGCCAACCAGTTCCTTCAAGCCATTTCGTTTGAGACAGAAAGAGAGAGAGAGCAAGCGCAACAATATCTACATCTCCCTGAATCAATGCTCATCTCCTGACTTTCACCCTCAAGCCCCTTCTTTACTTAATCTCCAGAAATGCTACCTGGAATAACAAAAAAAAAAATCTTGCATATTACCACTCTATCAGTGAAAACAAATTCTGATTTGAGAATATCAGTATTGCCTCTACTTAGCCTGCTGAGCTCAATCTCTAGCCCCATATTCGCGTTTATGGGAAGCCTACAACAGCAGGCCTATGTTCTCAACTTGCCAAAGGTTTTGCCTATTAAAGCAAACTTTTAGAAAAAAGTCATAGTCAAACCCCATGATTTTTACTCAGGTCATTAACACAGGCTGGTAATCAAAAAGAATATCCACCAGTCCCCAAGCCTACAAGCATTCCTTGTCCCAAATATAGAAGTTTGTATGTCCTTCCCATCCAGGAGACTGAAAATAAGCCAACAAGCACAGTGCTTTACCACAGGAAAAACCTCCTTTTCGGCAAGCCATTAAGCACATCTAGAACAGCCCAGCAACTTGACTAGGCAACAACAGTTACATGAAATCAAAGCACAGAAAGGTATGAAAATTAGGAAGCATACCAGCTCATTTCTCCTTAATTACAATAATCCTCACATTAAAAAGAAACTATGATCGTTTTTTCCACAACTAAGCAATGAAAAGAAAAATCAAATTCTGTGTCAAGACAAAGTTGCAAGAAAAAAGTCGGGGTTGAGGGTGGGGAGAGAGGAAAATGGGTTTAGAAGTTTTATATTGCAAAATTAAAAAGTCTGCAGAACACAGAAGGGCTCTTGGGATTTCTTGCTAAAGACCTTGCCTCTGGTACAATGCACCTATTTGTATGAACCTCAGAAAAGATATGAAAGGTTATTCAGCTCTCCCTAATGAGAGGAATTTAATACTTTTGGCATAATATTCCATAATGTTTCTACACAACATCTTCACTAACACTTCAAAAGTCGTCAAAAATACAAAAAGAAAATTATAATTAATATTATAAAACACAGAGATGAACAAATTAGAATCAGTAGCACTATGAAGTTATTGGTTTTCTCCTCCTCTTCTGTTTGTGGAGAAAAAAATAGGATTGCTTGATGGACTATTAATTTGCTGGTGTGAAATAGTTGAAAGAGGATCATTTCCCTTCTGGGACATGTCCATACAGGGGATGCAGGCCTTTACAGAGAGAAATATCTTAGTGACCACTGTATCACCTTTCACATTTATGGTACTTCAAAAACAGATTTTCTCAATTTTTCTGCTTTCTCCTCCCCTTGTTTCAAAATCACCTTCATGCAACTTTAACTGAAGCTACAGTGCTGTAAAAATGTTATTCTACTTAGAAAACATCATGTATATGAATATTTGGAACATACTTGTTCTGCAAGGCTAAGGACATGTAGGAAAATTCCCAGAAATCTGGCAAAAACTTCAGGAGAAGAGTGCCTTGTTCATGAAAATATGTGGGAAAACCTTTAAGCACCATTTTTTTTTTCCAAGAGCATGCTTTGCTGTAAAAGACTGTACTGATTTCTAAATGACTAATAATTAACATGAACTAGCACATGGTAAAAAAAACCCTTTGATAAACTGAGATTAAGCATTTTATAGTTGTAGATGACCACCACAAAAGCAGCTCTCCATCATGAAAAGCAGATTGTTAGGTACCTGTAAAAGTAAACTTGAAATTCTATAGTTCATCATTGCAGAACAAAGTATAAAAAAAGGATCAAAAAACTTTAAACTTGTGTCAAAGATAAAATGCACTACTCCAAACCTTTTGGACATCAAGAATTAAAATCTTATGCAGGGATAAACATTGCAATTAGCATTCAAGACTGAAAATTTAAGAAATTCCTGGAAAGGCGACAATATATAAAGGAATTTTATCACAGAAACAGAGAAACAAGAAATCAGCATTAAGTTAAATCTTAAAAAAGGTAATTCCATGGATAAAATGGGTTTTTAAGGCATTCTTTTCACATTGAGACCTGTATATTTAAAAGCTTGTCAAATAAAGGCACACTGAGAAGAAAGAAAGCAGTTGTGTCAAACCATACAAGGAGGCTCACAAAGCTGACACGCCATCACCACGTGTAAATGGGAAATCTATCTGCAATTTAGTAGCCCTCTAGCTAAACCCCACTCCCTCTGGAAAAAGTGTGTTCAGCAGTATTAGAGCACACACACTTTGTTTGTGCTTATTAAATAAAAAGAAAGGATCACCTTCAACCATATTAATGATGGACTGGTGGATGAAGGATGTCTGCGAAAATTCACAACATCTGTTTGCTCCACTCTCTTCTCAGTGTGCTGCACCTATTCCTCATGCTTAATGATGCTCATCCACTCTGCAAGTTTTACGAACAAATGTGTGTTTAGCCACATTCATCATTCTGAATGAGCGTTCTTGATGAAGCATCCACTGGCCTGTTTCGCTCTTTCTGCTACACTTTAACAAATGACAACTGCTCTACGTATTTTTCATTTGTTAAAAATAAAAAGCTAAGTGAAGAATAGGCCCAGCAAATTTTTCTTTTACTCCTCTGTTAACTTTACTGGAAAATGGAATACAACGTGCACTTAAACTGCATGCAAGTTCACATGCACAAATCTAAATGGTGCATACAGATAGACAGTATTTTAAAAGTTCAACACGGCAGAATACAGTGTAGCATAACAGACGAGCATTCTAGCCCACACCAACAGGAGCAGTTCCATCTTTTATGAAGGTGATGTATTTCTCACTCTGATCAGCTTGGGGACTGATTCTGTGATGTTCACAATGCCTTAGCGCAAGACACTTGGCATCCTTTGGTACCAGGCCAGCAATACATCACCATGGACATCTGCCTTCCATTTTCCAGCCTTCCTCCTTTAAAGCACACCAATATTTAAAGACATGTTTGCCAGAAAATGTGCTTGCTGTAAATGGCACCCTAGACCTCAATTGTGAATAGCAATGCACGCCAAATCTATGATATTTTTTCCAAGTAGAAAAAAAAAAACACTCTAAAGAATAATAGTGAGTAATCAGAGGAAAAGAATCGAATCTAATACAAAAAAAAAGCACTCAGAAAATTTTAAATGCGGAACATCCTTAGGAATCGTCTTTCAGAATTTAGAACAACTCCCAATTCTTATTTCCATTAGTACACAGAAAAATTAAAATGTCCATCCCAATACCCATTTTCTTAAGCATGTCTTTAGAAGATTCCTGATGTTGTATACAGTGGAAGCTTCTCGGGCTCATCTTCTGGTAGTATTTTCTATGTTTGCAGAAACTGTATAGATTAAATGAGGGGTATTTTCTGTAGCTTAATGCTATTTTTTTGGCTTTACAGATCTAGCCTTTGAAAGCCTCTTTGGGTCTGTACTGGTTGTCTGCACCCATCTGTATTAGTAACATCCAGGAGGCCAGTGGATTCATTGGATGAAGCACATTGCCTTCAAAAACATCAATGACCTTTGCTATGAACAATGTTTGTTGCAAGACAGACATCTAAGACACAGGCAAGTATTGTGGTTCTGGTTTTTATGTTACCTTTTTAATAACTAGGTCAGGGGGAAAAGTGGATCTTGTAAAAGGATTATAAAAACATCTGCAAAAGGTTGCCTTACAAGAAGTTCTACAACAATTTCTGCTGAATAACAACTTTGTGATAGTTTTTAATGATATAATTACAGACCAAAAGAAAAGAAGAACATTTTGAATATATACCATAAGAAAAAAACCTCTATTAAATAAATAAATAAATAAAATCCCACCCTAATCCAAAACTTATTTTGTCCAGGCCAAAAAGGCATAACAATTCAGTAAGTTATAACTCAGGGATCAAACAAGTAGAACTTCTGAGATATTGAAGCTATTTAAGAATTATGTAGTAGCTATGAATTTTTTGAAGATAAACAGCAAATACAATTACCCAAATTATTTCTTACTAAAGCATACAAAAATCCTCCATTAAAACCTATCTCTTAAATATACCATACTGGCTTCTACTAATAAGGTCACTGAAATCAGCATTTCTTCTAACAAGTATAGTCTTAAACTTATATGCCAAATTATATCAGTTCCTTAAACTTAGAGAATGGCTAACATTCAACTAGGCAAAGAGTGGAGAGGAACTAATAATCAGAATTCAGACTTCCACTCCAACTTGGCAATGACAGCATAGCATTTTTGTGATATGGAAATTCTATAAAAGTAAATACTACACTAATGGCATGGTTGGGCAGTGAAATGCTACTTTATCCTGTTCATGAGACTTCACATCACTTACAAGGCATCAAAACTTTATTTAAATAAAAACTAATTGAAACCTCTAATAATTATATTCTGTTTTACTAATATTTTAAAGCAAAAATTACTATCAGCTCACTTCCACTTTATCTGAAGTCATTAAGCCAGAGATAATAACCAGTAAACTTGCCACAAAGCATAATTCATAGCAAGTTATGTTCCATAACAAAAATGCATGATATTAGAGAATACACAATTCAAATTCAACAGAAGTTGTTAAAAATCAGCATGCAATGTCGCACCCTTCACAAATTAGTACAAAGTGAAAAGAAGATCATGAAGTTCAAAAAACAATTTCTTTGGCAAAACATAGCAAGAACTTCCTGAGATATCTCAACACAGATTAAAAAACACAGGCATAGGAAAACTATAAAGCAAGTTAAATGAAATACATAAAAACAGAATCACTAAAATTTATAAGAAATTGCAAGCAAGTCTTTTCAGGTTCCTCTGAGGTTCAAGTATTCAAGGAATCCATTACTAGACTTAACAGGAAATTGTCTATGACAAATTTATAAACTATATAGAAAATATTCCTCTTCAAAAAAGCACAATCAACACTGCAACAGAACTGATAACAGCAGCATATTTTTGTTATAAAAAGGAATTTATAATTATAAAATAATATACAAATTATAGCTCCTTTAAAACAGTGCCTCTGATCATCATGTTTCAGCAATTAGGGCCCACAAAGGATGTTTTTTAATATAAAAAATTAATTCACATTTTTTGCTAAAAATGCTTTTTCTCAACTATAAAACAGATCTGTATCTGAAAATAGAAAAAAGGATTTATGCAAAAATATCCTCAAGGGGATCATTACAGAAATACAAAAAGTAATTTTCTACTAGAATCGTAAAGTACATTTGCAATAGATGTTTAAAAATACAGCTACAAAATACATAAAACATACAAATGAATGGGATTTCATACAACTGCAATAATTTAAATTGTATCTTATTTAAGTGACAGACAAAGTTCCTGGGAGAAGGGGAACACATCTTTAGGTAATTTAAAATTAGGGCAATATTAAAATGGATAAATGTCTTTTGTACTATGTAGATACACAGCCATCATTTATTCTCATGAGTTATGTATGCAGGGAGTATTGATAGTTTATTAGACTTCCTGAAATAAATCCATAGACAGAATAAGGAATCAAGGGAGCAAAAGAAGAGGACTGAAAGCAACAAGTACAGCTCCACAGCTCGACAAAGGGGCCAACCCAACAGCGCAGCTGGCCCCGCTCTCCCTCACCCCTGCAGAGCAGCAGTGAGAGCTGGAAGAGCTCATCTCCCAGCTCATCATGGGAACTCCACTGGAACACCCACTCTGCAGGTGCCCCCAGCCAGCCCACAGGTGCCACTGTGCCCTCCCATCAGCGGCAAGGAGGGCTCCAGACCTGCAGGGCGGGCGCAGTCTCCGACAAACGTTAACTCAAACCGCACAATAGGTCTCAAGAAACACATCACAGTACTTGTGAGAAAACCAGAGCACAAATAACCCATAGATTACTGCAAATTACTCTGACAAAAATAAGTCCAAGCATATCTGACAGTAAAATTACACTCTCCTCAACAACAGTATCCCTTAGGTAATCCCCCTTCTCTCCCCATCCCGAATGTTAAATTGTCTCTTAGCTTTACAACAAATCAAGGCTAAAAGCTGCATACTGGCAGCACTTCCTTTCATCTTACATAAATTTTATTTCTTCTCAATAGCATCAAGTGTGGTATACGTTAGGAAAATTATGAAAAGCACTACAAAGAAACAGAATGTAAATGATACAACAATTCAAAGCATATGAAGGGCACTGTTTCTGCTACCTACAAGAACATCAAATCATTTCTTCCTCTACTGCAGCTTGAGTTCATGCTTTTCCATGGAACAACAATGATAAAACAGGTATGGAATTCATACTTAATTTTTCTGCTCATGGAAGTAAAAGGGCTAGTATATTTTACCCCCTATTAATATGAGAATATAAGCTAAAGACAATGCTAAGTTACTCATAAAATATTAAAGACAGAGCCTAGGATAAGATTTAAATTCTTTAAAACAGGTCTCATCCTAAGTCTAACCTTAACTTTCCTATGGATTGAATCAGAGGTTCTATACAAGTATTGTCTCTTTTTACCTTTTTTCCATCTTATATATGATCTTCTCCAGCAAGAAAGGCAGCTCATTGTTTTCATTTGTCTGCATAATCAAGCTGACACATAGTCATCTTACACAGAGAAAACACAGAAATATGAATGGGGACAGGAGGCTGTAAGGTAGGAGGTGAAAAACTGCTGACAGAGGATATCTGTGACTTCTTAAACATACACTTCAAAAAACAGTTTATATATCCAAAAAACTTATTGCTGATGTTTTCCACTAGGAACAATTCCATATCTTAAAACAGATCATTTAAGCCTTTCTTCTCCTTATAGCCAGATATCATTTCAATCCAAATGTTGCTTTTCATATTTTTGGGTTAATCTTTAAAAAAGAACCTCTCTTGTATTCACTCGTCTGTCCCTTCCCCATGTCCTCCATGGACCCTCAAATACTCTTCACCTCTCTTTTCAGAAGTGTCATGAACAAAGCAATACTGGATATGTATGGCAACAGAGGAAAAAAATACCAAGTACAATTTTCCTGTGTAAAAGTTCCCAAAATTTCACTGTACACTACAGATTCCATCTAAAAGTAGGTCTCTGGCCAATCACTTCTCCCCATAGCTCCTTCCTGAGCTTTTTACCACTGTCTAGAGACTGACTGTGCTAGGGAGACAGTCTAGAGGCCCTCTCTCTGATAACTGAACAATGATAAATGAACTTTCACCAATCATCTGGCCTTTGTCCAGGTTCATTTTAGCCTCTACCAATCTCTTTGTGTCACTTCCCTACCTCCACAAGTGTCCAGGATTCCTCCAGTTTGTATCTTTTAAACAGTATGCTGCTTCCTTCTACACCAAGGCATACAGGTAGCTTTGTCGAAGATCTCCAGACATATTGAAGAACCTGGACTAATTCCATTTATTTACAACTATAAAAAGCAATAAATAAAACAAATAAATCTTTGGCATTGGGATTTCATAGTGGGATAGTAAAACACTCATAGCAGGAAGATATATAGCAAATAGTTTTGGCTGGTTCGGACAATACAGAAGTGAACCAATGAAAGACTGCAAAAACTGAGGCTCTGAGATCAAGTGTTGTGTCCTAGTGACAACAGACAAACCTGGCTTTATGGAAGGTTTTTCCATCCAGTATTGAGCATTTCCCTCCTTAAGCTAATGAGTTCCCTGCTGACCCCCAAAAAAATGTTGAAACTACAAATGACTTCTGTTAAGAAATGTAGGGAGTGCCAAATTAAGACTTTGCTATGCAACTTTCATGTAGTCTCCTAGTATATATGCAAAATACTGCAATAACACAATCATGTTTGCTTCTGCCATCCCCCAGTTCTCTAAATAATAATCTGCTAAGTAAGAATATGGGATGAAAGGACACACATGTAGATAAAGGACCAAAATACTTGAGAAGAAGGAGAACCAGCTGAGTGATCAAGAAGAGAAACAACCAGGATGGGGTAAAGATCCTGGGGACAATTGACCCTGGGTTCTGTCAGGCTCCAACATAAGTACAAGAAGAGCTGGATATGTAAGTGAAACAGTGAAGGAGGTCTTACAGTTGACAACCAAAATGTCTGGGCAGTGATAAGAATCTGAGGAGAAGACTAAGAACATGAAAGAGAACACTTGGATACCAACTCTTCCCAAATGGTTTTATCCCAACTCCTCCATAAAAATTAGGCAAAAAATGCAGGGAATGTGATCACATTTTTCAGATGGGCTGTCATATTTCCTAACCAGAGCTGAAAAAATTACAGAAGTCTGACTGCTGTGAATCAAAAAACCTCACAACATAATGTCCAGGAAACAAAAATAACAAAATGAAGGCCAAAACTGATGAGCAGTATGATGTTACCTTGATCAGTACTGCTGCCCATGAAACACCTAATATCCAGAACCAAGTCAAAAGCCACATACCATAAGGGGTCAACCTGTTCCATTCAGTTTAACAACTAAATAAAAGACAGACAAGAGGAAGTTTCTAAGGGGATGATAAACCCAAGAGTACTAGGCTTTACTTGGGTTAGTTGAAGATAAAAGTGCAGTTAATTCTCCCCATTTTCTTGTTGATATACAGCCATAGAACAACATCCATCAAAATAATCCTACTATTGAACTATCAACTTAAGTGCTACTTTTCCATAACTCCAGGCTTGCCTTTCCTAGGCTCAACACTTGGCAGGATTGCCTTAGCAGCCTCCAGAACCTGACAAGAGAAGATGAAACAATATAGAATAATTTCATCTTGAATCACAATCTATTCATACAAATGTATTTCTAACAATATATGTGAAAATATTTCCATTGATTGTCATGCCATATTCTTACATGAGAAACGTAGTAACTTTTCTTTTGTTCTGTTGAAAGAAACCAACAATTTTTAATGTGATCAACAAAATTTAGTGTGATTAATTTAAATTAATCTTAAAACATTTAGGTCCAAATTTCACAACACTTTCAAGTCATGCAGCACTTCACAGATTATTTGAGAAGGTCTAGCAATATCCTCTTATAAAAATTATACCAGACATCCCTCCAGCAGAGACTCAAAAGACATATTCCTCACAACACTGATGTTTTTTAAAAGTACTTTTTCAGAAACATTGTGTTTGATAGTAGCATTCTGAGGAACTTCGTTCTGATCCAGTTATATTGTACAGCCCTATTTTTAAAAAATGTCACCACATGAATCTAGACTGACACACATAAATATTTTACACTGACTAATAAAAGGTTGACATAAAAAGAATAAATATTGTGTGTGCTAGAACCAGCCTCCACTTTAGACACAACTGAGTTTACATCTTTTAAATAGGACATGTCAGCACTGTGTAATCTTGATGAATTCAGACAGACCACACACCTGTAATTGAGTTAACTGGGCAAGAAACATAACTGGTGCTCAGAACTTCAGCCAGAAATGCTGTTATTTGGCAACAAGAAAATCACACCCAAAGAATGAAGTGCAGCAGAGACATTTTGCCATTGTTGGTCCATCTCTTCATTCATTTGAAGTGCTAAAGTATAAATATATTTGAGAAAACCACTTGAATACCTAAATTTAATTTCTTCTTCTATAATTTTATACTTTCAAATCCTTTTTTATTTTATTAATCCAGGACAGAGAGCAAATTATTTTCATTACTGCAATAAATGAATTGGCAAGAATTTACAATTTTTAGTGCTACTGCTGCATTGTGTGAAGAGTTATATTGTACAGCTTTTCTCTAGGATCGTTTCTAGGGTATGAAACTTAAACCTTGACAATGCTGCATCCATCTTTTGAGTATATATGGCACAAATACAAAACATTCTCAAGATGGATTTAGCACAAAAGGCTTTTCTTCATAATAAAAATATCTCCAATCATCAATTTCTCATACATTGCCTTGCAAGTACACACACACTTTAGACACTGTGTTTACTTTTTTGCCTTTCACAAATTGTAATTCATCCATTCCATACAGCAAGTAAAGCATTCTGTGTCCAGCTGCCCTGCGTGTCCTCCATTTCCATTGGGACATTTTGCTGAGATAGAATTTGAGGACTTTGAGCTTTTAGCGAGCACCTGACCAGAAGCACGGGCAGGTTTCAGTAAATCCATCCATCTCAGAGACACCTCCACAAAAGTGTAGAATCTGTTCTCTGCACACTCACTAAGTTAACTGATTTCCATTGTTCACTTCCTCAAGCACCACACAGAGCAGATACACGTTTATTGCTTTCTGAGAAATTTCAGACAAAAAGCAGAAACTCTTATCAAATATAAGGCTTGCTCTACTCCTGGCTAATCTGCCTAATCTGCACTGCAATTGTTCAAGAACATTATTTTGTAAAAACAAAACTGCTTCCTGGTCAATGTTAAGTCAATACACTTTGAAAAAAATAGATTAAACTAAACTGGAAAAGACATTCATTACAGCATAAGAACACTCATAGCAAAACTAATAAAGAATATAACTATATAAATACAACTGTTTAAGAAATGCATTTTACTATTTTCTAAATAAATTTTGTGCAGTAGAGCACTAAATAAGCATGAAGGTGTTCTCATCTCAGTTTGTAACAGACTCAAAATCTGTTTACATGTGTCTTAGTAATTGATTTCAAATGAACCCAACTATTTATTCTAATCAAACTTCTCAGACAAGAAAAATTAACTCATCTCATTTGCTCACAGCATCACATGTAGCCTTCAATCTTATACATCATAATGAGTTTAGAAAACTAAGTTACAAAACCAAGAGGTAAAGAGGACACACAGCTATCACCTGCTCCAAAGAGCTGTTGTATGGCTGTATTAATATTTGTAAAGTACTTTGGATTCACATACAAAAGCAGCCGTACATACAAGGAATACTACCAACAGGGAATGTTAAAAACACAAGGTTCTTTCTTGAGGCCCTGCTTTGGCTTCAACACTTGCTCTTGCTCTCATTCAGTCAGCCCCAACACTTGAGAAACTCTTTGGAACTCCTTGAGCTAAAGTAAGATAGAGAAAAGGGCACAGAAACAGCACAGAACATGAGGCCACTGTTGAAAACAGAAAAGACTGGGGAAGGGTGAAATTGCTCTTGGAACTTCTGACAAGAGACAAAAAAAGGAAGAGTACTGGCATGAGAACATGAGGCACAAACAGCTCAGCTCTTGGTATGAGGTGAAAAAATGGTCCAGAGAATACCTACAGCGCTAAGAAAGGGGAATAAAGTCAGAAAGATCTCCTGGCACAGAGAAAGATGGTTCAACAGGTTTGAAAATGGAAAAACTATCAGGTGTGGACAGAAATATGCATAGGGCTGCCTGTATAATGAGCTTGGTACAGTGAAACCACCACAGCCCTAAGCATATACACGCACAACAGACAACTCATCCCTAGAGTAATATCTCAGTATTCTGGGGCTTTTTTAAACCTGTCAAAAAAATTACATTACACATCCTTTTGCAGTATTTTCTTTTACAATATAAACACATAAACATAAAAAAACATAGTTAGCAACCGGTTCAGTAGTGAGACAGGACATGAAACACTAGCAACAATGCTCTTTTTGAGCTCCAAGTTGCAAATTATCACTGTTATAGCAGGGAAAATCTCCCCAGACTCTTGTAGCTTCCTATATGAGGAAAACCAACAATGCCTGGATAGATGACATGTTTCTGAAGATTCCAAGTCATCTTTCTTTAATTCTGGAAGAGTCTGTTAGTATTTATTTTTTATTTGCTTTTAAACTTCTGAGTAGGATTTGTGAAGTATCAGAAAGAACATCAAGCCTTCAGAACCAACATTAGGATCTCAAAGTCCTAGGAGCAAAGCACACAAACAGTGGGAGAAAAAGGGAGCAAATTTCTAATGCAAAGATCTGGATTCCAACTGGTAGCCCTGATTCTGTAAGCACACCCATGGGGTCAGACTTCTTCTTTCACAAGGAAACAACAACAGGATCAAAGTCAAAGACTACTAAAGACAGAAGCTCTTTCTTTGTATTCAGATTCAAAACAAAACAGACAACATCAGAGAAGATAAAAGGAAAACATCCCAAATAAACAAGGCAGGGCTGGGTTACTCCTTCAGACTCCTGTTGGTTAAGACATGTAACTTGCAAAAGAACATTTTGCAACACAACCAGATGTGCTTCTCTTAATTCCCAAATAGTTATCAAGACAATCCAAGCCCTGTGAGTACAATTATCCACACCATCAGTAAAGGCTAGGATGAAATCTCCTCAACCCAAACCTGCTAAAATACATAGACAAGGGAGAATGCCATGCCACTCAAGTATTTGACTGCCTTGTTTTGCATGACTAAACCACAACTTCTGTAACAATTCCACTCTGCTCTAACTTTATATCATGTTCTTCACCTTGGGAGACTGTGTCTTATTTGCATTACAAACTCTTAGCAAGTCACTGCAGCTCAGAAAGGGTCTTGCCACTACAGGCATCCAGCAGTCTGTGCTCACACACTGCTGAGCTGCCTTTTCTGGGGCAAAGATTACAGGCAACAGCTGCTCCTCCCTGAACTCTGTCAGCTGCAGCTGGACATCCCAACATAACTCACAAGAGACTCGTCCCCATGCTCCAACACAAACCAGGCAGCCTAAGTCACCCTAGTACAAACAAGACATTTAATTCATGGGGCATACAGCCCCAGCTTTCCCCAGGCCAGCCAAAACCAGCTCTGAAAAACACATGAAAAGGGTAGCATGAAGCCAAACGATCTTTTAAGAGAGACTGTTCCATTACACATTTCTGCTAAAGACACCAAGCAGAAAATCAAGGCACCATTAGGGGAAAAGTATTTTTTAACTTGACAGTGTCATATGGTTTTAAGACAGACTTGCAGACCAAGCTGTGTTTATACTACTTTTGTTAAATATCATATATTGAAAAAGTAAGTTAAAGATGAAGAGATATTCCTTACTTCTCCCATTGTAGAATGTAATTTGTAAGATGCATTCAATAAATTTAGAAAACTTTTTTAAAAATTTAATCTGGAAGCAAAAGTACATCAACAATCTAATATTCTCTGCTCAAAGGTGACTTGTCAGAGACCAGCCAACAAACCTAAAGGTAAAAAACTGCTCCCTTCAGGATGAATCCTGTTGTTAAAATGTCATTGATTGCATAATAAAGTACTTCGTGTCCTTAACCTTTGGTGTAAATATTGTAAATGATATTTCTTTTCTGATAATTAAACTTAGCGTGCAAAATAGTGACAACTAGTTATAAAATTTCATTTGCACTTACCATCCATACTGCTTTTAGAATGAATGATAAGGCTTTTAACTATCTCCAGCTGAGAAATACTGTTTATAATAGAAAACAGGTTTATACCTAGACACTTTAATGAATCATTGAAATCACAGTTTGTTAGACTACTCACAGAAATAACCCCACTGAAGTCCAAGAGATCTGCTTTAAGAATTATACAGCAATGTCAGTATGGGCTGCATAAATAGAGCCTCCATGATCCTTCCCAATTACCTACAGACTAAAAGCATAGCATTTCCCCTTCAGGGTCTCCACAGTTACTTTTTCAATCATTAAACAAATTAGGTCCAGGCCTGTTTGCAGGCATTGCCTATGCTAAGTTTCCTTATGATCTGTAGTCAATCAACTACAGATTTGTCATTATGTAACTGTAATTTATCCTCTGGCACTTCCCTAACTTTTTTCATTTGTCCAAGCACCACCACGTTGGGAGGACAGTGGCTCTTTATGTTCATACATATGCCTAGCTGGTACAATTGCCTTTCTGAAGAGCAACCACCCAATAATAACTTTCAAGCTATCTTCATAATGTTTGTATTTCAAACAAGGTTTGCCCCATACATGTCATACAGCATGTAATATACCTGTTATATGATCTGCAGCACTCTTTACATGCAACTGTTAGATAATTATGAAAGATTTGCTGTAACTGAAAAGGGAAAACAAGAATCACTGACTTCAGGCAAATACATTAAATGTGCTGCCATACATTGACTTTTCTCAGAACTGTATTAGAAAGTGCCATGACAATTTCATTTTGTAATGTCCCATTTTTAAGCATCATCTCATACAAGTCTTTAAATGTGCTAATTGGAAATCCCCACTATGTACAGAGAATTGCTTTCAAAATGCCAACAGTTCCTCTTTCATCAGAATACTCAATAGCAGGAGTAAAATACTTTCCAAAATTCAAAGCATTTTGATCTGGTTCTGTCAAAAGCCTATGAGCTCTCAGTTGGTAATCTCTCTTTAGTCAACATGTGACTATTTTTGTTTAGGATGGTTTTCTAAATATCATCTTCAAAAGTCAGGAATAGAAAAAGAGTGAAAAAAAATTACTATTGCTACTTTACCCTGCTAACTACCAGGAACCTTACTGTGAACCTGTAAATACATTTCAATCCAAATTTAGAACATCTTAAAAACATCTAGTGACAAATAGACAGCATATGGCTTCATTTCATTAAATACATATGCATTGACCACTAGGAACTTTTAGGTAGCAGGAAGGAGTATCACTAGTTAGCAATTAGTTATTAATTAGTAGGTAATAAAGAGCTACTGCTTTTCTTTTTAAGAAAATATTCATGTCTCCCAGACTTTTTCCACAATATATAGCTATGTCATACAAAGAATATTTTGGACTCAATTCCCTATCAGCAGTCACAGGGATGGTGTAAGGGATTGATGGAGGTCGCCACATACAAATCTCATCCGAAGTATTTTAAATAAGGTTTCTGACACCTTCAACCAGTGCTTACAGTATTTAAAAAAATCAATTAATTTATGGAATTGTTCAGACATTAGGTGTTCTATTGGTGGCTTCTATTCCCATTTCTGCTTGGTACTATCAGTGCCTAACAGCAAAAGCAAGCAGCCTGGCAGCTCCTCTTCTTTTCCAACTGCTGTTACAGACACCGAGACTCATTTCTGCAGTGAAAGCACCAGACATCTGTAGAAGCAGTAGGCAGCAAAGTGATAGAGCCAGGAGCGTGCAAGTTGCCAGAGGCATATGGACAACAAGTTGCCTGCAGCCTGAAGTGTGAGAATCAGCAGTATTTAATCAAGGAAATTTTAGAAGAAAGACTTAAAGTGGAAGTAGCTAACAGTTTTGCTCAGAACAAAACAGCAGATTGCTGACACGACAGGGTCTCTCTCGAGCATGCCGAATTGCAGCAAATGGAGCAGAAGACTGGCTAGTGGGTTGTTCTATTCCAGATTCCATGTAAAAGGTGGTACACTGTACACCTAAATACGCCGGGATGCTTGCCCTGATGGCAAGCCAAACCCACCACTGAGTTACTGCTGCTAGGCTAGGCCACACATAGCACAAAGAAAGTTTATAAAACCCTGGCCAACCCACTGATCTTCCTCAGTCTCAGTAGCACATGGGCCTTAACAGAGGTGTAGTGAATCATATAAGGCAGTAGATATCCCAGCTGTAACCATAACAATTATGAATCCATACAACCTGAAAGCTGTGACTCTGACTTTACTTGACCTTAGATAATACTGAGGAAATCAAACATTTACAGTCATTTCGGGGCACTGCCAACATCAAATTTGTTTCTCTCACTTTTGCCAAAGCAATAACTCTCAGCAATACAAAGACTGGGTTTGTGTGTGCACTTAAATCCTTCATTCCCTACCCATTCCCCTGCATCTCAAAATGGGTGCCAAATGGGTCAAGAATTATTCTTTCTTTTCACAGATGCACAAACAGAAGCTACCATCACAAATTTACATAAATGGATGTATTTTCATTACTGGAAATAATACAAGGTTCCTAGATGGACCAAGTAAATCTAGTAAGAAAATGATCCAGTCTTAAATAAGAACTTCTGTAATGTGGTTCCAGAGGTCTTTCACAAAGCATACCTTAAACAGCACAGCTCACAAGAGTCCCCAGTATCTGCAGCACAAGCAGTCCCTCACTAATACTATGCAAGTAATGATGAAACTGATTGACCAACATGCTGTTAGACAACTAACATGGTGTGGAGAAATAATGAACGGGTGTACTCAGGATTAGATTTTATGATACCATTTCTCACTTTCCCACTCCCCAGCTCTTCAGTGTCTTGTCCCAGGTCAACCTTATCTGATGCATTTTTTTTTTTTTTTTTTTTTTTTTGCAAAATCATGATCTAAAACTGGATGAGTAAAACAAACTGGGTTGAAAAAAAAAGACATACCAAATCAAAACAAGATAACTGCAACAAGGACTGGAGATGAGATTGACACCTCAATCCAGCTTCATCACTGGTAAATTATGACTTTGGTTTACAAGTATTAAGTTAACCATGAAGGGAATGTCATAACTGAAACCACTACTGCTCAGTTCTAAAGAGTTCAACTGAGCCAATCTTCATCACCAAAACTACAACAGGTCATCCTTACAGCAGGTAGAGTGAAGTGAGCCTTTCCCTCTGATTAGCAGAGGTGAGGCCACATCTGGAGTGCTGGGAGACATGGAGACACTGGAGCATGGCCAGCGAAGGGCCACAAAGACAATTTAGGAAGCCAGGTGTCTTTCATGTGAGAAGAGACACAGCTTGGAGAAGGGACTGTTCAGCTTAGAGAAGGGAAGGCTCAGGGTATCTTATCAATGTGTAAAAATACATTTACACAGGGAGGAAGGAAAGCCAGAGAAAACATGACAAAAAACCTCCACACAAACAAAGTCGGTCTGGAAATTTCAGTAGTTTTTGTGTTTGAAGGCTCATTGAAAACGCAAAATTCTCTTCATTTCTCTGCTGGCTACCTTCTCACAGTGAGAGGTACCCCACAGACATAAGGAAAACACAAGGCATTCTTATGTGGTTACAGTGGTTCTGATAGATTCAACTTCTATATTATATTTACCATCTACCTCAAGAATGGGAAAACTGGTGGTTTCACAAACAATATTTGTGTCACTGACAGAATACACTTGATTGTTCATACAACATGATCGAAGCAAAACTAATCAAGATAATTATTAATTCATTTGCTTCATTCCTTCCTTCCGACACTCTGAGTTCATTTACTCCACAGGACATCAAGTGAGGCCACACTGTCACTGCTGCTATACTCAGATAGACTTCTAGAGGTGGTAAAAATGCTAGTAGAAGTGGCTATAAATTTCAAGTATGGAGGTCACAGTTTGTCTGTTGTGCAAAACAAGAACAGTGTAAGATTTTGCTTGAAATAATAATTCCTGATTTATCTCCCTTACTGTTTCTTATTTTAATGGTGAACTTCAAACATTATCATAAAACTTGTTTAAATGAATGCAGTTACTAACTCTACAGTAAAAAATTACCACAAAACATTTCCTACCCATTAACAGTATTCCATTAACTTTAGAGCAAATGAAGAGTGATGTTCTATATTACATTTATTTTATCAATATAGCTATCAACAATATTAACAGGGTCTGATACTATTTATGAACTTTTTTTAAAATACTTTATGAAAAGACCTGTAGCTGGTCTAATTAGAGACTACAACAGTCCTTAAAAAATAAAGGGGAAAAAAAAAGGCAGGGTGGGTCAAGGTCTTAAAGCCATGACTAACTTTATGGGCTGAATTGTGACTATAATGTGAACAACCTCAAGAAGTAATATCTTACTCTCCATTTAGGATCTGCTGATTTCAAGTGAAACCACTTGTGAAATTAGGTACTAGCAAATATTGAAGTATTACAATTCAATCCTAATAATAATGTATTTTGGAATATTTTAAGAGGGAAAGACCACTCCAAAAGCAGCAGATTAACTGACTCTCAAAAAAAATTAGCAAAATCTCATTAATTCATCAGCACACTTAGACAACTAAGTCCCTATATTTAATACATTGGAGAATTTTATCTTTATATTTTTAGTTTCCAATTTGACTACCTTGTGCCAAAAACACAACCTTGACATTGCTACAGCTTTAAAAATACGAATGCTTTTTAAATATAGAAAAATTAGGCTTTTCCTCTTTATAAAAGAACATGTCTTCATCAAATGAATAATTTAAAACCCTCAAGTAATCATATAATCCATTAATCTTTCTGTTCAATACACATATTAGCAATGAGACATTGTTGTGAAATCTTCAGTAGAGGTTTAATTCAAACAAACAAACATGTTTTCATGCTTATTTTTATGAAATGTTGCCTAGATGAAATAGATCAATCTTTAAAATTAAACAGCAGGTTGTAAAAACTGCATTTACCATATTGTGAGCCTGTTTGGCATCATCACAAATACAGGTATATTAGATTTTTCAAGTATAGCAGATCAAAGTGCATTACATTAGTTCAAAGACACTGCTTTATTCCCCTTCCCTTTTACAGTATACTATGTGAATTCTTGTCATTATATCAATTTAATCCACTGCCATTTTTTAGGCTACTGTTTGTCTAACCGAATGAAGAACAGAGTAGTTGGCATTTAATGTGACTGCATCACTTTTTCCAACCCGCCTACTTTAAAGAAGAAGTTTGTTGAGTGCACACAATTCACTTTACAGATCATTTGAAATGCATAAACAATTCCAAACGCAGAAATAACAAAAACAATAATTTGTCATTTTGAAATGCTGAAACGCTTGGAGGAAGATTTGAATATAGTACACTCTTTTGTTTGTAAGCATGGTGATTTGCCAAGCTACACCTCACACTGCACTAACCCTGGGGCATTCCAGTCACAAACACACTTTGATCTGCTGTGCTTTTGGATTCTCTCTCAGAGGGCTCTACCTTTCTTGACAATCCCAGAGGGAAAACGCAGCCTTGCATTCTTTCCCTTCTACCACTCCAAAACGAGCACTCCATATGCTTGCTGCTAGTTCAGCCTTGCACTGTTTTTCCACAAGCTTGTTTGTATAATAACGACAGCTGCAGGATTCTTCAGCTTTAAGTTGTGAATTGGATATATTAAAAAAATAAATAAATAAAAATCCCATAGATTGCATGACAAATGAGAACTACAGAAACAGTATTACTTCTGCATGGTATTAATACATACAGTGAAAACTAGAATGCAGCCACAGTTTTGTATTGGTCGGTCTGGGCATCCTATTTTAAAGGGGACAAAATATAGTTAATATTTACTTTATGATACAAACAGCCAAGAGACAAACATCAATAGGTAAGGAAGAAGGCAAAAGTCATTGGATAGAAACTGCCAATCAGACCTGCGTTTCAACTCATCTGTATACAGATCTGATGACAAAGATAGATATTGCAAGGGTTTCAAAAGTGATATGAATCTATTCCAGAATATATCTGTATGCAGTAATGAAAAAGATAGCTGCAGCAGTGTAAGGTGGCTTTAGTGCAAATATCTAGTTTAATCTTGTGAAAAATACACTGACAACATAAGGAATCAAGCAGCAGCTGATATGGCACTATGTAGTTTAGTGTGAGTTCACCTGTTTGAGAGAAAAGGAAAACAAAAGCAACAGCCCTTAGGTCTTTGTCCATACTTCTCTTCAGAGTTGGTAATTGAAGGTCTTTACCTTTGTGTTTGCAATAACTTTAGACATTTCCAAACACTCTGTTGACATATTTCACTCAAGTCTATTACCATGATAAAAGTAATGAAAGTAAAAATTGAGGGGATGTAAAAGCATACATTAAACTAACACTATTTCACCTTCCTCACCCCCACACCACTCCCCCTTACTATTATTCACCACTCCCCCTTATTTATTATTCACCTATTCTTTGGCAATGGGGAGTAAACTGTACTACTGGGAAGGAGGAGAAAACCAGCCCTGGAACTCATATCTGGATAGTTCCAGAAATGCCTTGTGATTGATTTCTTGCTGCAGTCACGTACCAGCCTTCAATTGCCTTCGTCCACAATGAATACAGGTGGAGAGGATAATAGTGATGAGGAAAGAAACACCAGGTATGCTGTTTTTCATACTCACTGGAAAAGCCCTGAATAAGGTGGTTCAGAGCCTCAAAAGTATCACGAGAAAATGGTTAGTAATGACTAAAAAAGCAGAAACAACTCTCTTCTGGAGAGAGTTTGGCTACTGATATATAAGGTCTCCTCCTGCTTCCACTAACCAACAATCAATAAAATAGGAGACACATAAAGCTCTGCTATAGGTGCTTCACAAAATTCCTACTGCCAAATTGCAACAAACCAAACCAAAATACCACAACTAGATATACTCAAATTCTAAGGAAGCTCATAATGTTGAGCCATATTACTTTATACCATTTCTGAAAAAAAATCTCAATTCTTAAGATTGCAATGTACTGAGACACTGAACACATATTTGAATACACACATCTAGATTTTAAGCAAACCTGAACATATGCAAAGGGTGCACCACTCCATAGATGGCTGTTTCACATTCTCTCTCTGAAAATCTAACACTTAAGAGCAAACCAAACCATTAAATCACATTAAATCAAAACAGCATTTATGAACATTCATGACCAACAACTGAATACACATAAAGTGGTAACAATTTCACTTTCCAAAACCCAAGAGCAGACACTTTGCTTCCTGACTCAGTGCGCAAACCACATAATTAGATTCTTTATTTAAAAGTAGTCATTTAAAATGTACCAGTACTCCCATCTATAACAGCATTAGCAGCATAACTTTACTAACATAGACATGAATTAATATGCTTAGTTTTTAATACTATCTAATGGAAGAGATGGAAAGCAGAAAAAAAAACCTCTCCAACAAAAATCGAACGCTTGAAAATTGAAAAGCGCAAGATGCCAAAAGAGATTCTTCAATGTCTCAGCCATTTACTGAAGAGATCTTTTCTCATTTGCTGATGACTTTGGCAGAGCTGGTTTTGCCACCAGTCACTCTGTACTTTGTTTAATTATGCAGTACACCAACAGAAATTTTCTTTCTGATTGCATAAATCACAGCGCTTTGACACCAACCTCAATAGGGGCTGCTAGAACAATACAGTGAGCGCTATTGACTCCATCTCTCAAGTCCACAAGGTGTATCATTTAGCCAAGAGTGATAATTAGACACAGAATATACTGAAAACTGTCAATAGGCATGTCAATAGGAGGACTCTTAGCATCTAGCATCCAGTGAATCAATGGTGTTTTTTCAGCTATAAAATCAAGAAAATGATAGCTTTCAAATGAATGGTGGAAAGGAAACACGAGGCTCCTCAGGGAGGAATAAAACAGCTCAATTTTCCTTCACTGAGTGGCTCTCCAACTGCCTCACTCAATGGAAAAGGTCACAGAACATTACAGCAAAATATCTCTGAAACAAGATGTACAACAATGCTGGGACATGACATGAAGTACAAGCACACTACAAAGGCCCGTATATCTCTGACCTGACAGAATTAAAGCATGGGTCAGCAGATGCCAGACAAGACAGGAATTGAAAGACAATGATTGATCTGTGGGGAAGAAAATATGACTGCCTGTCCATATCAAATATGTATGTATGCATGAACAGGATTATATGTACAGTATGCCCCCTCCCCTCACAACAGTTTTTAAAGCCATAGTCTTGCTTTCTTTTTTTTAAATTGTTTTATGTATATAATTTTCAGCTGACGTCCAAGGAAGATATAAAGATGAACCTTTTAATACATAACTTTTTCTTGACATATTCCCACCAAAAAATGTACCAGACTTTAACTGATCCTGGACTACCACTTGCATATATCTTTTTAAGATATATGTACACTTCTGAATACTGGAAGAGTAGTGACAGGAAGCCATTTTCATTCACTCTGAACTCTTTCAACTAAACCCTTTGGTTGGCATGGAGAGACAAAGGATTTCCATGCAAAGCCTGCTCTGAGAACCAGCACATCTCTTGCAAAGCCTGGTTCATAACTGCAGCTGTGAAGTAAACATAGCCGCTGTACCATGGCGAGTTGAAATGGTTAGAAATTAAACCAGAAACAAGAACTACAGTGCTGGCAGGACGGAAGGGAGGAATCAGAACAAAACCAAGCAAGTGAAGAATTTCAAAATGGATTTTTTTTTTTTCTCTCCCTTTGTATCCTAAAGAAAACTGTCTTTTAAAAGGTGGCTTCTTAGTAGTTGTGAAGCCAAGACTTTATATGATACAATCTTTGGACATTCAATGCATTTTTTTATCCCAGGGAATGTTTCTACGAAGGTATAAATGTGCCCTGAAAAGCAACTGCTAAGTGGTCTTGTGACATTCCACACTTCTCATTGCTTCACTAATTGCCAGATCAGTTTCTTCAGTAATTGACAGCTATACAAAGTTATCCCAGGATCTCAAAGTCAAGGTCAATTCTGTTCCCAGATCACCTGAAGTATAAAACCACTCATAATTTAGGTGAGAATCTAGCCCATGCTCTCCTGTGCTTCTGAGCTCCACATAACCAGGACTTGGGAGCAACATTATCTTTCCACCAAAGCCAGAAGAGGGTATGTTCATGACTTAAAGAGGGAACAGATCTGTTGAATAAGAAGCTGCCATTTTTACACTCACCTTTCCATAAATGCGTTTTGTTATCAGTGTGTTTCCTTCAGTATCTGAACCAGAAATATACAAAACAAACCACAATATGAATCTTAAGTCTTGTTGACAGAATCAATATAAAGTAGGTTTTCTTCTGCCTTTCTTGAGTTGGAAGTTCTTGCACTGAAGAAAGGATAAACTTTATTTTCCCTCTCCCCTCAACAAATTGCTATGTGAGAAACTGGAGTACAATGTGAAATGAAATGTCTCATCATGGAGGTGCTAGTAGGGAAGAGATTGCCACCAACAGTAGCAATTGCACTTTACAGTCAGGAAAAAAAATAGCTAGATCACTACACATGATCAGTATTCAAGAAATCCTATCATAGACAAAATATGACACCTCTCATCTGTTGAAAACACAATTTTAAGCATAAACCCTTTGAATGTCTCATATTACTTCATTCTAGCAATCTTACAAGCTTTCTTTATAACATTAGACAAGCCATACAACCACCCTAGGAATCAAGAAGGGGCCCTTATGCTTCAAACAGATTGCAATCTCAGGGAAATATCTCTTATGATGTATAAAAATATAAGATTTCTCCTTAATGTGGATGATTTATAAACTCTTTCCTCATACACTTTATTTATAAACCTTGACCAAGAGAGAAGTAATTTCTGCAACACACAGCTACACACTTTACAGAAATGCAGCCAAGGAATCCCCTGCTTTTCCAGATATTTTAATGGCACCTTCTAAAACCACTAACAGACTAGAAAGACAAAATAGTAGGCAATTCCAGATATCCTAACAATATGAGTAATCTTTTTCAAATCTTTGTTCAAGTGTTCCAAGAGAGGAGAGAAAATTCAAACCCAAACCAAGCAAATTTAAAAAAAAAAAAAAAAAACCACAACATCATATAGGAAAAATAATTTATGCTTTTTTAAATACTGTCCCAGAACACTGCATGTAATGTAATCCATTTTCATGGGTTTTAAAACCACTGATAATTTTTTTCTCTCTAAATGGATAGATCTACAAGTCTTCAAGCAGTACTTTTATAAATATGAACACACATGTTTTTAGCAAAACACATTCAATTGCCTAGGGTGTGGAAAAGCAGTAACCAATGCTTAATCCACTAGACAATGAGGAAGGGTGTAGATCAAAGAATTTCAAAGACCACCTGCTGCAGAAGCCACACTGTCAGGAAGGCACTAAAAGCTGTGAGAATTTGGGAATAGTTACGGGGGTACAATATTTCTGTTAGGAAACCTGCTTATGAATTTCCTCCACCTTTCCCCCCAACCTTTTATTTCCAGTCTAACATTTGACTTGAACTTCTTTAATTTTTTGCAGAAGTTTAATTGGAGAAAATTCAACATTTTGCAGTGGAAGGCTCACAACTCAGAAAACAATACAACCTCTTCCTCCCTGCCCTCAAAAAAAAAAAACTGAATCCAATAAAACCAACTCTGTAACTTGGGATCTACTACCTAGAGGTAGCATTTTTTTCTCAAAATAACCTTCAGATAGAAACTTCTCCCATTGCTAAGATTAACTAGAGTCCAGTGCCAAGTCTTCGTACAACAAGCCAGTAAATGCCAGTGTTCTTTATTATTGCTCCTGTTACTTTTTGTTTCTCATACCTTTTTATGTCAGTAGGAATCAAAATTAAAGATATATTGTAAACAGGCAGATAACTCAGCACTTTAATTATCTTGAAATCAAATAAAACAAATTTTCCCTAGCTTTATTTAATTTCTCATGTGTTCATAATTTTGTCTAAAACCTAAAATCACGTCTACACAAAACAGAAATCTGCCTGTTCCTATGGTCTCCTCTGCTTCTCTGTCAGAGATCTGCTGAAAGACACTTTAACAATGCAAAGGCATGTTTCATGACAGCTACCAAAAAAAGCAACAGCAGTTTCAAAAATCAAAGAATGTTCCTTTGGGAAAGCATTATTTGCATGTTCATAATGAATACTTAACTACACATCTGTGCAACCCTTTAGGTTTTTGTGGTAGGAAATGATCTTTTAAAAGGACTTTGCCAACTTCTAGCAAATTCTTACTCAACCTTTGCTAGGCTGAATAATAGCAAGCTTATCAGCTAGTTTCCAACATGATTTTAAACAGTTTATAAGAAGCCACATGATGAATTACTGATTGAACTGGCCAGAGTGTTAGGCCAACACTACCTTAAAATCAGGGGGTGACTGCTGAACAGAAATTTAATGAGGTGTTACAGTTTACTGCTTATAATTCATCTGTTAAAAAAAAACAGCATTCAAACTCAGCATTGTATGCAGTACAATACTCAAATAACAAACAGGTCTGGCTTCTAAAAATTCCAATAAATTATATGCTGTTCCATTTATACAGGAAAAACTGGTTTGAGATCATGACGTATACACACAGAAAGATGTCCCAACAGAGTACCTGCACTTACTATCTTAAAAAAAGCTCCAGAGAAGCTATGGTGTAAGCAAATTCCCACTACTTAATCTGTCACAACTCAGGGATGAATTAATGGAATATTGCTTCAAAATATAAAAATATTGCTTTAACATGAACCATCCTATACAATATATATCATACCCAAGTTTTGCCTTACAGTACAGATGCCTACACTGGTGAGCAGTCATGGTTTAAACCAGCAAGAAATCAGAATGTAAAGGTTCTAAGAAATAATTTCACTATGCTACACAAAGTTATCAGTATTTAAAGTTAGCAGCTGTTTTTCTTGCTAAATGGATAAAACACAATGCTATGAAGAGACAGATACGTTTCTTCTTTAAAAATCATGCTATAGTAATACAAACATTTATACGAAGACAGTATCAAAGATGCTAATAATGAAACTGAAAACCTTTATGAGTCACCGCTGTGTTTCACATCCACCAAAAGCAGTCTATGCATTTATATTAGATGTGAAGTATCTCTTAGGTAGTACAGAAACTTTAAAGCCTCTACTACAGACAGAGATTTCACCAGAGGAGGAGCTCAATGACCATTTCTATATTAGGGAAGCTTCCCTGTCTGACCATTGAGGAGGCAGGGATGGCTCCAATGGGCTGATGGGTTCCTGCTCGACTCCCTACCCATCCCACACACAATCAGACCAGGTTTCCTCAGCTCAATCCCAGATTTCCCTTTGAAGAATCTCTGAGCTCTCACTCCATAAAGTAATTTATCCAGGGTGCAATAACACAGAAATAGCTCAAACTGGTGCCTCTGATTCCCTTGCAGTCCAGGAGCAGCAGTCTCCCTCTTGCTCCCAAGCCCCCAGCTGCCGCCGTGTCCCTGAGTGACCGGTCCCCTGGCTCGGACACAGCTCCCTGAGCCCTTCACTCTGCAAAGTGCTGGCACCCCACCACCTCTGGATTGGGCTCCCACCTAGAGCTCAACCTGCAGCTGCACCCCAAGCTAGCACTGAATGTGTTTCCCAAAACCCACGCCTCCATCCTCCCTGGCTACTTACCTTATTCCTGCATCCTGGCCAAGGTGCTGTGCAATGCTCCCCTCCCAAATACCCTCACCATCTCCATTCATTTTGAATTTTTTTTTTCCTTGAAGTTCTTTGATTATAAGAGAGAGGTTATCCAGCAATTTCACTGCTTTAAGTGGTTAATGAAATCAAATAGCTTATGGCAATGTACCCACAAAGAATAACAGCAAACTTCTTATAGAGGCAGGGAACACTGAATAAATTCCACTGCAACACTGAACAAAAAGGTTGGAGAGCAACGGAATCAAGAAATTTTATTTATATTTCATTATTATAACTTTCTTTCTCAAATAAGTCAGAGAAAAACTTGCAGGAGCAAGACTGGAAAAAAAGAAGCTGTGGAAAAATGGGATTAATAGCAAGAAGCCCTAAATTTTACCTGTTGTCATGGAGCTCATTGATTTTAGATAAAGGCATACAATCAAAAGTTCAACAACTAACTGATAAGAGAGAGGTGGTAGGATTAAAAGCCTGAGCAAAACTTAGCAGGATACTGCCAAGCTATTAGTTAAAGGGACAAACAACTGACAGTATAAACTAAGGCTATGGAATTTAAGGACTGAGGCAATCTAGTAAATAGCAAACTATGGCATTGTCTGCTGGAGATGAAAAAGAAAACTCAGATAAAGTTTGGTATATCAGAAGTCTGTGCATTGTGGGCTTGTAAACAAAGCTAAACCACAGAACAACAAGATTGTTGCTGTCCTCTGGGTCAGAAGTTTATTCAACAGCAAGACCTGCAACCAAAGTGGGTGCTTGACTTGTAACGCCACTCACAGGAAGAGGACAGAAAACTTATGGATATGATCAACAAGACCAAGCTTTTGTCACATGTGCTAAGAGACCCCAAAAACTTAAATTTAGAACAGCATGAAAAGATAAGTTTCAACAGTCATTTTGCAACTACTTATTTAGTACCCTTCAGTGACAATCACTCTGAACTGCACCCTAAATACGTCAGTTCTGGGGCAAAACAAAATAAAACCACACACCAATAAAACTACAAATGAAGCAGCATCATGAAATTGATTCTCTTCAGCCAAGTTCACACTGGGAAATCCTGTATTTGTCCGCTCCTATCCACTCCAACGCATCCAAACTCCATTCCTACCTAGAGAGATGTATACTGAGTTGTCCAAGAATGCTAGCTGGGAATTACCTCCAAAAGTGTAAATGTTGTAATTTAAATAGTGCATGAAGACATATAATGTACATTTTCAAACACTTTGGTACTTCATCAATGAAATTATGTTTACAAATTGGTAGGGGAAGGAAGGAGGGGAAGGAGAGAACCTTCTTTTGTATTTATCGTATTTCTCAGTCCTGCTGGCTCAGGTCCTGTATAATGATGTTGGAGGGTGGCAGCAGCAATTCACGTATTATAAATAGATCTCTTTTTACAAAAACAGATTAAAAAGCTGAAAAATCATCCATGAGCCCCAGGAATGCAGATTTCTCTGGAACAGGTCTTTTGCAGAGTGTCTGTGTATACGTTGAGCAAGTCTTCACACACAGGGAATGTCATCCAACTGATCATTCTGGGCCTTTGGGGACAGGGTAGAGGTGGGGAGGTGTGCATGCGAGTGTTACTTCACAGGTTTTTGAACCTACAGTCCAAAAATAAAAACTAATCTGAAGACAGGGGAAAAAAGAGCAACTAAGCAATGGTTTGAACTGTGTCTAGAATAACCAGTATTTCCTAGCCCCCAAAGCAACAATTTACTACTAATCCAAACTGGTATTTAGGAAGAAATTTCTAAAGCACATAAAACAGCTCAGTATGATTTGCATCTTGTAAAGTCCCCCTCACCCCACAGCTTTAGTTCAAATGAGAGGCAGCGACAGGCGCTGAACTTCCACTACTATTAACAGGAGCAGCACGAGCTGGGCAACATCGCTATAGTCAGTAACGTATGCCCCAGGCACTCCTTAAAACAAAAGGAAACCCAAAAAATTGCTACATCAAAAGCAGAGAAATTAAGGCAGAGAAGCTGACAGAGAATGAGCTTTACTGTGACAATAAAGCCCTCAATATATAAGATTTTCTAATATTTAGGAAATTGCATCTGTTGTTATTTTTGAAGCAGATAACATAATTAAGATCTCAAACTTATAGTTCTCAAACTACACTGCTGATTTTTGCCTTTCAAATCAAAAGCTTCTGCAAATCAAAAGCTTCTGCAAATTTAACTAAATGATACAGCTTCCTCCTAATTCCTTTACTAACAGTATTTCTCTTGCAGCTCATAAAATCTGTTACATGTTCAACTTTTGAATTTAATTTGCATGGTAATTGCAATAACAATAATACTTCATCATTAGGATAATATAAGCTAAGATCCTATGTAATTTTCACTTTTTAATGGAAACTCTGAGACTAAGAACACAGCTAAAATATTATATATTAATGTCAATATAGCTAATACCCCCCAAAATCCCACCAATTTACTTTTCACTGACAATGTTAAAGGAAAATGATTTATGCAGATCAATCACCTAGCTCATCAAGTCATTCACTGACAGCCAGCCTTCATCATTGCTATTTAAAAGGCACTGCTGACAGAAAAGACCGACTCTTTGATTAAGGGCTCTGTCTGGCTAACCTTTTATTTGAAGAATGATTGCTGCTGAGTGACAAATACTTTCCCATTCATTTCAAGGAAAAGATATTGACATTCAAATTCTTGATGTCTACACTGAACAGATGCCACTGTTGGCAAGTGGCTTGATAGCAACAGCAGGTACACTACTACTCTGGGGGGTGAAAAACAGCACCACTGGCTCAAGTTAAAGGCTCTCAACAAGTGAAAGCTACAGATCTCTCAGCCAAATCCTCTCTCTTCAACAGTTATCATCAAAGAACATCTGTTTGTTGTTTCTCCCTAGTCCTCTTCTTGAAAGCGTCCTAGCCTCACCTTGACCCCACTTTCAATTGTATTGGATGTTATTACTAAAAATAAAGAGAACTCCGCAGCAAAGTGACCCTTTGGTTGAGAAGGGCGTCCTCCCTTACACAATATCCCCGAACACCAGTCAGGGAAATCCCAAAGCAAGGCCTGCTGCTTCCGCAATAATGTGATTTCTGTTGACAGTAATGTGAAATGGAAGTTGCATTTGCAGTATCACATACAAAATCAAAGCCAATATGTTTGTTACTTTAAGCTGATCCCTCTGTCACTTTCTACTTTATTACTTTATAAAAAATAAAAAAGGAGTGAGAGAGGGGAAGAGGAGATGAAAGCTGGCCAAAAGCAGCTGCATGATAATGGGCGGTAAGCAGTGAATGTTCAGATCCTGTTTTGGACAGAATTTACAAGCACAAGTATCCTCAAAAACAGTCATTAATTTATTTTTCCAAATAAAAATTAGAAATCAAGATAAGATATGTACACCAGGCTGCAGCTTTCATTGCTAAATGTTTTCAAAAATAAATCTATCACATGTTGAATCATTTATTTCTTTACTTGCATGTTACACAGATCTTAATCTAATTCAGTGTACAGATGCATATCGCTTAAAAAAATTCTTTTTGATGCTGCTTGATGAGAGCTCCCCAGCTTCTCTACTACAAGCAGTAATGCATACAGGAATGTTAAAATTAAATTCAGGTATTAAATAATACGAACAATTCTCCATGCCAGAACAGCATTCCTCCCCAGTTTCTTTTTGCCTAGGGTGTGGCATTGGGAATTAATATTCTGCTGCATAATATAACTTAATATTTTTCTGATACTAAAACTCAATTTATTCCTCTGGAATATCACAGAACATCTGTTTATCATTGTATTAGGCAGCCATATTAAGCCATAAAGAAAAAAAAGAAGGATTCTCCACAGCAATAAACTCTCTTTGGAGTTTTCTAACGAGGTAGCTTTGCCACATATTTTCACAGAAACACACCATGCAGTTAGCAAGGCTGGAGAGGGATACAGAGCCAACATTACTCTTGAAGAAAGCATGGTTTGGAGTAGAAATTTTTGCTTTTCCGACTGTCCACATAATTTGCTTCCCAGCTTCTTCCCATTTCTGAAACCCACAGCACAGGTTGAGTGCCACAGAAACAGAACCTATCACTACCAGGAGAAAAATGAGGAAGCCTTGCAAATCCGAGTGCCAACAGCATTACAGGGGTGAAAAGACAAACTCATTTGCCTCTCCATACAAAAGAAAGGAAAGAAACAACAGGAAGAAGGACAGAAGTGCACCCTCTCCTGCTATCTGTCAAAGGTGGAGGTGGGTATTTATTATTATTTATTACAGATACAGCATATCTGTAATACCATCAAGACTGTAATTGTCATCTGATATTTCATTTTCAGTTGTTTACTACATGAGCAAATTTCATGGTTGTGGAAAAGATTCTATGGTTGTGGCAAGTAACAAAACCAGAACACTTACTAATTTCTAAATGTATTGCTGTTTTGTGATTTTTAAGTAGCTTGTTCTAGCTATTAGGAACAACCTGACATCAAAACAACTTATACAGGAAAAAACCTAGCATTAACAACTTGTGAGGGTTTGGTTGAAGATCTGATTCACTCAGCCTTCCAACCCCATACAAGAAAAAACTATGGTGTAAGAATAGCTTTACTGGGTCAAAGCAAAAGTATCTGTAGTCCAGCACCTTTTGTCCAAAAGCAGCCAAAAAGGCATGTCCTGGAATGAATATGGGAACAAGCTAAATCAGTTCGGAGCCAATTGACCATAACAAAAACCAAACGAAAACAAAAAAAGCAGAAATCAAGCCTTGTACTGTAGGTTCTTCGATTCCACATGCACCTACTCATAAAAAAATTATGGTTTTGTTCATGTATCTAATAATGGTAAATAAACACAGATTTACAGGCTTGAACTTTATTTAATAAACTACTTGATCATACGCTTTCTCTGGCATTCTTCCATTTTAAATAAAGATTAATCTGTGATAGAACTCTAAGGCTGCCACCATAATCAAAAGAAAAAATGCTTTCAGGTTTTCATAGGCTTCTTCACATGCTCTAGTAGTATCTTCTTTTTTTCCTTAAGCATATTTGAATGAACTGTTTGAATATGTTTACTCTTTCATCTCTACAGCTTTGAAAACTTCATACTTTGTATCTGATCTACAACAAAGCAATAAGGATTGCAGAGGTTGACAGCATGGACATAATTAAATACTACCATCAATGAACTGCCATGTTGAACAATGCTGACTTATAATGCACCTCAAGATCAACCATTTACATTTAAAACTATTTCCCTGAGAGGTCTAAAAAAGGAGCAGCTTAGATTTTTTTTAAGAGATCCACAGAAAAAGAAATCAATTTCTATATAACTCAGTAATGAGTCCTGCTCTTTACCAGAAGATTTGGTTTACATATTGAATACACATGGAAAAATGTAAGCAATACTTTGTAGATGTCACCTCTAAAAAAAGATCAAGAGACGAAAATCAAATCTACAGTCATTGCATTTACATAATGAGTGAAGTGTCATCACACTTACCTTTTCCAAGATGTACCATACCAAGCAACATAGTAAGTGATTGAAAGACAGAAAATTAACATGGAAATGAAGTAGCAACAAACAGCAATTCATAAAGGAATTCTCAGTATCATAAAAATACACTAATTATCCTAAACTTTGGAGAAAATATTTTGACACAAAAAGCTTGCAATAGGTATCAAAAATAGTATTAATCTTTTTCACATTTGTAAGAATGTTAGGCCAAAATAGAATACATATAACATATATAAGTATAGAGAAGAGAGATTTTTAACAAAGCAGAATTACAGCTATCACAGCAGTTTGTGGATAAATTATTAGGTTTATTACTCCTAAAGTACTTTGAATAGAAGTGTTCCAGCTGTTACATCTGATCACCAGCACACTGCCAATTTTCTCTGCCAGATAGTCCTTTTATGCATTGGGGAACTTGTTGCAATTAAGGGATTTTCTCATTTCTTTATAATTCTGTGCCTTACAAGGGTGTCTTAAAAATTCAATTGCATCAACCATATTCAGCTCCTTTTTTTCAAATTTGCTGCCTATGAAATGGAATGAAACCACCAAATCTATTTCCAGTGAGAAACCCAGGTTAACATTGCTCTAGTGATGCTTGCTACATGTGTATGTTGCTGCTGGTACATCTGACAGCCAATAGCATCAGCAAACCTTACAGCATATTTGTAGAAAACGTTTTTAATGAGATGCTTTATGCTACAGTAATCCCTCGCTACCTTCAGTAACATATTTAAAATTGCAGGCTATTTTACCAAAAATAATATGTTATGGTTTTTTTTTCCTCAAAACTGTTCATTTTCTAAGAAAAAATAAAAATCTAAGGCCAGAAAACAGTACATCTTCACTAGTGAAAAAGCAATAATCTGGCAGTATTCTACAAGTTCTCATCAGTAAGACAAGATAGTAAGATAAACCTACTATCTCAGAATACATTACTTATTTCAAAAGAAATGGAAAAATTTCACCTACTACTAGAAGATGTAACAACACTACAGGTAGTAGAGTGCATGCAATAGTAGAGTAGGACACATGGGGGATGAAATGGGAGACTCAGGAAATTAAAACTGACTGTATGGAAAGTGCTTAAGTAGCTATGATTTATGTATTTGCTCAGGGTATTTAATCAAAACACCCATGGGTTTTGATAGGTTTTTTTGAAGAGTGACATACTCTAAAAGTGATTTCTCAGAATATGGCTTAAAAGACGGCACATGAAAACAAAGCTGTCCTCCAATGCCCACCAAAAGAGACTTCTAAGAGCTCACCCACCTAATCATTAGGGCAACTTCCTTCAGAAAACACTGGCTTTCCCTAAGGGTTTCCCTTCCCAGGGCTAATCAAGCCCAATCTTGTTTAGATTGTACTCTCTGACAAGATACTGCTGTACCACACAAGGTGGTCTAGCAGATAAATTTAGAGCCCAGCCTAGAGCAACTCTGAGCTCCATTCCCACTTAGAAAATCAGAGAACATTCATCAAACAAGAAGTGATTTGGCATGCAAACACAAATGCCATTTCAGACCTCTTCTACTGATTAAATATGAGTGTGTATATTAAACAAGAGTGTGCATATTCCTCAGTTTTATAGCTCTGGACAATTTGGAAAATACCTCATACATAGACCCACAAATGGACTTAACCACTGAATCAATTCAGGACCAGAACCAGATTCTTTTCTCCACATTCACCCATCCCCCTAATTCCCTGATATAAAAATGGCATCTACACTGCAGCCCTTCTGCACCTCTTCAACATCACAAGAGGGATCATCTGACCACCAATCAGCTGCCCAGTATGCACACAACCACTGCTATGCTACACTGCATATATGTAAATCCATAAATAAGGTGAGCCTAGTCAAAGAAAAATCTCCCTCCTTAAGTTTATCAAGCTAAAAAGGATTTTCTAACTTGTTTTAGACACTAGTGAATTATGAGGAGTAATCAAAAATCACTGTATTGCAAGACATTCATTCATCGACCTTCATTTGCTAAACAAAACTCAGCTTAAACAGATTAAATAATTATTTCCTCATTTCTTTCATTGCACATTTAAGAAAAAACATACACCTGGTCTGGGCTTCCAGGAACACAACTACGAGAGAAGAAATAGAAAAAAAAGCAGTAAAATGTTTCCTTTAAATACATGTGTTTATTTTTTCTCAAGTTGTACGGTGACAAAACAAAAGGGATAACAAGAGAGATGGATGAAGCTGGATAGAGACCTAGACCCACCTCCTTTCCACAATGCCATAAAGAGGAAATAGTCCCTCAATTCATCACCCAAATGAAGTGACATGATTTAAGAAAGGACAAACTTAGAGAGTTTTTCTTCATTTTGAAAAAGAGGGAAAGAAAACCCAAAATACAGAGGAGCGCTTTGTCAGAACTGACTACCATGTCTATCATGACTGTGGGACCAGACCAGGCCAAAAAACTGACTCAAGAAACTGAAGAGAAACCATTAACAAAATTCCAGCTGTCCAGAAGTCACTGTTCTAAGCCTAAATTAGCATTTATGAGATTGAAGCACATAAATGTGTGTTGACTACATAATTTTGTCTAGAAAACGCACCTGAAACATCACTAATTAGGGAGCACTCATGTTTTACAGTACTGTGCAAAGCTTTTCTGCTTGTTTCTATTAACATCTACCTCTGAGGAGTTAACTATTGACCCAGAGCATCAAGAACAGCTGCAGCTCTGGGAAGGCTGTGTTCAAGCTGCAGGAGAGCAGAAAGGGTTGGCAGTGGTCCCACAGGTCAGTTGCTAGACCAGAGGAAGGGCTGCAAAAGGCTGTCCATTGTAAGGCTTCAAACTCAGCTCAGCTCCCACCCACTGGGCGCAGGGCAGGCAGACAGGAAAGGCCATGGGCACCCCAAGGAGCACCCAGAGCAGAGGGAAAGGCAGGGGGTGAGCTCCACCAGAGCAAACAGCTTCTGCAGGGGCCCAGAGCACCCACCGAACCGTGGGAAGTGGGTAAATAGCTGAAACAATGCAAGCTACTTCAAACTGAAATGTGAGCTACATGAATAATGGTAAAAACACTAACAGCTACTCAGAAATGACAAATTCATCAGAAACAGGGGAAAAAAAACAACACAGGAGCATAGAAAAGTCATTAGGAAAAAGTGAAATATGCCAAATATGCTGCTTAATTTTAAGCTGAATGCAAATGAATATCTGCATTTTAAAATCTGCATTTGCAAACTGCTGGCTTGTCAGTTCAATCCCACTCCCCTTTTACTCCTCTGCAAAAACAGTCCAGCTGCTTGACTCAGGCCTGTGTAATGTACAGGATCAGTACTCAGGAAGGAGTTTGCAATCAGTTTTAGTAAGATTATATTTTTAGCTATCAAGTCCTGATAACACAGGGTTCTGATGTCCAAGTATTAAATATCACATTGGCATCCTTTATTGCGAAAAAATAAAAATAAAACAAAGATTTCCATTCATGCTGGTTTTCTCATTTTCTTTTTTAGAATATATTAATTATTAACAAAACACCTCACATCAATATTTAGCCTCATGTGACAGCATTAAATAACTTTCCAACCTTTTCAGTATAAAAATGTTTTCTGCCTATTAGCTTTAGCTACTTTTGGATATATTTTTTCACACTGGGAAATCTCCATAATGTATGGTTCTGTGAAATAGGTCACCTCAAAGTCTGAAGCTAAAACAAAGCATCAGCCCATAGCAGATGGTTAGCTTGTCCCTCTTTTGGTTGACATTAGTAATGCCAACAACTAAAAAACATTTAAACACAAAGGTAGCATTCTTTTACTTAAAAATTACTTGTCTGAGAAAAAGAAAAAATACAACTACTACAGCATAAGGAAAAAGCTGACTATGCAATCAAAAGCCCAAAGGACCCAATTTCTTCTTAAAGTACCTGATGGACATCGTGACAGTCTGATTACCTTCTACCACCAATTTTTGGAACATGTGAAAAATACTGTATGCTTCTGGCTGGTATGTGGTCCAAGATGACTCATAAATCTTCCTTTATCTCCTTCGTGGTGTTAGCAGAAAAGGATGAGTTGCTTTTTTCCATCTCATTCACATGTCTTTCTGTCTGTTACCCGTGCCCTTGAGCAAAGATTACTGATGCCCTGCCTTTGATATATGACACATCACATACAGCAGCTTTTCATCAAGTGAATTAACCTGAAAAAATGCAAACCTACCTGCCAGTTGCTTCCCAACTTTACACTATTCCTTTGTGTACCTTCTCCCTAACATGCCACACAAGGCATGAAAGAACAAGGTTACCAGTCAGAGCAAATTAAATTGTCATTCAGTGGACATCGAAATAATTTATCGAAATATTCTAACTTAATATTTACCTTCATAACTGATTGAAATTGTAAAACATATTTTTCATCATACTGTAGCCTGAAAAATGTATCTATTTAAAAACCAAAGGACGAACTATCTGCTCAGATCACCCTAAATTATTGCTCTGAGTCATATGTAATAACTGCAATTCATGTAATGCATTACTGATACAACTCTACAAACAGTTCTGCCATGCTAATCCATACACTAGGATTAGTCAGTTTGCTGCATATGCTGTTTTGTTCTTACAAATTAAAATATACTTTTTAGATAGAAAAATCATTAATATCTTAAATTAACTCTCTTCAATAGTTGAGCTGTTCACAAGAAGTATTTTTATTACGTGAAATAAAAAAATGTGCTGCACTTTTTCCATAGGAGGGTTCTTTTAAGAAACGCATCTGTGGGGTGCTCTCTTTTCTGCACATGCCTTCAATCTTACATTTTGAAGATGTCATTATGATAAATACTGCACTGCTAATTAGCAAGATTCAAACACTAATATCTCTGAGACTTTATTTATGATTGGCAATTTTCTTCTACTGTAGATTACATTGTAAGTGTAAATTTTTAAGTGGTTACTGACAGGATCTCAAAGAAATTTGACTATAGGAGTTAATAAATATTCCAGTGTTTTTAAAGACAGGATGGTAACCTCCCAATATAACAATGCACTTGCAAAGATACATGCTGCATTTCTTATAAAAGTCTTTTATCAAAATTGTATTATATCTTCTAATGAAGGCAGTGAGTGAAAAATATAAACATTGATATATATTTTCCAATGAATTGGCTTAAGAGTAACATGTTAAAATAGGATTAATGGCACAAAGCATGTACTATATAAAAATAGCCTGTAGAAAAAAGCATTAAGCAATTACAACTCTAGCACTGAAGGCTCCAATATTATAGGGTAATATTTCCTTAATGTTAGACTTCATTAACCCTAAGATAATCTCTCATAAATTTTGCTGATTTTTAAGGAGAAAAAATAAATTATGTTTATTAAACTACTGAATATGTTTATGAAAACAAGACATAATCTAGAGCTATAAACTTCTTGTCTTTATCTGTATAATCAGGAAGCTCATAAATAAAATATCATATAACAAAGTGAGTGTTAAAATTCATTACCGTAATAGCTATGCTCATGATCTATTTCATTAGCACTCCTCCTTTCTTTGAATAAATGGGTTCTTGGGTCTACCAGAGCAAGGCCATTTACAAGACAAAATACTAAGCTGCTTTTTCTCATTTTCCCCTTATCTGTTCTATTCTCAACTTTCTAAATTAATTCTTCCTTTAAATCTTATTGTTCCTTCCAGTGTAACTCACAGCACATTAGAGAAACTTGAAAGAAATATAAGCAAAGAGATGGGTCTGTGGAGTATAAGTTAATTAGGAATCTAAGTGACTGGTGATGAGACTTGATGGCATTTGGCTTTGGAATTAATTTAAGAAGCTTAAGTTCATTTAAAAATAAAATATAAATATATTGGAAGTTCAAAAGGAGTCATACTCAAAAACAGCACACTAACATTCCAGTCTCAACACCAGCTAAAGTTAACAATATATGATGGCACACCACTTTTATCTCAAATATTTCTTCAAATCAGCAGGAATTAAAAGGGTCAGTAGCTGTTAGAGAGGCAGTAATACAGAGGCATTAAACTAAACATTAGCAACTCCAGAAGTCACCATCTGCAACCAAGTATATAATTGTGGGATCCAACTTAACATCCTACCCCTTAATAACTCAGTGCAGAACCTAATTTTCAGTCCTCACAGCAACAGACATCTTTTTATCCATCAACCTCAACTTTGTTATTTTAATCCATTTCTGCTCATTTCCTATAAAATATATAGGACCCAAATCTTGATAAATCCTCTGCCATAACAATGGGGTTGCAAGAACAGGTCTTTGGGAAAGATGCAAGTGAGTGAACCATGGTGCTGGGGGATTTCCAGATGCTGTAGCTGCAGGATCACAAGGGGGCTGGAGTGGACAAGGCAGACAGCAGCACTGAGGGCTCTAGATTGCCAGATGTGTCCCCTTCTGTAAGAATGGGGCGGCAGTATTAAAATTTCATCCTCACAGGAATGTGTCATTTCATAGGATGATAGAATGCCAAGGCTTTAAAAAGATCCAAAATCTGTATCTTTACCTATTCAAGAGTCACTGCCTAAGGCACAAAAATGCAAGAGCATCAGACTCCAGGAGAACAAAAACTAAAAAAAGGTATTGTTACACTAAGCAGCTACCAAAGATGGAAGGTATATACCTAAGCAGGATATTGCTTTAAATGGATTTCTTTTATCAAACTATTTCAAAATAGTTTTGTTTTCCTCTCTCAGGAAAGGCACTGAGACCCCTCCTGATGCAACCACAACAAACTGCAAAGGGATGGAGTCTCACATCTCACATGGCAACACAAGGATTGGTAACCAGAGCACTGCAACCCATGAAGAAGGAAAAGCTAAGAACTGTCATTAACCCGGTGAGTACTTAAGTTGCATTACTCACTTCCTTCAAGTTGCATTAGTCACTTCCTTCCCAGAACTTTGAAGAGAGGGTACAGTAACTTAGACATGCATTCTAGGCCAGTATACTAATTCATGCAGCTTTCCCCTACACTTTCAATAGGTAAATTTGCCACCAGAGGACACTGGTTTATCAAAGGAAATTACATACAAGTAAATGCAAAGTGCATTTTATACCTTTTATCAGGCCAGCTGATAAAACTGCAGAAAATAAAAAAGCAAGCTTTGCAGGCTTCCTTAACTTACTGTTTTTCAACTTGATCAACTAGATAAACAATACATTGCAAATTTTAATAGTTTTCATGCTAATATTTAACCTCAACAATCAAAAATTGATTATCATTATAAAAATCTTAATGCAGAGCAGCAGGTTGCCATAGCAGGCCCTAACACACAACACAAGAGCCTGTCTGGAGAATTCTTTGATCATATTGTTTTCCCTATCACCTTCATCAGCCCTGTCTGAGCAGTCTCGTAAAGCGCATGCTTTCCCCTGCATCCCATATCAGATCTACCTGCATTCAAAACCAATGTGCATGGCAGGGGGTTGCATTCTTTTGTCAAGGGAGAACACAAGTGCTAGGGCAGAGATTAGGAATATGCAAACACAGCTTAAATATCAACAATGGTTTAGATGATTAGCCAGAGACATACTTGGATAGTGTCCATTTCACAAAGAGACAAAAAAACCAAAATCCCCCCAAAAGCTTTAAGAGTCATATTTCAATCAGTGTAAAGCAACACTTCCAATTATGGGAACTCCTGAAACCCAGGACCACAAGGCAAGATGCAAAATCATCAGTATCATCTGTTTTATTAGCATAAAAAGATAAAATACTGGATATATTAGATAAAGCATTAATAAATTATTAGAAGCTGTTAAAAGATATTATAGATAAGCAGTATGTGCATTATTGATCATGTAATTTACTGGGCTGTATAACCAGTTGGTATAATGGATTGTTATCCATTCAATTTCTAATGCTCTGAAGTAGGGATGTATCCTAACACAGATGGTTACACATTTTCTTTGTTTTTAATATTGACATTAAAGAGCTGTTTTTAGGAAATGCCAATGTTTCTCTTTTTGATGTACATAGTCGTTTTTCCTGCTGGCTTGGTTTTTTCTTCTAGAGGGATATTTTGCCAATCACATTTTTTAGGAGCAACCTTCTGCCTGTGGAACAGCTCAGAGCTGAGTATCAGTGTCTCCACCTGAATGCAAACCCAGTATGGACAGTGCTGGTCTGCTTGCTTTGAAATAGGAGGAGGCTAATCACTGTGTTGAGATCTCACCAAGGACCATGGCATTCCATTGTTTCTTTACTCAGAGACATCCAGGAACAGCCAGCACCACTTGCAACACAGCCAGCAATGATTTAAATGATGCATCTTTGAGTGCAACTAATATCCATCAACAGGTGCAGGTGGGCTTGCACTTAAGTTGGTCAAGAGTTCTACAGAGAAAGGAAAAAAGAGAACTGAGCTGTCAGTGTCAAATCACAGCTGATGAATGAGTTAACCTATGAGACTTGGCTGTGTATCTCATTGGACACACAAAGCAAACAGAAAAGAAAAAACATGAAAGGGAATGCTTGCATTAAAAACATGACTCTAAAAAGATTTCTGATCGTTCATGATGTGTAATAAGTCATCTGTCTGTGTTAATAAAGAGAAGTCATTATTTACTGGTGAACTAATACCAGTAGCTGTGACAAGCAAAGCCAAAAAAGCCCATAAAAATATAAAATAGCTGTTCTATGCAGTTAGGCTAAAAGAGAACACATTCAATGTTTTAGATGAAAAAGCACTTAGGCTTACTATCTGTCCAAATACAAGCTCCATTACATGTTTGGAGCTGAAACAAATAGCAAGAACTTTTCCTCATACCCAACTTCTACAGGAAAAATAGAAAACATTTCCATTTTAAAGCATGAAGTCATAGCAACTTGTTTAATGCTTTGGATTGATACCTGTGAGTATTATAATTAATGTGGCCTTTCAGTTAAAAGTGCCAATATTCCAATACTACATCATCCTTGGATACTGTAACTTAAATCATCTCCTAAATACATAAGGGACCCCAATTCAGGTTTCCAGTACCCATTATCCATGTTGGCTGTTTCCTCAAGTAATTCAATCTTCATGCAGGTGATGCAGTCAAGTGCCATGGAACCAAGAAGGTTCCATGGCACTAAACTGCTTTGCTGTATTATTTCTCCATATCAATAACAACAGGTTTTACCACTATTAGAACAATCCTTACAAAAATAAAGCATTGAACAAACACCATATCTCTAGACAATGTGACTAAAACTACACTTGCAATGTCTTAAACAACACCAGATTTATTCTTTAATATTTTTAGAGTATTAGTCTTACTCAAACAAAAAAAAAATTAAAATCTTCATTTAATTAAGGTACTTAAAACCCTACTTGAGTTTTGTGTTTTAACTTATGTGAAATAAACTTAGATACTAGTGATCATCATGTGCAAAAAGTCTCCAAACCCAGTAGGATATAGAGCATTTTTTAAATTATGAAATGTATCTAACATGAATAAACACTGAGATTAGGGGCTTTTTTACTTGAAAAATGAGGCATGAAAAAATACAAAGTAGTTTTATAAAAGTGTTTCAACTTTCAAATCAGTGACTAATAAGAGAATCTTCAACTGCCCCTCTTAACTTGCAGTTAAAGTAAGAAAAATAATAACAAATCAACTATGATTTATTTTTAGTTAATTTTATTGACATGAGTTTGAACCTACTCCTGTTATTTATTCTCCATACAAAGTTGTCAGCAAATTTTAATATACTTTTTCTGATAAAATACATGGTTTTTATGTTTAGGAATATTGCAATACTCTAATTATCAGAAGGAGCAAGATCAGATTCTTCCTAGTCACAAAGCAAAGCTTAAAAGAAGCCTATGAGACTGAAACTGATCTGATAAAAGTATAAAATAACATCCAAAGCAGATATTTAATCAAGTCAATGAACCATTGCTCTAAATTTATGTATTAAACCTTAAAAATTATTAACTTGGAAAGAAAAAGCAAATGGGTGTATTATCTAGTAAAAAATTCTACTAAATAGTTATAGAATGTACTATTTGATCTCTCACATGAAAAAATTTCCTCAGGTGATTCCAAAAATTTTTATCAAACAAGAAACATATATTTTCTAGGAATTCTGAAGGTTGGTAAGCTTTGGTAAAAATACAGGAGTTTCTTTTAAGTATTCAAAATTGAGCCAATACCACGACTAAATCCATCTTACACAAGCAGAAAACTTACTTTAATTAACTAAAATTTTCATCTTAATAGCGATTTTAGCCTCTTAATTGATTTTTTTTTCCAAAGTAATTTCATTGCTAATAAATAAAAAACATGAAAAACTAAATTGCATAATAAAGCATGAAGGGCATACAGTTATGAGCTACTGTGCCCCTGAGAGAGGCACGCAGTACTTTATTTTCAATGAAAAAATTAAGAGCAACAGGAAAAAGATAACAGTCTTCAAAAAATTAATAACCACATTTTAGAAGCGAATTTTTAAAATACTACTGTTTCTCAAGAAAAGCTGGAAATCAGTAGCACTAACAAGCACAACCCTCTTTTCCTTAGTCATTTATAAAAAAATTAAAGTATTGGAAATATCTCTTATGTCATTTAGGCCCTGCAAGATTTGACAATTACAAAACTAAAAGAACCAGTTGATTCTGGCAGCTGTGAATGCCCCAAATGATTTTACCGTCAACATTGTTGAACTCTCTAAAAGCCAACAAAAGTAACTTTTAGCTAAGGAAAAAAAAAACCACCCCAAAAAAACCATTTAAAAATTTCATGGAAAATATATTAACCAACCATTTTTTACTTGTTTTGAAGTGCAAAAGAAACTATTTCCTTATAAGCCTAAATTCCATCTTGTTCCATGAAGGTGTATTTATGTTAGACACGTTCAATGCTCTCAGGCACAGGGTGATTCTTGGGGTGTCCTGTGCATGTGTCCCCCAACTCAGCACATGCAGTGATTCCATGAATAAGTGCAGAGGGTTGAGCTGGGAGCACAAACTTGCTTGTCACATGCATTAGATCTGAGCTGAACTCCAAAGCTGAAAGGAGCAAGTATCAGTGAGGATATTTTCCCTCACAGATGTGAGGCATGCCTCCAGTTCCCCTTCAAGCAATATTTAGGGCACACTCAGTGGGACAAGAAAGGCAAGGAACAGGCAGCACAAGGTTCACAGCACTAATACAGAGTACTGATTTGTCTCATCTCAAAATGCCAGCAAAAACAAAATTAAGAAAAAACCCAAACACATTTAAAAGCAGCTGAAGAAACATCATTATTCTCTACAGCCTACACACCTAGATAAACTCAGTCTGGCATTTTGAAACAACTCCGTTTTATCAAGAGGTTCTCTAGGTTCCTTATCATGGGCCACATCTCTTTTTCCTGTCCTCTCCCATGTGTCTTTTAAAATGGCTTCTAAAGATGAATGTCTTGAAGAGCAGCATTGCTTCTGTATGGCTGGAGTTTGTAAATAAAATGGAAAGCAGGGCACCAGACCAAGTGTGTAAAGAAGCAAACACACAGGAGAGAAAAGCAAATTTGTGTTGTGGTTTAACCCCAGCCAGCAGCCAAGCCCCACACAGCCACTCACTCACTTCCCCACCTGGAGAACTGGAAGGGGAAAAGCCAGAAAACTCATGGGCTGAGATAAAGACAGGTTAGAAGGGAAAGCAAAAGTCAAGCATGTATTTGCCTTGAGGTTAAAACAGCCATAGTAATTTCCAGTTTTCAGACTAAGCACTACTTCAGGACTCATATATGCTGTTTAACAGTTCCCATGTTTTACACCAAGAGTGTGGGTGTTTCTGTGATGTTGGGCTTTGTTCCTAACTCTTTCTCTGCATAGACATCCCCATGATATGTGCATCTGCAGATGGCAGTTTAAGGAATGTAGGAACCTTTCCTGATGAGATGAATAGATTTAACAGCAGCAAAAACATTACTGCAAGTAAGATTCTTCATTTTTATACACTACTGTGTATTTTTTATGATTCGTGTCGAAGATCCTGTTAAATATTTAAACAACAATACAATATCAGTAAGTAAACTCTTTAAATCAGGCATCCACTATACTGTATAGTGGGAACAGATGTGCTCTTATTAAGGCTATATTGTAACTCAACAATAATTTGTCATATTTGACATATTGTTAGATTATGTGCACCTGCCAGAACTATAGTAGCAATTACAAATGATATATATACCACTTTTATTTTAAATACCTAAACAACTTATGTAGACGTGAATACGATGTATGGAAAAATTGTAATTTCCTAAATGTCATCACCAAACAACACCTAATGTCTCACAATTTCTTTTTATGTATGTTTTATTATAGCGCCCAACTGTTTCAACACTCTAGTGGCTGGACTTTAATGTGGTTCAAGCAGCCCCAAGTAACATCACCAAATGTTTAACATCTGTGAAAATTGGACCAACAAATGCTCATATTTTCAGGAGGTCATGCTGGCCAGCTTTCATTAACAATTACTTTAAACTTCAGTTTTCTTTATAGCTTTTTAATTCAGGAAGGACATTTAAAGTTCACCTTAGTTAAACTGTTAAGTTTATTCCAAACTCATATAATGTTAATCTTTGCAATATTTAGAAACTTTTGAAAGTTTCTTTTCCTTCCCCCAAAATTTGGATCTCGTTTAGTTCACCCATTGCTTTATCACAGGGACACAAAACTTTTGATTACGTCTTCAGAGTTCAGCATGTTTCCACAACAGGGTCAGAACCTCCCAGCTTTCACTTCCCTTTTACTTTGCTTTTCTTCTTCCCCCAACCATCTACAGTTTTCACACCATATTTATAATTTACTTGCAAAATTCCTTATTGCTATGGATATATGATAATTCTATAATAATGAACTATTGTATCTTGAAAAATCTATTCAGAGTTTTGAATTTTTTTTACCACCTTCATACCTTTAGCATAAAGCAAAGCTTTAAATTTGCCCTAGGGCTCTAAGTCAAAGCTTTTCACTATGGTGTTGGACACCCCGGTGGGAATCTGGAGAGCAGAACCCCATGGGACCCCAGGATGCAGGAATTCTAAGGATTGAATTTTAGTGCAGGTTCAGCGCTGTAAGGTGTACGACTACCTAATCCTTCAATGAGCATAACAAATTCTCAAATGTGCACAGCTCATGGGAAAAAGGAAAGAAAGGATCTTTGAATAATAGTATAAATATAGGAGAGCGTGGTTAAAAGGCAAAGATACAGAATCTCTTTTGAAGATCAAAAAACATCAGTAATTTTAAAATAGATGAGAGGAGACATCACTGATAATCTCAGCATTGTCTACATTATCCCTACAAAATTAATTAATTTATTATCAATTAACCCTACAAAAATCAAAATTATTTTTCCCTCATCACAAAAACTCCACATTTCTTGCTGTAGCCTTTTTGAAGGAAATGCAGGAAATAACCTGCAGGAGACCTGCTCTTAATGATTTTTTACAGGTTTTAGTAATATTGTCATCTCTTATTCCTTTCTCCAGCAGGAGTCCTTGGTTTTTCCCATATTACAAGTCTCCACATTCCACTAAGTGCCATTTTAATAGCATGTTGCTATACACTTCTGTTTCAGAGGACCAGAGAGGAAGCTTTGATAAGGATAGGTGGGAACTAATCTCTCTCTCCCACGACTACAAGCCATACAGAAATCCCACTCTATAGATTCTGCAGTGCTACAGCCATACTACTCCCTGACCCAGTCATAGCTCTGGTCTTTAAAGGAGATTCAGAGCACAGAGCTCCCAACCCATCAAGTGATGCCAGCGAGCCTCAGCCTCTCTCTCTACCAGTTAATTACAATAACAGGCCATTGTGAGGCTCAGCTTTGCTCTAGGACCTCAGAGCCACACATCCAAACTGGGATCAACATTTAACACACACCTTGTTAGAGTGGCTTCTTTCGTGTCTCTCTCTTCTATTATTTATAAAAGAGTCCTAGTGCACAATCACTGGAAAGGAAGGTGAATACAAAACTCATTCTAAGGAGGATGAAGGTACTTCATTTTATTTTGGAAATGTTTGCATTAAGTACAAGTTTACACAGAGCTTTATAGACTGAAATGATTTATCATTAAAGTGCATATTGATTATAATCTCCAGTTATTTAAAAGGAGACCTGTTTACCCCACAGCACTTAATAAACTGTGACATGTTTCAGCTTAACAGTGACACAGGTAAACAAAAGTTACTGATCTACCCAGCGAGTTATAAAACTTGTAACACGCTGTAAACAGCTCTGTCATTTTATTTAGCATATTGCATTGCATGAGCTGCTTTATTTACCTAGTGGTAAATCTTTATGTATCAAAAATGCTACAGAAGGCACAACAAATAAATTACAAACAGACACTAACATCTGACTAGTTAATCAAACAAATAGGACATATAACAAAGAAAAAAGCTATAAATATTGACAACAAGCTGCTTCAGTCACAAAAACATTCAATACTTCAGTTCTCAAGTGTGAGTTTTATATCAGTCCCCTGGAAACAGTTTGTATCCTCCAATAAATTTTTACAGTTGATTCACCTGCCTGATACCCTTCAGCCATTTCCTTCAGAAGCTGTCAAACCCGCCAACAATAATATATGGCCCGACCAACAAGAACAGCTGTAGCCATTCTCTCTGCTGGTTCCTGCACCCTGTTCTGCATAAAATAATACATCAAGATTAATTGATTTCCCATCAGTCTCACAGAACAGAAAATTAATTTTCATGTAGCTATTTTCCTCAGCATATGAATTTTGAACATGGCAAGTAATTTAAGTTTTTAATTATTCATAAGTAGGAAAAAAAGGAAAAAGAAAAAAAAAATCACAACACAAGATAAAGTGAGCCCCTGAAAGCCCCAAGGCCATGGCCTGGACCTTGATTTGTGCTGAGACAACAATAGCTCTCACTAATGCCTATATAAATAATATATGTATTAACATACATCTTTGTACAACACCAATTTCTCTCACTCTGACCCAAGACTACCAGGTCATACAGCAGCAGTTTGTCACGGACTGTACATGTGACATGCTACAAGGCAAACATAGAACGTGTCAGCCACACTGGATTGACCCCGGTTGCCTCCAGAGCATGAGCACACCTACAACATAATGGGGAGGCAATGGTCAGTGGCTGAGAAGAGTAAAGCTTGCTAATCAGCAGGGTGCCATACCTCAGCAAACCTTCTCTTTGCAGGTGACATTGACTTGTGCAAGGAAAAATGCTAATGGAAAATTAAACAGAATAATCTGTCTTGCTCAAGTTAAATCTTTTCCAGATGACTGCTAAAGCCTTAAAGAAAAGCACAGGCCACTCCAAAGATAGTAAGATGTCATAAAGAAGGCACATTTAAGAAAAACTCATTAGCTATGGTTCAAATTTCTATAAACAGACATTGTCACAAGTTGAAGAATGGTATTTGTAACTGTGAACAGAGGCCAGAACTATACAGGTAAATACCCATAACTCAAAGCATTCATTATAATAATTTGTGATGAACTCATTAATTAACACAGTGAATGATCAATATGTCTCAGATTGGAATTTTTATTTTAAGGGGAAAAAAAAAAGCACAGAACTAAACTTCTACTGTGCAATCCTCACACATGGCTTGGGCTTAAGGGAAAATTGCAGCATGAAAATGCACCCATAAATTCAAAAGGAGCATGAAAATGCCAAAGGCATGTCACAGAAAATCCTAAAGCACAGGCTTGTTTTTGAGTGTTCCATTTTCCTTGAGAAGTTCTGGGAAGCTTCATTTTATTAGTTAAACCTCATTAAAAAGCCCCAAACTTTGACAAGGTGTGCCAAAGTTACTCCAGAAGAAAGATGCTTACCACTGTCAGTAGCACTAGATAACCTCACAAGGGTGAAAGTCTCAGAGAAATCAGTAAAACAATGAGAGCAGGCTGTGACTATTTTGGGGTACACATTTTGATGAAATGTTAAACAATGAACACAAGGAAGTGCAACAACTGTCACAAGTGTGGCAAAAAGGCTCCATCCAACTAGAGCCCCTGTACTGGATAACAACCTGCTTATTGTATGGCTGAGCACTGGGTCACACCAGCAGCTCTGTATTTACGATTCTTCCAGTATTTCGAGGCTGAAACCAATGCCAGTGTTTTTCCAAAGGCTGCTTATTTTCTTATTCCAGAAAGGCTGAAAAACTACTAAAACTCAGCATATCTACATTTGTCCTTTAAAAGCAAGTTTTGAACAAGAAACTTAACTCTATATCCATTACTACAAAACAGGTTTACAAAACAAGAACCCGAGCTCAGTATCTTCTCAGCAGATCCCCAGTAAATCTGGGGTTTAGATGGAAAATAGGCTTTTGTCTTTAAGAAATGATACAGGTTAAAGGCCTTTATCTTCTATATGTTTATCCTTGCAAATATATGGATATCTAGTAATAACAAAAATATCAGCAAACAAGATCAAAATGTGTTTGCCATGCACTTTCCCTGATAATTGAATTTGTTAGTGTCCTGACACATGACTGTTTCCAAGAAAATACCCACTGAAAATAAAATATAAACTACATTTACCTGGAAAATGTAGAGAAAGTTTATATTGCAAAAAGTTAAATTATTCAGAAATATAGCTCATCTTTATTGTCACATATAAAAAATAGTTGCATACAGCTTTAAAGTTCCACTGAGAAAAAAAAGTACCGTATTTTAAGGCAGGGAGGGCTTAAAAAAGGAGCTTTTTTTGATGGATTTAGGTTTTGTTATTTCCTTTTTGAATTCCAAAATGATTAAAAGAAATAGTACATTATACTTGATAATAGCAACCATTCTACAACTCTGTATTCCCACTTTTTCATGTCAAATTTATCTGCAGTTGTCCTTCTAATATTTACTTTTTTCCCTACCCTTTCATTATGAAAACAACCTTATTGAGAACATAATGAGATCATAATGTTCACCGTTAAAATACATTTGCAATCCTGTAAATGAAATACATAAAGCAGGGGAAGGAAAAAAAAAAATCCAACTAAAAACCCACACACAAACAAAAACCCCTACAACTTTACAAAGTTGGTACTGCTGCTAGAGATACTGTTCCTGGCACAGCTGAAAGGTCTTTGTTTCTGTAAATTCAATCGAGTGTTCCTATTTCTACGTCTAGCAAGAGGTTCTAATTATTGTTAGAAGCCTAATTAGCATTTAGTATTACATTACAACAACTGCAGCAAAATTGTACCCGTTCTCCAATAAACAGTATTCACAGTGTGCAATCAAGCTGCTGTACGATGCAATGAGAATTAATAGCACTGCACGACAATGGTAAATCCTACAACTCCCGCTGTGTGTGTTTAATAATTTTTCACTCCTTCCAGATTGTTCCCATCAAGCGCAATTCCCAAGATCCTAATCAGCTTTCCTCCCCATCAATACTACATAGAGATCTGAGCACTGAAAATTATCTGCAATTTCAAAAAGTGCTTTGTTGCATTATTAGGCCACTGACCTAAGAGGTAATGGGTAAATAGTTTCTGAAAAATGTCCAAAGCACAACATAAATTAAAGATTATAGTCTTGCCTGCTGTTCCTACCAGAGCTCTAACTGCAAACTCTAACAGTTTTTACATAAAATCCTTAACTACGGTGTTATTTTTTACACAAAAATTAGTACAAAGACGGCAAGGTTTATATTTAAATAAGTCCCTTTGCCATATTTTACACAAATAATACAAAGTTGGAGAGCCACGTCTATCTTGTAAATGTATTGCCTGTGTATCCACACACAGAGAGCAATCAGAGAACAGCTACCATAGTTTTGCCTGCATTCATACATGCAGAATATGTAAGTCGCTTCTGGAAAGAGGTGCACTAAGTGGTACATCTAGAAAGGGAATCAGTCTTCTTAGGTCTTCTTCTTTAGCCAAAGCAAGGAATATAAATCCTTGTCAGAATACTATATTGGGATGGTCAGATAAATTCAAAGTTCACCATGTCTCTTTAGAGCACATCCATCTCATACATTTCTCTGACAATTAAGATCAACTTAATACAGAAACAGAGACATTAGAGGGGCAAGTTACTTCTCTAGGGACACAAAATGCCCACTGATACATTAGCAAGGTCCATTCTCCAAACACTCAGATAAAGGGACTCCCTTCTTGTACCAGTGCCAGTGGTGGAGTGCCAAGGGAGCCAGACACCTCACTCACAGGTCCAGATGCTGGTAACTGCACACCAGCAGACATTTGAATATTATGAAAGGAGTTGTAAGTTTGGCAAAGCGTTCCCTCTGGCTTTGTCACAGTAATTTGTTTCAGTTAATGGAGTTTCAGCCTTTCCCCATAATCACTATCCCTTATTATGGAAATCTTATCTGTATAATAAACTCATCTTCTCACAAGGGAGTTCTCCCTTCCTTTCACAGTTTGTCAGTGCCAGTACCACTTAAGTTTTACCTTGTAGTCAGAAAGTAATTTTATTTTACCTAGTTATCACAAGATATAAAATGCTGTGGTATTAATTACCAATTATCACTACCTCTGACAAAACGTGGCATTAATAATTTTCTTTAAACAAAAAGAGGATTTTTTAAATTATTTTACCTCTCCCCCCAAAATAAAAATTGTAAAACTATTCTGCAGTAATTTGCATCTGTTTCTAATGAGCTGATTTTAAGGATCACTTGAAAAAACACTATGTTATGACATATCTGGACACAGTTGCAAGCATGTGGCAGAAAAGGGACAGAAGAGCTTGAGGAAAAGACAGAAATAGGGCATGAGGGAAAAGGTAAGCACAAGTTCAACTCTGCTCTGATAGTTTTTAAAGAAAAAAAGCACACAAAGCCCAATTTATGCCATTTGAATGGGAGATACACAAAGCACAACAAGGAATTCCACATTTTTTAGTTAGGCAGAGCAAACTACAAACTGCAAAAAAGGGCTAGCACCAAACCTTTTTCCCAGTTGGCAGTGTTAATAAACACATAATCTGTGAACTGTGAAGGCAGCTTCTCCTTCTCAATGGACCCACTTGAAAAATGTAGACTTTTCAGTCCAGCCAGTAAAGCACAGCTTTCCTGAACATTTCTGAAACAGTCTACTTTGCTAAAATTAATTACATGTATCCCCAGAATAGAACATCTTATTTCCATACTGTAAGTTGAAGGCAGAAGAACAGCTTGGTCTTGAAGGAGGTTCCAAACATGAATTCCTCATGAGGCACATGACACTTGGTGGCCTTCACTTAGGTTGTCACTGAAGACATTACACTGTTAAGTGCAACTGCAAATAAAAATACTGAGATGGGTTTATCTAATGTAACCCAACTGTTGTCCTTGCTGCACAGTTAAGGATTATTTGCTCTTTAAGTCTTCCTCTGTGGTTTTTCCTCTTCAGGAAGCACATGAATGAAACAAATTTATACCTCACAAAACCAAAAACCAACATAACTAATTTTAGTGTTAGCTGTGGATACAAAAAGCTGTGACAGCCAGATGAGAACACTGGCACCACTTTTATTCTACACTGACACTTTTCTCCATGGCAGCTATAACCCACAGTTCTGTTGGTGACTTTGAACTCACTTCTTGGCCATCAATTTGTGCGACTCTTGATGAGCTCGAGGCAGCTTTGTCCATTACAAATGAGTTTCTTTTCACTGCATGTTCAAAATTTGACTGAATCTGTCATTCAGTAATAACTCTTTTCTGCATATTCTCTTCCTTCTTTTTTGGACTTCAAGTTGGCATATCATCCCCAACTTTAAAGCTTTTATATCAAAGCAGGGGTGCCTGATTCATTTCATTTAAAAATATGAACCCAATAGACATAATCCAGAATCTCTGGCTCTGAACTGGGTTAGCATATGTTATATTTGATTTGTATTTCTATCAGTATCAACCCAAGCATCCTTATACACACCAGCTATGAACATGATTTATAGCAAGTCATTCAAGGGAAAGCATATAGCTTCCCCTCACAATTTGACGTTATCAAGATTACTTCAGAAGCTGGCAGCAGCTACCACAGCAACAAGCTGTCACTGTAAATAAATCACTCCCTCAGAAATAGAAGTTAAAAATATAGATTAACGTGAACAGAGGTCAGTATTTTAGGTTTAGCTTTTGTTTCACCTCTCAGCCAAGCCACAAATCAACCCTGTATCTGACCAAAAAGGAAAGCCAAAAATTAGCACAAAACTTTTCATTTGTATTCAAGAAAAAAACCAAAACCAGGAATTAAAAACAAAACAAACAAAAACAGGTAGACACCATGCCTTTATCAGATTAATCACACGGATTTAGTCTTGGCTAAAAAGTGCTAGCCAAGAACTTGAACAAGTGTGGTCTTTACAGCTTACACTACCAGTCTTCAAATATTCTAAATAAAATTGCAAAAACACTTAACATGTGTTTTGGGGAATGACTGGCCTCATATTTACAATTTCTGTACAGGTGTTCCTAGTTGAATAGCATTCTTATTCCCAAGGCTACTGCATCCTACTCATGAAAACCTACAAAGAGGTATTGGAAAGGCCATCAACAGAAGTATCAAGGTACTCTGTGGTAAGAATGTTCACTGGTAATGTGCAAATCCCATCAGAGTAGATTGAAAATTAGGACAGAAACACAACTAGGCCTACCCACCCTCAACAGTACCAAAACCAAATGAGAGTTCTTGATTAATCTGCTTTAATTTTCTCTCTTACTGAACAATGTTCAAAATATAAAAGATTCAAGTTATCTCCTTAATATGCTAAGATCTTGATTATTTAAGTCTAAAATGTAAACAACTCCTTTAAGTAAAACAAGTAGAGGAAGCCACCTGGAAGTAAAACTTGCTAGAAAGTCAAAACAGCTTGGAATTACACAATGACCAAAAAAAAAAAAATTTCTTGGGAATTGGCTCCCAAATGGAATGTTTTTATCAGTGCTTAAGATATCCTAGTTTCTTCATGGCAAAAAAGCACCTAAAAATTCTACTGGAGAATATCTGTGATTCAGAACAGTTGCTGATAAAATTATCCCAAAACATTGGAGTCTTAACAGAAGTCTCAGTGGTCTTGCCAAAACTTTATCCAGTCAGGTATTGTTCAGTAATCATAAAGTTGTGGTCATCTTTCACTATCATAAATCCTACAGCTGTCAACATGTCCTCTGTCTTGCTTGTCAGTCATTCTATGTCTGACCAGCCCACTTGGTTTGCTTTTTACATTTTACACATGAAAAGTTATACACTTACACTTCATTGTTAGAGAACTCCTAAGCATAGAGCATGCCAAGCATTAGGACTCTAAGCATATTTTCTTTCCACAGAAAAAATAAGAATCTGAAATTCCAGAAAACAGATTTGTTCATTAAAATATTCACAATGTTTTTGATAATGTGACACCGTCAGGGAGAAAATGTGAGTTTTGAAAAAAATCTCATTAAATTATGCTGCTTTACACTACTCATCCAAGTATCTTTTTCAAGGCCAATACAGTATAAACATGAAAGAAACTAACTGTGAAAAGTATATCTCCTACAGTTTACCACTCTTTGATATGTAAATAATTCACTGCAATCCTTTTTAATATCTTCCCTCTACTCTTATGCTGATAAAGCATTTTTGCTATAAAAGAATATACTACATTTATTAGCACACATATGTACAGTTGTATGCAAAAAATACTGTGTGTGAACAGAGCTGAAGAGAAGGAAAGATGAATTTTTCATGCTTTCAAATGCAATAAATGCAAAAGCTTTAAGATATGTTCGAGATTACTCTGTGTGTGCATGCTGTGTTTATCTATAGGTAATACATGAGTAAACATGCAGATATGAAAAGTAGAAAACTATCAAGGTGGAAAAAGCTATAATGAATGATCAACAATAACTGAAGGCTTTTAGATATTCACATCTATGGGAGACGAATCCCCAGGCCCAGTACACAGGACTAAAGGTGGACAGAAGCATTTGGATGCCCTAAACTTCAACTGAGGGCTCTGTTCTTAAGTAAACAAATCATCTCTCCAGCTGATACACGGAACATGAGGATCAAGATAGCTACATGAATACCAGCAGTGATGTCTGCACTACAACCCAAGGGCCCAAACCAAATTAAGCAAATTGATTCATTATGCATTCTAGTCTATGACTCTTACTGTGAACTTTAAAAGGTAAAAGTTGTCAATTGGCACACAAGGGAGTACATGTACCTGCACAGAGACAAGTAACAGGGGGAAAAAGCAGGAGCAAAGCAGAAAACCATTAGTCTTCAAGTACTTTGCTACAAAATTTTTTAAAGCCAGAGTGATTCTGTACTTCATGATCAAGGAGAAAGAGTATTTGTGTCAGTACAGGCAAGAACAGGTATCTCATAAGGCTCTAGTGAATAACTGCAAAGCATGCAGCAGCCAGAAGGTGAATGCTCTGTTTTCACAATACACAATTAGTACATTTGCTTTTTGATTCAACCGCTTCACTGCAAATGCTATGGCATGTTTGGCAAAGGAAGATTAAGTTATTTGGTTTTTGCACTTGTACTCTACTTCTGAGATCTTGCAGTCACCCCTCCTCCCCCTTTTTAAACCTGTTATCCCCACCACATGCCACCTCCCCCCTCAGCAGGGGCCTTGGTCATGAGAAATTACTGTGCTACCTCGTGCCCATAAGAAATTGTAGGGCCTGGTGTTCGAGTTATCCAGGCATAACAAGTTATTTCCCAGCATGCTCACTGATTAGGTACCTTCCATAACCATAAAGTCAACAATAATCTACCTACATGCCCTTTCTGCAGGTGGCTGACCTATAAATGTTAAGTAAGTCAGTGGCAGTTCAGTCTAAATTACTTGCAAAGCATTATGCGTAAACATTAATGCTGCAGCATGTCCTTAACTATACAACTGGGACTCTATAGTCTGCAAAATAATGTGACTTGATATTTTTTCCTATGTAAAAGCCTTTTCCCATTATAAAATTATGCAACATCCCTCTTACCTGATGTCCTATTATTTCCTTCAAGTCTGTCCCATAAAAATTAAAAGCAACTTCCTTGAGTTTGGGGGCAATTCCTCCTCTTTTAACAGATTGTGTTTTCTAAACATCTAAGGACCTGATACTGGCACAGATTTCTATCACTTTTCTGTGAAAAACTTTCTACTAGATCATATTTTTTTCAATTCACCTGACTTCTTCCACTGCCTGAACAAAAGATTTAGAGCTTAGTACTTTAAAAAATCCAAAACCTCACATACCATGGGAACCACGACTATCAAATAAAATGTTATAACATGGTCCATAAAAGCAGTGTAGGAGGAAGAGTGGCTGCTATGTTAGAGTGGCAGTACTGAAGAGCACAGAGCCTGTGATTTCATGCAGTGCCCTGTGACTGGAATGATAACAATCCACATTCCCTGTGCAGTCACTCAAACACTTCCCTTTGGGTATTGTGATGCTGAATGCTATTTGCTATTAAATACAAGCAAGAGGAAAAGAGTATGTCACCTTCTTGGAAACTCCAAAATGCACAATTGTCTGATGCTGTTTCAAAATCAAAATCAAAGACTTGTCAATTTTTTCAGTTGCCTTCCTGGATTAATTCCTTCACAGAAAATGCTAAGGAGAACAGCATCCAGCAGATTTAGTAAGCAATATGGGACACATGATTTTGTCAGCATCGAGTTCAATAGCTAAACTCAAACAGTAGCTTAATTATGAGCACTCCTAAAACTCAGTCTGCAATTATAAATGCTGTCAAGTTCTCAGAATTATCTCCAGGTGGTGGAGGCAGACATATGGTTGTATTTTACTATGAGAATGACAAGGGGTGAAAATCAGTTTTTAGACTTGAGTAAATATTTCTCCAGGACAACTTGTGCAGACAGTTGGTATTTTACAATAAAGTTAACTTCAGTGATATGAAATACCAACATAAGTCTTCTATCTCCTCTCAGTTTAAACACCACTTAGATATCCTTCTGCAGAAATAGCTTCTCTTTCCACCCTCATTTTGCCACCAAAATAAAAAAGCCAGGAAATAAACAATGAAAACAAACCAGTTCCTTTCACCCATAAAATGATTAAAATATTTGGAACACCTCAAGGACATTGCAATAGCTGCTCTTAAGAGGACAAATAGGAGATAGCAAGAGAGCAGCACCACAGAGTTTAACCAAAAGCAGCTTCATATCAGCTTCTTCACACAGCTTTTAAGATAGCTCTGCTGAGACTATTCCTTGAATTATATTTGAAGGAAATGGACAAAAGTGACTGCATTGTATTCATATTGGTCTTTGAGTTATAGAGTGACTGGTGACCATTTTGCTCATTAGTAAAGCAGCCAAATAGGTCAGTGTTCCACCATCTCACACCTGCACAGCTCATGTTGGAATCCTTCCTTCTGCAAGACATGGACAACAAACACTAAGCAACTAAAATACAACTTAACATAAACATTGAGGCATACTCGCTCATCATTTCTACCTTGAAAGAGATAATCCACTTTTGCAGTGGTATAAAATCCTGATGAAGATCACAAAATTCTGAGCCTTCAACTGCCACACAAGCGCTGAACTCCACTCTTGGGCAGAACAGTAGCATTCAACCTGAAGTCAGCTTCAATGAGGAGCTTGGAAATACAATGACTCAAAAGGAAGCAAAACTTACAAACAAAAGATACCCATCTACAGCTGCTCAGAAATTCAGGATGGCAGAGATGGACTATGTGCACATGAGAGAGTCAAGGCCGTGCCATCTTCTCACAGCCACAGCTCCCATTTGATCAAGAGAGAAAAAGCACACACTCTCCAAGTTTCTCTAAGTCACAACATGGCAGTATTTCCAAGTTGTTCACTACTGCTTACTGTTTATAGCAAAATTATGCCATGCTTTTGTACCTGCATTTGGACCCATGCTATTCTTTCCAAAGAAGGTACAACACTACTGTTCAAATGTAAAAGAAATATAAATATTTCTGGAAAAGCACCCTTAAAAAAATGAATCTATACTGTAATGTCCCTTGTAGGCTTAAAAACCAGAACCAAATAGCAAAACATACACTATTATTACCCAGTACACATTCATTGTATGCCAGAGTTCAAAAACAGTTAAGAAAATGGAAAAGTTGCTTTTTTCCCCTCTACACAAATTTGTTAATGGGGAACATAATGGTAAGCCATGTTTGCTGGCATTCTGTGAAACATCTACAAATTGCCTCTGCAAAGCATTATAGGTTGTCAGACTAATGCAGTTGAAGATAATTTGGCCTTTCAGTGAATTGAACCTCACAGCACGATTATACTCCAGCACCAAGTAGAGTGTCACAATTATTCTTTCATGCTGAATTACCATATAATGTCATAAGCCTACCTGTCATAAGTCCTGCAGCCAAGCTTGAATTTTTTCTAAATCTATGGTTCATGGGGAAAAAATGAATTTTTTGCTTCTAATGGAAATCTGATTGTTTTTATCAACAATAAATTTCATAGCAAATCAAAGGATATGCTTGGACAAACAATCTGATACTCAAGGTTAAAAAACACACAAATAATAAATTGCTGGTGTGTCATGTTCAATTTTTACTACTGCATTACACTGCAATAACCATAACAGGATCTAAATTGTTGTCAGAACATTAAACAAACCCCCTTACTTCACAAAGGCATCCTGCCTGAGTAATTCACACAACGGAAACAACTATCACATTTTCCACTGTCCCACCACCGTAACACACATCAATGCAGTTTATGCATTTGGACAATTTTTTGAATAAATTACTTCCATCCTGGCTGATGTTGCCACTTCGGTAAGAGACAGATCAGTTTTAATTGTCTTTTTGTCTATACCGAGCCACTGTTTCTCTGGCTCCTTCCTGCCCTTACATCCTGAGCACCAAAATAAACTATGACCATATCAAATTGCTTGATTCTAGGCAAATCAGAGCTCTTGAAAGAAAGAAACCCATGAGCTCACTTGTCATTTCCACTGCTATTAGTCTTCTTCCTTGCATTCACCTAAACAAAGTTGGGGAAGTGGGGGAGGGGGGGATGCGTGTGCTTTTAAAGTAACAAACTAGCTCTGACCCAGACTGAACAAAACATTATGTAAATTCAACCCGCTGCATTGGTTGGATCAGTATTACCATACAAAACACTAACTTCAAAACCTTTACTTAAGCCCAAATCCCATTCCTGGCAAATAAGCATCACACTAAACAATTAACAAAAAAAAAATGAGGTTGAAAAGGCTTCTCTCAACACTCAAAATAAATGCACCTTTCTTTAGTCAATCTTATCTCACATGAAGATACAGTGTTAGCTGCACACACACATACAAGGAACTAACTCTGTACTGTATGCTGTACTCTGAGATGCTGGGATCTGAACAGATGAACACTGAAAAACTATATTTATCTCATTAAGTGCTTATTTATAAATACTAGTTTTATCTGCAACTGAAAACAGCTCACCACCTGATGGGTAGTCATTAATGTTACACTACATAAACTCAGCATACTTATGGTAATTAATGAATTTGTAGTTAAATGACTGTACGTTGAGTTTTACTTTTATTACTTAAAAACGAGCAAATAAACAGTATTAATGGTTGGAATAGAAAGGCCATAATTCCTTGTCTCAACACATAGAAGCAGAAGCAGAGACAAGGGCAGCCTTCCTCCTTTTGCACAGAAATGCTCACACTCACTGCTGTTTGTGGGTTACCCACCTGCCCAAGCTCAGCCCAGCACACAACTGAAGAATGAGCGGCAGCGATCAGCACAAACAAGCTGCGTCTGTACCATACAGAGTCAATGGTTTAACAGCACATTTTAGGTTGCCTTTAATAGCAAACCAAACTGACATAAACCAGCATAAGTTCGATCAGTTAGATCTAACTCCATTTTCTAAGACCCCCCTTGTGATTGCCAACAGCTCAGAGCAGCCATTTGTACCAGTGACTGTGTGCTGGGGTCCTCCAGATGCAGAGTCAGATCACTAAAGTATTACTGCCAGAGCAGAAAAAAATCACCTTTCTATTGGATGACAATTCAAAGATACAGAGATGTCGTAGCTCCTATTCTCACATTTTAAAAATGAAAATAATAAAGCTAACCCCCATCTCCCTCACCTTATGGAGTGAAAATGTAATGTATGCCCAAAATGTCAATACCAGACTTATTCTTCCTTGTTAACTAAACCTTTACCAGTTGGTACTATTTATTTATAACCTCTGAAGCAATAATAAACACAGAACTATGATTTACTTCAAGCCTTTCTATTATTAAAACACTTTGTCTTATTGTTTTATTGATTTACAATCTGTCCTACTTACATTTTTAGCATCTGAAAACAATCAAGGCACAAAGCTGCAAAATGTTTAGACATTAATTGTTAAGAGACAGCATTTTATTCCAGGCTAGGGGTTTGAGTCCTCGACTGCTAAGCATTCTGGTACGGAAATGATTTATGGCCTTGTAGCAATAACGATGCGGCAGAGCCATTAACATATTGGCAGACCCTAGGATGGATTATCGACATTGATTATTTCATGGACCACTGATATCCATTTGTTAAGAGAAGCTCGAAGATGGCCTCTCTCTGACTGAAATCTTTTACGAGCAGACAGCATTTTAAGTATTAGGAACCTGGGATTTGGGCAATTTTTTCTTCCCGTTCCCCTCTGCCCTCCCCGCAACCTACCTCTGTCTCCTCTCTCAGACTGTAACAAAAAGTGTCAAAAATTAAAGTTCATTCTTCACTATGATCTTAATTTCTCAACTCATCATAACCATGTCTTCTTTAAAAATTAATGATTGCCAGCATTTAGCCACTGGTTGTTGCTATGAAGATCTATGCAAAAAGCAAGGATCCCTATAGAGTGCATGATATATGGAATTCTCTTTATTACTACAATAAAACTTACTGACATTTCAATACTTCTGCAAATAGCATTATAGTATCAATCTTCTGAATTAGGTTGAAAATTAAGTTGTAAATTAAAAGAAAGTGTACTTTGGAATACAACATGATATGTCACCTAGAAAAAGACCTTTGTGCATAACAGAGCTGAGCAGAAAAACTGAAAGATAAGCCCAGGTGCCTCTAAAGTGCCTATTTCATCATAAAGGATCTAGGTTATATTTTACAAGAAGAATACCGTCTGAAAGCCCTTATATTTCACCTTCAGAAAACAGATTCTGAATCTCTTTAAAAAAAATAAAAAGAAGATGAATTTGACAGCATCCGCTCATTAGCAGAGATGCCAAAAAAGCTTTTGCAAGGGACAGGTGAGATTTTAGGTGGAAGAGGGCTGGGAGGGTGGGGAGAAAGATGGAAAGATGAGAAGGGAATGAAAAGGGCTTTATTTTTTGTATAGGGCCTCGGTGAAAACATCCTGCCTTCTTCAAACATGCTTCCACCTACATGAGTTACCAGAAAATAACAAATTGCATCCACTACTACACTTGAGTTGTGCCAAAAGAATGAAAAGTGTTATACTTCAATCAAAGTATAATTTAGAAATAACTTCACTTATGGACCTGTTTGAGACTACTAATAATGCAGGTTAATGGCTGAAAAATGAATTTCTGTGCCCCCCAAGACAGGTCTTTCAATATTTTCTAAAACAGGAGCTCCTAATGAGGTGATACATCAGGCTGAAATTCAAGCTAATATAAAAAATGCATTTGCGTTCACTGTGCATAAACACAAACTAAAAAAAGTTGTTTTGCAATAGGAAAAAGCACATACATTAATACTCAGACAAGGAAGATGTTATACAGAGGAACAGCTGCCAGCATAAAAGAAACCTCAGCTCTCCAGATCATTCCTATGCAACAGCAGTGGTAAAGAGTTCCATTATCAACTCCTCCATTTTTAGGTGATTCAAGAGATACAGTGTTTCCTGGATAAAACCACATCTCTTTGAGAGTGATCAAGCTAACAGACTGCATTATTTCTTTCTTGAAACTACATGATTCTGATATAAACATATCAGGAAGCTACAAGATTCCCATTCACTAAATGGATTCAACCATCACTACATGTTATAAAATCAGGTCAGTTATCATTTACAGCTTATAACACCCTTCATAAAATGGCCATCTCCTTTATGGTTTGTCACAGTGCTTTTGTACAAAGGGCATTACATATAAGAGTAAGACCAGATTTTGTTTGGGTATGGATCACCATCTTTAAAAACTACCCAAAATATATGGAAAGAAAGTGCTCTTAGCCTCCCTACACCTCAAAGTCCAAAAAACACCTTACGTTGACAGAAGTACTTTTGATGGTTTAATGTGTAACCAGCTCCTTCAAGGGTGTAGCACACACCTGAATGACACTGGCACCTTCCCCAGGGCTATCACCAGGTGAGCAGTACTCCTCTCTTGCAGCCTGGTCAATGTGCCAGCGATTGTAACTACACAGAATCTAGGAGACAGATGGGTTCAGAGGATGCACTTGTTCTAAACTGGCATTAACTTGTAAATGGGAGATAATTTCTAATTTTCAGTAATAAAACTCACATAAACAGTGAAATGCCTGGAAAGAAAAATAATCCCCCACACAGCCATACAACACTCAGAGTAACAGGTACGTTTGTTATCAAATGCTTGTGAATAAAAGCCCTGGTACCACATCTCCAGAAGCAAGCAACTGAGACTCCTGAGATCCTTCAGGAATCCCAGCCCCAAGCTGGTAGAGTCAGGCAGAGAAAAGCACTTTTGAGCAAGAATTCACTCGGGGGTCTTCAATACCTGCTCCAGAGCTGTCAAAGACAAGCACAGTGGTCCCCCCACCTGGCACAGCCATGAGCACCACCTTCAGTTGTGTGCTCAAGAGAGAATCCTTAGGGTTAGAGCTGACAGCCCTCACATAAAAAGGAACTGTCCCAGCACCAGCTAAGCAATCATAGTGCTCCCATCATGTTAATACAAAAAAGGTATCAATGTGAACTAAGTCCAATGGCAAACCAGAAAAAAAAGCAATAGTTTTTCAAATTTCACTTGAAACCAAAATTTTATGAGAATTCATCTACATATTAAAAAACTTAGCACATGGCTTTACGCATGGAAAAATTCCGAAGTACCTCACAGTATTGCTTAGTCGTGGTACCAGTTTGAAACTGCTGCAAAATTCAGTGCAATAACAGAGACTGCACAGCATTCATCAACATAGACAACTTCTGTAAGCCCTCTTTGAAGGTTTACAATTTCTGCATAGACCAAATGACCCCCAAATTCAAATTCATCTTTTTTCTAGTGTAGAAAACGAATAATGACCACTTACACAGCTGGATTTTAAACACACCAACCAGAAAAAAGCAACACAAAAAGAACAAACTAAAAATGTATTCTAGCAAGTCAAAGACTTGCAAGGCCTATATGCATATCTCAAATGAGATTTCTTTAATTGTAATGGACTTGTGTTTTCACAGTATTTGACGTGGCCAAATAAGATCTCAATGATGAGTCACTGAAGCTACAGTTATAATTGCAGATTTACAGTGCCAGGTTGAAATCAGTGTCACATCCACATTCCTAAACGAGATGCAATGACTACTACTACTGTTTAGCAACAGATCTATACAAATTTAAATGGACCGTGATTTTTCTATAAGCAATCCTCAGACATGCTGCACTTACCATTCTCCTCATCACCTAAAACCACTAACCCACAACTAGTATTAAAACAGAGCCTCTGTTCTGTAAGTTAACTTCTAAATGACTAATACACACAGAAAAGAAACACCTTAGAGAGAAACAGGAGAGGAAGAAAGAAGAAAAGTGACTCAGAGTCATGTTTGTGAGATTTTCACAGCTAATCACACACAAGACTGATTCACTGCTCACCTCGCTCTGTTCACTCATTTTTCATATCATACTTTTCACTGCCCCATCAGCCTGCTCCACCAAGGTCAAATGAAGGAAATGATAGCTACATACCACACTAAGATTTATTATAAACACTTCTGCTTTCTTCATACGTGGAGGAAATATGCTACTGACATCAGTGTTTATAAAAATTAAGGTAAGCAGTAGAGGCCAACAGACTGGATAAATAATAAATGCAAAAATTTCAATAAAAAGAGAGTAATTTGTCCCTACTCATTTGCAGCGTCTGAAGATTTTTTTTTTTAAATCAACAAGACAACAAAAATTTCCAACAAAGAACATGAAAATTATCGCTGCTACACCAGTCAAGTACTAGCATGCCTTTTTTTTTTTCCCCCTTTCTTTCTTATACTTTAATTGAAATTTCAAACCTGGGGCATAAACGCCACTTCAGCTACACTAACAAAGCAAAGTCTCTGCAAATTCATATATGTAACAATTATGAATGAGTGCACACCCAGAAACTCAGGCCTGAAAGTAACCCATTAACTACAAGGGATGATTTGCAGCATGTTAACAAAGCCAAGTGATTTGGCCATGTGTAAATTCCTCCTTAGAAAGAAGAGTGGTATTTCATTATTGTAAATCAGGAACTAACAGTGAAGAATTAATGAGTTACCTCCAAAATAGCTACAGATTTGTCAAAAAGGCAGTCAAACACCAAGAGTCTTTCACTTTGCATCCAAAAGCCTATTTTGAAGATGCCCAAATCACCTGTGCACTTTAGGAAATTCTGAGGGAGTACAGAAGAGAATAAATAAAGCTGTCTTTTCACATTGCCTATGAATGACCACAGCACATCACTACACCAATTTTCCAGGACTGTAATGATTTTACTGAAGAAAAGCTTATTAAGATGTACTTAAGATCTTTCTATAATATGAAAAAAGCATTTCAGTACTTATTCTCAAGCTGTCAAATTATCTATTTTTATAAAAGAAATGGACATTTTTCTTGGTAGCTCTTAAGTTAATTAGTTTAGCTTTAGCAGTTAATGCTAAATGACTACAAAAAAAAGGTGACTGAAGATTTGAGTGAATGCAGGGCCAACAAAACTCTATGTAGTACTTCTCACCAGCAGGTCTGACCAAAACCAAAAAATCATATCCCTGTATTTGCAAAAATACAAAAGTACAGAAAAATAATGCAAAATGTGCAAAATGCCAAAGATTTGCTGCAAACATCAGATGTGGTATATGCATACACATTCAACACTGAAATTACTGACTCTTCAATCTACATTAAAGAGCCATCATAAAAAAATTCATCTCAACAAAATAACTCAGGTAGACCCTCAAAAACACAGTTACACTCTAATCACACTTACCTATGTAAATGAATCACTTTTTATTTACACATTTATCAAAAATGTAAACTAGAAAATTAATTACTGTTCTCATTTAGGCCCCAGGGACTACTCCTGACAAGGCTAAGTGGCTTATATCATTGAATATAGTTGTATGTACAGTAATATTTGACACAACACTCCCAAAAGAATTTACTCAGAACAGAAAGATTCTACTGTTCTAGTTTATAGCTAAAATTTTTTTCTATAAATAAATAAATCATATATTTAAACAGTCAGGACATGTGACATGGAACTACATGATCTTAATTTTCACTTCTATTCTCAATTTTGAAAAATAAGGAAAATGGAAATTACAAATGGAGAAATTACAGATGAGCAGTTTTGCTGATCCATTCCAAGAATAAATGCCCTTTCCTAGGGTAACCTTCTGCAGCAAAGAGTTTCTTGCCTCTTTGCAAGAGCAGAGGATGCAGCAAATCACCTCCTGATGTTAGCTGAATTACTTTTAAAAACAAAGGAAATGCAGAATATGTAATCTAAATCAAAATCTCTTATGCCCTAAGAAACCAGCTACTAGTTACACTAAAAACAGCACCCATATTGGTCATATTTCATAAACATACTGTTCCCAACCAAAAAGCTCTTAAAGACAAATGATTCCTTTCCTTCAAGATAGAAAGTATCATGCAAGTATCGAGTATACACTGCATAAGGGCAATATAACAATCTTCCACCAGAGTGACCAGAATTATTCCACCTAACTGTCCCCAGTCCTCAAGAAGAGCACAGAGTAGAGCAGCAGATGATGGAGACAGCTCACACCAGCAATTCCCACACCTTCCAAGGACACGCTGAACGCATTCAGTGTCCACATCCTGAAACCAATGTACATGGCCAGGCTTCAAAAACAGGTAGCAAATACATTGTACAGTGTGAACAACATCAGGTTTTCCCACATAATTTCTATGCCTCTTTCCAAGCCCAAAATAATTCTCAGGAAATGTGTAGAGACTTTATTAATTAGGACAAGTTCTCCAGTTTCAAGAAGCCTATGTATTTCATGGACACTCTGGAAAGCTCATCAGTAAAAACACTACACTATAATTAACTTCATGGCAATCTATTCATTGACATGCATAAGACTAAATCGCCTTTCTTAAAATTCAATTAAACACATTATATTACTATGTAAATAGCTGTTTCCCACATACCACTGAGGAACAGTTCCCACAACAACTGAGGAACAGTTTCTCTTTCCTCTGATGACTTGCACTTTTCTCTAGTTGAAAGCACATCAGGGCACTACATGGAAATGCCTTGTTAGCACTGAGCTTTCTGGTTTTTCATAATCTGGTGAGTGGAAGGAGAAGTAACAGCTTGGGCCAACCCATGTTCTCCAAAGCGTCCGTGTAACTCCAAGGGATGCCTACACAACCACCCCGTGCTGCCAGAAGATATTTTGCCCAGTATGCTGTATATAAACCTTCATTTCTATTTGCATTCTGCACTAAAATGATATTTGATTTCCAAAACCAAAGCAGTGGATAAAATTAAGACCTACTGATTTGCTCTAGTAGGGTAAATCCTATTTTTCTGTTACTATATAAGCAGATAAATAATAACAACAACAACAAAATCCTGTGATCCTCTCATGTAAATAAAATCTGGTAGTAGTCAAAAGTTACAGGTCTGTTTCCCTTAAAATACAGACAATAATATTGTGATACCAAGAAGCTATATCAGTGGGAAAACATCTGATTTTTCTTTAGTAAAATAAAATGCACATAATGGGCATATTATTACCATGCATCTGAATGCAGTATCCAAATCCCTGCCTCTAACAGTTTGCAAGAAGAAAAAAAAAATATTTATTCACGACAGCAAAAGCAACACTAACTGATTAAAGTAAATTTAGTGGAAACATTAAAATAACATCTGTGGAAAGAAAATTTATTTTTCTCTAGCATACTGTGTGAACTTATTGAAAATAATCAAATACTCAGTTTGAATTAACTGAGTGTGAGTGAATCTTGAGAAAAGGAGAAAGAGATGGCAATAAAAGGCAATAAGAGGAATTTGTTAGCTCTTTCTCTGCTTGGTTTCTTCATATATTTTAAGAAAATCTGCAAAGATGCAAAGAATCCTCCTGTGTTCGGTTAGCAGTAAGTAAATTGCTGTGGGCTCTGAGTGCTGGAATACTTTAGCAGGCAATTCCTCTCTGTCTTTCATTCTGTTTGTCTGTGTTAAATTCCCCCTCTGCCCTCATCCATTCTCACATCCAGTTCCCAGCTTTGTCCATCCATCAATCCACACACTTTGTCAGTGCTGACTTCATCCTGGCTCTCACAATCACATCCAAGCCAGGCTGCTGCCACGAGGGAGCTTTTCGCCTCCCATCTGCGTCTCCCTGATCTGCTGACGGAGGCCCTGCCGCTTGTCGTTTTCTATTGCACAGGCAAGCAAAACCACTAATACTGAACCTGATTTCTATCGTGCAGCTTTTCACCTTTCCTATCGGGAGGAACAGAGAAAGAGACAGACAGACAGAGAAGGGGAGAGAGAGAGAGATGTTTGCTGAATTTTCTAAAACAATTCGTCCGCTAGTCAGCTTGAGGCTCAATTCATCTTCAGCTCTACAAAACATCAATAGAAATCACAAGGAGAAAATGTATCACTAATTAAGGGTTGATAAGCTCTACGTCAAGAGCAGTTTAGGAGAAAAAAAAACACCTCACCAGCATATAGAGATTCTTTACCAGCTGAAAACCATGCAGCAGCTTCATGGCAACTTTAAGTTAAAATCTCATATAATTTTCTTGCATAAAAGATGCTGTCTTAAAAGCAACATTCTGGGAAAATAACACACCAAAACCAGATGTGGCTTCATTCAAAAGGTAATTTACAAAGATTTAAATTTCAACTGGAAAAACATAAAAGATGACTAAAGAAACAAATTGTTACCTAGCAATGAAATTATATTAAATCACTGTGTTTTTCTCCTTCCTTTTCCTCAGTTCAGCAGTGCAATATTCTAAGTACAAAATCACTACTATTAATGTTTTTCTTTTAATTAGAAGCTAGGTACTTGCAAAAACATGGAACTGCTTCTTAGAAAAAAAAAGTCATGTAATCACCTTAGATTTAGCTACAAATGACAGAAGTTCTTCAAACATTCCATTTGTGCACTGCAAAGTTGAAGCAGGGTGGAAGGGTCTATGTTATCAGTAAATCAGTATTTACATGAGCCAAAGCAGTTTGTGAAATGGAAATTAACTCGCTTTCATCATTATCATATACTTGACTCTACCTGTAAAAACAAAACGGAACAAGACTGTTTCTGACAGGTCATTTCAGGAACAGAAATCACTTGCATGAAACCACTCACTAAGGAACTAAAATCTTCCCACAAACAACTTCTATGTGCTGGTATAAATCTTTTTGCCTAATTATGCTTCAGTTTACAAACCGCTCCCCCAAAACAACTTTGTGAAAACACTATTTAGTTCACCACTAAAAAAATATTTTGATACATTTGGATGAAAGATCCCATCAGCAAAAACACAGGACTGTTCTATCAGCTGTACAAAGTACTTCAAATATTCTGGGACTCCTGGTTATGCTACTAACTATCCCCTTACTGCTGGAGTTCAGTAAGTCCTGCTGATTCCTCACTCCTCAAAGACACAGAAGGAAAAAAAAAATAAATCTAATGATCAGGCCAAGATTTTTTTCTCTCATCACACCCCTTCCCTCAGGGATCAAACTGCTCTTTTCTCAAAGATATACTGACACACCCAGGAACCACATTCTGTCTACATGTATACGTTCAATTACAAATTCACAGATACGTTTTACTTTAAGCTTATTAGTTATTTTTAGCGAGAATTTGAACATTAAGCCAATAAAAGAAAACACACATAAGAAGAAAAAAGGGGAACTCGAGGGTGATGTGAGCTAATGAAAATAAAGACCTTCCCTCGACATGCATGTACTTGTGAACTGGGCCTTCCTGCTGTACAACCTGTATTTCATTGCACTTAGGAGGGGAGACAGAACCCCAGAACACCCCAGTTTCAGACTGGTCTCACATATGTATGATAGTAGAACTGAAAAGCAGCAGAAAAAAGTCTTCTTTGCTGTGCTACTATACACATCAGACATCTCTAATTAGACAGCAACAAAATTTTATTAATAGGCTGGACATTATGGAATGAGCTTGTTATAAATGGGCCCTGTCAAAGCCTTATTCAGCTACCAAATGAGTATTCTCAGTTCACTGCTCGCATCTGAAGCATCACCGCTGGTGCCGGATAACAAATGATTGCTATTAACCGTATTGTTAGTAATGATGGCTGAAAACAAACAAAAACCCATAAATAACAGTCTACAGAAAAATTAACCCATAAACTTGATAGATATCCAGCTGAGAAATAATAAATGACACTTTGGATCCTGCTGGGAGAAGCTAGTGGTTTTTGTTTTCTTCTCTGTCATTAACACATTTTCTGTGCTAAAAATTAGATTCTGATATATAATTATCAACGCTTCCAGATATTAATTCTGCTATCGCTCCCTCTGCTTCTCTGCTGGTTGGGTGTAATGTTATTCACAGATTACTCTGAGAAAACACATCAAACACTTAACAGAGCAGGTCAAAGTGACAAGCAGCTTTTGCTGACAACACCAACCTGCACAGCCCTTTTTACCCCGGACGCAAAACAAATTTCTCATATTAATTAACTCCGGTTTCTTTGTAGCTAGAACAAATCTTTGCTATGTAACATGAGCTATGCGTATTCCCAGCTGTCCAAATGTAGGCTGCACCGAGGAGGAAGAACTGACAATTATTATCTTGCTTATATAGAGTGAAATCCACATTTGTTAACATCCTAGAGAAATATGCCTATTTTCACAGCCAATTAAAACAAGCTTCTTTTTACCAGATATAGTTTCAGTGACAAAGCCATGCTTTCTCTCTCCTTTTAGTAGGAAAAAATAAAACTGACTATGAAAAACACTCAGATGTTTTTACTGAAAATGGAAAAGCAGCCCTACTTTATTGAATAGAAGAAAATTTAGGAGCGATTATTCACCTGCCTCTTGAGCACAAAAACTTTGCAGTCTTTGCACACAAACACAGCAATGAACAAGTCTTTATCAGACCTTACTACGTCTCCATGAGAAAACACAGGGTAATATCACAAAATAATTATGCCTCACTACCTTGAAAATGTTTGCATACACAAGTAACTTGAAGGAACGTTACTGATCAGAGTCAGTCATTTGCAGCCAGCAGCAGACCCCTCCTCTGCTGCACACTGTGCACAGAACAGGTGACACGGCCCCTTCCTCCCCCTCACGCCCTTCCCTAAAGGCTCTCCTGTCCCCTGCTGCACCCATGGAGTGAGAGGCTGCTCACACAACCCAAGTTATATATGCATGTTACATTCGCAGGAACACTACATTTTCTGGTTCATGCTCTGCACAGTTTGCAATAATTTTTTTAATACTACTCATAAGCCTTTTTTATAACACATTTTTAACTATTTTGACATATATTCGTATTTGACTTGCCGTATTTATAGTGACATTTAAGTTCACTCATTCGAGCAATGACTTTCAGTTCCTTAGAGTTCGATGAATAATATGCTTCAGAGTATTAATGAGAAAAAAATCCCTTAGGTAAACAAAATTAGAGGATATAAACAGACGTAGATCACTGTAAAGTATGAAGAATGCACAGTACGAATCACAGAAATTTCTGGACATTATTTCCTCCCCTTTCCCCTCCTACAATAAAGGAGAAAAATCAGAGCAATGTTTCTGCCAACAAGTTAAAAATTCCCTTAATTGCAATTATTTAAGGGAAATGGCTTGCTCGCTATTCACATGTTCTTTTCCAATTAAACAGCTTTCCATTACATTTGTAACAGCATCTAAGGAAAAATATTTTGGAAAAGTATTTAAATAAATTAAAAATTAAGGTTGGAGGGAGAATTTCCTGCTCTGCATGCCTAGTTTTTAATTTCCACATTGTGTCCCCACGGCCATGTTTTGCTGATGACAGAGTCTGACTGCAAATCCCATACCTGCTATACACTACGTTTTCTCAGTATCTGGCACTGTGATATTAAATAACTATAAAACTAGAAAGCCAAAATAACTAAATCACCTGGCAGCCAATTTCTGAGAGTTAAACCACAAACCCGGAAAATGGTGGAGTGTGTTGAAATAATGTAAAGGAAACCCATAAATTCAAACTTTATGTTCTGTAAAGAACAAATATGAAAAAGGCATCAAAATAATGAAAGATTGTTTATGTATTCTGGCATGAAATGGGAATGTGTTATGAGAGAGAGCGCAATGGCAGAGACAGATCGACAGAGCTGACAGTGTGGTATTCATCCTGCATGGTACAGCAGACGTCCTGCTAGTGGCAGTCGACAGCGCAATAAATCAAGGGCTCTCGATGCTGTACCTACAGCTTATTACATCCAAGATGACAAATAAATAATAATCCCTGTCACAGCGGCCCTTTGCTCAAGGATTGAGCCTGAAACCTTTTGCTCATCACTCCTGGTCTTAAGTGAAAATACTAGAACAAGGGAATTGAAGGCCACGGTTTACTGAGCTCATGAAACACAAAGCAAGCTGGCCACAGGAACTAAAACCAAGCAGGAAAGGTCAAGTAGCAAGAGAGGATAAATATTTAAATAATCCCAGCAAAAGGATGGCAACATTTCACAGCTGTGAAACTGCAAGAGATTTGTAAAAACCCCAAGCCTCTCAAGTCAAGGCCCCAAACAATTGAGACTGGTAGCACTAAGTTCCAGGGTTTCTGTTTTCCAATTGCACCTTGGGGAACATCCCCAAGTGTTTGTTTGCTCCCTCCATTATCCCCAAGTAAAGTAGCTGTAAGACCAAGGTGGGTATCAGGCAGCAAAACCACTGCCCCATCCTCTCCGCCCCATCCCCTAAAGGCAAACACCAAATCTTGAAAAACTAATCCCTAGTTCTCCCTTTTTAATTTTTTTCCCAGTTTTTAACTTCTTAGAATGCTTTTAACATTTAGGCTATCACTGAGTCATCCATTCAACACAGAGTAAAAAAAAAAATTAAAAAAAAATATTATCAACTAACACTGCAGAGAAGTCTCATTTACCTTGCTGGCCCACCAATTATAAATACAGATGCACGAGAGGTGTCTTGAGTCTATCATCAAAAGGGACACAGGTTTTCTTCTTCAAATTAAACATGAATTTTCTGTAGAGTCTAGTAGAACCTTGCAGCTAGGATAAACATATTTCTTTTTGAAATTCTCATAACAACAGAGAGTGTATTTTGTCCACTTCATGCCTCTTTCTCATTTAAATTTGCAGTTGTATTTTCAAGCAATACAGACAGCACTGAATTAATCCAATGCCAGTTCTCAGGCTCACTGTTGCCACCTATAAATGCTTTTGTCTCTTAAGGTAAATCCCTTGCTCACTGTTTAGTCCATTTTTAAAGTACCATCCCTCAACAAAATCTGGTCAATACAGCAAGTAGCAGTCTACAAAATATATTAGAGAAGTACAACATCATCAAAAATACAGCAAACAAATATGACCTTACATGGACTATCAGTGCTGAATGAGTCACCCTGCTTGATGATGATGAGCAGGAGCTACTTTGTACCTTTTCTCTGATCACTGCCAACTTTTTTGTACTTTCTCAGATTCCTACTAAATAGGGGGGTCACAGATATGGAAAAATAAATAATTTATCCATATCTTATTTGTGCACTGCCCATCCAACGGTTATTGTCTTCCTTGGAAGACCAATTTTAGACCTTTTTTTTCTTCCTTTTTTTCTAACTTCACCAATTATATTTGTTTATACTATTGTTTATATTATTTGTATATACTGTGTTTAGAAAGAGCTCTTTATTAGCTGTTTCTAAACACAGTATATACAATATTAAGTCTTACACCTTTCAAATACATTTTTTAAAAAGCTATGCCAAGACAACCCTTGTTGTATCTGAGTATCAGTACAAAACAAAACATTCCTACGAAATATCTGTTTGGCTTACTGTCCATGTTCCCTAAATATACTGAGGTTAAAGAAGAATTATCATGATCAAGATTGATAAACTAGGCCTGAACATCAGCATATTTCATAATGAAATCTCTAAATTTATGGAGCTTCAATAGGTTCTAAAGAAAAGGGACCAAACAAGAGGTTAACTGAGAAACAGCAACACAGCTTCTAACTGCAAAGCACCTGAAATCTCAAAGATTCATACCTTGAATAACTTGATTCTAGAGTTTGAACGCACACTCGAGAGATAAGGCCTCTTATTAGAGATAATGTCTGTTCCTAGATCAATAGATTCCATGGAGAAGAGAGTTGAATTTTGGGGATCACAAGTCCTTCTTCTATGATCAAACATTTTCTCCAAGCAATGCATTTCAGTGAGAAAAGGTCTGCATTCAAAACTGTGGTCATTATTGGCCTTCATAAGTCTTTCAGATCTTTGATATTTTTAAGAAGGCCTTTCCTTTCAATTTCTTTAAAAAATAAACTTAAACATACAAAACCACAACCATTATAATAGGTAGCAGATAAAGCAGATTACTTTGGCTAGTACATAACTCCTACACACAGAGCAGCAGATGAAATCTTGATCTCCCAAATGCAATAAACCTTATTAACACCTGTGAAACAGGAAGTTACCTTCCTTGTTACCAACCTGCAGCTGTGATACAAAATTACAAATAACCTCTTAAGCACAGCTCCAGTCACCTGGGTCAGTGTTTTACAACATAGCAGCAGGCAGCTGAAGTAAAACTCTGCTGGGCTGAACACTGCAAACCCAAGCAGCATTATTGCAATGGTTTAATTACTGTTTAAATACAGTTCAGGACTAGGTCAAAAGTTCCCAATATCCCCAGGAGGGTAAAGCACTGCTCTTGCAACAGAAGAAGCCCCTTCCTGGTTGATGATTCTAAAATTGTTGTGTTACCAATTGGAAAATGTCCAATTCATACTTTAAATACTTTAAATGTACATATCAACAATTAAATATTATGTCACTATCACTATTTTGATAAATACTAATTTATAATCTATACACAAACTGCATACATATGTATGAAGAAAAATACTTGGTTGGAAGGATTTGTGTTTCCTCTACAGCCCACTGAGGCAGGGACAGTACTTCTTCCTGGTGATTGAAAATGATCATTGCCATCAGGCAAAGCATAAGAGAATTGCTATGGAAGTTGGAGAGCTTCAGAGTCATTTGACAAAAATAATAAAACAATTTACATATTTCAGAGACACAGGTACATATAAGTGACAACTTATTTTAGGATATACTTTATACTTAATTACTTCCATGGGTACACTGGGATATTTTGTCATAAACTCACTGAGTCCACTGTATTTGTGAGGAAGCAGTATTCTGAAAAGTGAACCCCACTGCTAATGTTTTTATTTGAATAAATTATTACCCAACACAGCAACCATCAACATTTTACAGAACGAGAACACAGATTTCCGTAATTTTTCCGGCCCTAATGCCAGTCACTATTGGGAGCATTTAGTTATAAATTGTCTTTCAATAAAAGTAAAAGCTCCCAAAACAACAAAATGAAAAGACACAGCAGCTTAAATCAAGGAAGTCAATTTCCACATGCCGATCCTAAATATTTCATAGCCCTATTTTATTCTGACATTTGTAGATGACTAAAGTGTTACAAAGGAAATAAAATGCTGATTAAAGAGTTCACTGTCATAAAGGTTACTGAATTGTAAATGGCCCTTTCCATCTTCCTGTTAATAGGTACCCAGCTGTAAACATCATGAAGGATGTGACGGGAGGCCTGTGCTGCTCCTTTAGGAGTCGTATATACATTAATCACTGAATCACCAAGCCATGCTTAATTGCAAGTTGTATATCACACAAATCCATGGTAAGTAGAAGGAAACTCATTATTGCTGCTTCATAACTACTGGGTACTTCTCATTTTAACCTTCTCACACCTGGGACACTGTTGTTTTACAATGTGAATGCAGAAAAGGCATTAAGGCACTAATTATAGTAACACTGTACGTTGCCCTGCTGCTTGAACATTTTTCAAAATAAAACAAAGTACAATCAACAACAGAGAAAAATGTAATTTTTTTAACTAGTTAAATGAATTCTACAGGTTTTTTCAGAGATTATAACACATGGAAATCCATTATTCCTTGATAGTTTAAGGAACTGGTTAAATGACAAAGAAAAAAACCCAACACTGTATTCTGTTTTGACAAAATTATTGATTTAAATCCCATCCAATAGGACAATACTATTTAAAGGTCACCTAAAGAAAAATGAGTTTACACTCCAACAGAGCAAGCTTATCTGCCATGAAAGTGTAATGATGTGTTTATACTCTTGCTGGTGTGTATATATTTTTCAGAAAGATAAGAGATTTTGTGCAGGAGAAGTCTGACAAGGGAAAAAATTTGAGACATTTGTATAGTTGCTAAACCACCAGAATTCATTTCAATAATCATTTCTATAGGTTCCCCTCTCCATGTGTTTTTACAAACTATTGAGCACCATAGCAGTGGTAACTCTTTAATGCCATTTATCAGATGTTTTATCAGAACTCTTTGTAGATTTGCAAAGTTTACTGCACCGCTTATGTATCTAGACACTGACAAGTGTCTCAATAGATATAAAACATGTTTCAGTTTGAACAGCCCTGTGTTTTAATGCAAACTGGTTTGAAATTTTGTTCCACAGTGAAACACCATATGTCCTGGCATACTGCTCAGCTAAAAGTATGTTTATTAATGAACATCATTCAAAATTACTCCCTTGCAAAGATAAATTCTATGCAACTGCTATCTGTTCCTAATGCCACACTGCTTTCTTATGCTCCATTTTCAATTCCTAGAGTAAATGGAAGCAGTGTTTTCTCACACCCAGGATGCGTTAACACGTTCTTCAAATCAGCCCTGCCTGAGGATATCCATTATCTGCTATCCCAGCCCTCTTGCCACTGCTCTCCACTCTGCAAGAGGCCTAACAGACTTTCCATTATATCCTCACTGTCCTCACATGATCCATTTTCAGATTCATTTGAAGGACCTGCAAAATAACTAATTACACCTCTTCCCTCTTCTTAAAAAAGAATATGCACAAAGAACAGTGGTTATGGCCTTTGAATCCCTCTGCTCATCTACACCAGCTGGTGTTGATAGGCTTCATGTTCCTCATGGGTTTAGTTGTCAAGAATACACTGCAGCAAAGACACATGCACTTCACAAGAGCCACCCACCTTTAAAATACCTGAGCATTTTGCTTCATCAAGCCCCCAAAAAAGCAACCTTTCAAAGTAGAATTTTTTTCTCTTATTTAGCGATTCCATATTCACAGATTTGAGTATTCTCAGCTCTCCCGTTGTCTTCAGTTGCTGACATGTGCAAAAAAAAAAAAAAGGGGGGGGGGGAAAAAAGGGGAAATCACATCATAACATCAGAAAGCAACTCAATAACTTTGATTAAAAATGCAGTAAAATGTTTTAACATGTGCCAATAGAAACTGTATTTTGGGAAGTTACATTTATTTTTAGATTATGGATGCCTATGGTAGGATGGTCCTTTTAATGAACTTAACTGCAAGCATTCTGAAAAAATAATCAAAGAAATAAAAGCTTTTCTACATTGTTTCAGATGGTAGGAATCCCAACTGTCTTTACTTTTGGAAATGGTATACTCAACAATGCCCAGTCCTTGACCATGTCATGCAGAGCCTCACATGTTCCTATGTCCAGTACATACATCCTTTAGGAATGGGGAACATTTATTCTGATTGAGATGCCCTGGAGAAAGGAAAGCCTCAACACACAGACTGAGTTCTCAAAACACTCTCTCTGCAATGCTCAATACAGAGCATAAAACTAATGGTTAGAACTAAAATCCCTTATACCACTTAAATTTCCATTTCTAGAAATAAGGTTGTTTTCATAATTTCTCTTCACACAATACATGTGCTTAACAAATAAGCAGAGACTTACATGAACTAAAGAAGATATTTATAAATTAGACTTAGGCCTCCATACTTTGGAACTGTGCACAGAAGTTCAGATATAAAACCAGATACCATGACAATAAGTGATACGCCAGTGACTGATACCTAACCCAAAGTCAGCATCTCTGAACTATATCCCTACTCTGTCTTTTATTTCATTTCCTCAGTTTGTTCAACATATAGGGGGAGTGGGAAAAAAAGTGCAATAATAATTTCCACTAACTGGTAGGTTGTCTGAAAGCTTAATCCATCATTCACTTGAAAAGTTTCAGATAAGAAGTGCTTCATTAAATCTGAAGAGCAATTCCTCTATGCATGTTTCTAGCATTTTGTCCCATCTTTATGCACTCCATAACCTTCATACAAAATTACATTAGTTTTAGGTATACAATCCTTTGTGCTGAGCCTACTGTTGAGATATTGTCAGTCAGGATAAAAAAACCAAAAAACACGTGGCTTGTGATTTACGAGAAGCTTTAGACACACTTGCTGATTTTAAAAAAATAAAGAAAAAAAAGGCTGGCATAAGAAGAGAAAGTGACTTGTAAAAACAATTCCAACGGAGCTTCTGGTGTAATTTTTTCTTTGATTAATTTGTAGTTTTAGGGCAGGCTTGTATTGTTTGGGTTGGATTTTTGAGGGTTTCTTAAAGAATTTTTTAACAGGAAATTATTTTAATGAAAAACATTATGTTCTGCACACTACGTAGCTAAACACCTATGCACCAGATGACATCCAAAGTACACTGTGCTGACTTCCTCTCAGAGCACACAAGGATATTTTTGCTGTATATCAAAGGCCATTCTCCCTTGTTTAATTAGCTGCTCATGTGCGAAAAGACCAAGTACACAAAAACTCGGATTCTAATTGCTGTTATTCTGAGACATCTAAAAGTCTTCCCTTGAATTTGTTGTCACATTATCTGGAAAATTGTAATAAGTTTTTTAATTAAAAACAAAAAAATTGAATGTGATACAATAGACGGAGCATCTGCTCAAATTATAGAAATTATATATTTATAAAATGATTGTTTATACAGTAGTGCAATTGGATAGAAAATTATTGAAATTTTACACTCAATGGTACATTTCATTTGCTATTTTATCCTGCAAGTGACTACAAACTTGATTAAAACATGAGGGATATGCGAGTTTCAGAACTCAGTAAAATTTCTTGTAGGCTGTAACAATTCTTCAAAAGAAAATAACTGCTAAACATAAGACATTATTCAGTACTCAGTCGACTAAAGCCTGTGCCAAATTATATTTAAAGAATCCTGAAAGTTTAGGCTGAGAGTTTTTGAAAGCACCATCTACAAAACAATAGATTTTCCCACATTTTGATTTTTCAGGATTTTTCCCCTGTTACTCCAAGGCCAAAGGGGATAGGAGTGGGGCAGCAGAGGGACTGTGACCCCACAGATTACACTCCAAAGCAGACCTGCTGCTTTCTTGGGGGTTGTCTTCTGCAGGATATTGCAAATTTTCTTCCTGCAGCTGTGCCAGGGTCTGCACTGTTTGTTCACAACAAGCTTGGGTGTCACATAGAATTATCCTGAGGGTTGCACAGTTCTACACTTTTCTGTTATAAGGACATTATATAGTTTTACAAGGAAATTGAATTACCGAACGTGTTCAGATAAACTGCAGAACAGAGCCAGCTGTTCTCAAGCATAATGGCTTGATGGAGATAAACCCCAAAATAGTAGTTTGTTTGGGATTAGAGATCAGAAAAAAAAGACGACAGGAAAATACAGAAAGCAAGAGTGAAGTACATGCTCCTATGAGTTCCAGTCAAGTAAAAGGCTATGTTAAACTCGGTATTGAATATCTCCTATTCAATGAGCTCATGGTTCATTACGGAAAAGCATCAACAGGTAGGTATGCCACAGAATCAGCACAAATTAGGCTGATCCTGGGACTAAAGTAGGCAGTGCGCAGCAAAATAGGTTTTAGCTATTTAGTTAGCATTTCTGAACACTGACACGAGTCACAACTCCACTGAGCATTTGACCAAGTGGACATCAGACTAATTTTAATTTAGGGAAAAACCTCCTGGAAAGATAAAAGCACATTGCATAAAACTACTGCTGCTGTTAAGTCCATCGAATCAGAATGATTTAAATAAAAATTAACAGGAGTAAGAAGAGAAACATCTGTGTGGTACAAACTCTTCCTCACTAGAATACTAGTAGTGCATTCTTGTAGATGCTTACTAGGTAACAAACAACAGATAACTTAGATTTAAGCGATTTTCTCCCAAGTTGTGGAAAATATCGTGGACCCAACACTCATTGTGATTGTCATGGCAACACTGGGCGATACTGTTGTCTCGTAGCCAGCACAAGTTGCATCAATAAATAGTGGTTACTGCCAAACAACCTATACAATGACACTCGCTGTTCATAGTACCTTTATTTTCACATGCAAAGAGCAAAAAAACTATGGTCTATATTTGGTGGTAGTTTGATAACACTGAGGGAAAAATGTGAAATTCAATTAGCAGTTAGACAAGTATCTGTCATAGATAATAACTTCTTATGTCAAGGAATCTACATACTGATCAATGAGAAGCTATGTGCAATTGCTTATACCAATCATAAATCACTCCTTATTGATTGACATTCCAAATCCTTGACATAATTAGAAGCTATAGAATGGGTCACAAGATAATGCTGTGTATGTCCAGAAGCCCTTTATTTTCAGGCTTTTCTGTAATCCATTGCACTCAGTTTTGCTAGAAATGGAGGAACTCTTTTTTTTCTTTTTTTAATATTTTATTATTAGAAAATTAAGCATGAACTACCATCTGATAAAGCCCTGATAAATGCCAGAAGTTAAAAAGGGAATTTCCCATGTCTGGATTTGATTCCTGTGTGCAAATGGAGACTTGCCTACATCCTGCTCATAATCTGATTTATACACCAATTTATTTTATACATTAGGCACACTGTATGCAGTCTGACTGATGCATAAAAATTTCATGGAAAAAAAAAAGACTTACTTGCACGCAACTACTTTTCACTTATTATTACCTCTTCTGGTTACCATCATAGAGTAGGTAGGACAAATGACTTGATGCAGTGCACACATTTTGCCCACTATACAAACATTTTGATTGGTACCTATTTCACTTCACTTTCAGCAGGCTCTTGAATAGCTTAACAGCTCTATCTTTAAAGAGATCAGATCTCACGTTTTCTGTGAAGTCCTCTACGGTGACACCCCCCTACCATACACCCACACAAATTTTCCTATACATATAAAACATGGGGTTTATTCTCTGATGTACCTCAAATAAATGAGCCAGATGCAGTAAGGGAGGACAGTTTTGCTAATTGTTGGATTATCTTCATACATGTATGCTTCCTGTGCTATTATCAATCAAATTGAAGGTATGTTTTTGCACAGCTTTTATTTAGGAAAAATCAGCAAGAAATGCATCTTTCTATATTTTCCATTTATTAGAAGTCTCCTTTCATCCAAGAAATATGAGACCTGAAATAAATTGTACCATCCTGCTTTTTTTTTATTCAAATCCTTGCCAGTGCTAGGCAGTATGCTAATGAAAACAGGTTGATAAATGACTCCCTGATATTTTCCAGACATTTTTCTCTCAGAAGTGCTCTAAACTGATGTAGCTCAAAGAGAATAAGGCGCATTAAGTCATTATATCAATTTTTGTTACCCAGATACTTCAGTCCCAGTTAAGAGCTGACAGCCAATATAAAACAAGGCAAGGGCATCATACGACTCCATCGATCAAACCTTGTCGTAGATAGATTGCCTATTACACAAATAGAACCAGCAGATTCAGTTTGTAGTTTTATGCTCTCCAATTAAAGGATAACAGGGTGCTTTCCCATAAATCTGCTAATTGCAACTGAATTAATTTAACAAATTTTGCCAAGCACAGAAAAAAAGTGATTGGTTAAGCTAATATAAACTAGCACAGGTTGTCACAAAGCAGGTTCCATAACAGGCTTTTATTCTACCTTTACTGGGCAAGGTGTCACAAGCATTTAACTCCACCAGGGTTCTCTGGCAACAGACAGCTGACAACCATAAAACATTGTACAAATAGGAGATAATTTATTTGCTGTACTTCCCCCCACCCCTAAACCATGGAATAACGCCACCTTTGCACCTAATTAATGTTTCTCTCTAAGCAGGCTGTTTTTCTGAATCAGTATTATACAAGCAAAAGCACTAGATCACAAAAAGTGCTCCCTCATGGGCACTCAGCAAACAATGGCAGTGATCTGCAAAAAAAGAGAAAACCAGCCCATAGCAGTGCTGTGAGAAGCAGCTGAGACACTTATTAAACAGCACTATAATGCAGCATACCATGCTTTGGATATTATTCTAATGAGCTTAGATATTCATATGGAAATAGCTGGACTGATAGAATGGTAGATAATTCAGATCTAAATAGAAAGAGCAATCGCAAGAGGTCTCTAACTGTAACTTATGGAAGGAAACTATGAATAATCACCTTTGCAATTATATGTTATTGTAATAACAACCAGACCTTATATAAAAATTAAAATCACTTTTTATTAATTTATATAAAAATAAATTTATATGCAAGCCCAAGGGATATTTTAGGAGCAACACTTGTAACAGTACAGAAAAATTATTTTCATAGATGACAAGATTTGCACTAAAGCAACATACAGTTGTGTATGCCTATATAAAGTACAAAACTACAGACATCATTAATATGAAGACAACAGAGATAATCCTTTTGACACATTGGAATTTAAGATTGAGGGAACTATTATCATTAGAAGAGTCAAGCATATGAAATGCAAGTTGGATGCAACAACAGTAAGCTTTCTAAATAATTGGCAGCTGAAATCCAAATGCAGTCTAAAATGAGTACTTAATTCAGCCTGGTTTACTTAGATTTTTTTTTCATTTCAGTTAAGTTCATTGACTATGGTGCACAGACATTCATAGGTTCAACAAAATTACATAGATCGTAAACAAAATAAGAAAAGCACAAAAATAACAGGAAGGGGAAAAAAACCTTATAATAATAAATTAAAAAGAAAACACCCACCAAAAAACCTGAAGAGTTTTCACAAAAAGACTGAAGTCAGAATTCTACATCTTATATTTTCTTTACAAACACCTAGACAATTTTCTGTCATTATTAAAAATGCATTTTAAGACAAAAGACACCTGCAGATACGCAGCAGCACTTTGCTTTAAAACAGTTTGGAAAATCTAATTTGCTTTCATTCTGGTACATTTGCTAGAAAAATTCCAAATTTAACTAATTTCATGTGTAGTACTTTTTAACATGTAGTTATTTTTGCCTAGAAAGAAAGAAATGCCCTCCCCACTTCAGAAAGAGGAACAATTACAGCTCCTCAAAGCAGTAAGATGCCACAGCATCAGCACAGAGAAGGAAGAAAAAAAACAAACAAACAAAAACACATAAGGAAAAAGAAGATTTCTCATGCAGAGCCAGCAAACCAACCAACCAACATAAAGCAACAATGAAAATGGATTTTCAAAGTTCACAGCAAATTTCACGCTCTTTCCTCTGAAAGGAGAATAAAGCTACTTGGGAAACAAAATACCCACAAAACAATCCACACACTTGATCCAAATTATTATAATTAGCAAATAGTTTATGCAATAATTTTTAACATTGAAAATTTATGAAGAAATTGTTCTACCCCACTGTCACCAGTGGCAGTTGTGGTGTTATTTCTATTTCACACTGAATAGAATATTTTAAAAGTCTTCGGTACGAAAAGACAAGCATTCTCCTTGCATATAATACACAATACAGCAACGTAATACAGTTATCCAAACAGATTGCACTTCAAGGTTTATTTTTATAATGTCCCACATAACTATTAAAAAGAAAGTGCCATTCTCTTAGCTTAGATATTTTGCCCAGTATGATTCTGATCATAATTAAAGGTACTGAACAGGAAGTCAGTGTTCCTTTTTGTCTTCTGGAAGCACTCATGTACATAACTATGACTTTTTTTTTTTTAAACACTAATGACCTTTATGCCATACATTGAGTGGGAAAATTTCACTTCAAAGCAGAAAGCTTTGGCTAAAGCAACAGGTATTACTGGTCTCTATTTCTTTAGTCCTTGATTATAATTGATAAATTCCATCTACATCTAACATTTTACTTGTTTGCATCAGTAACATATTCATAAAAACGGCTTCAAAACTAAAATTACAAACAATATGTAAGATCATGACAACGCCAAATAAGTGTTAGGTTGAATTTAAAGAAGAAAAAGCATAGTATAGAAAATATAGAAACAAACCGCTGGAAAGGAATTCAAGCAATCATCTACTTCATCCCATTTCTCAGTCAAAACCAAAATGTATTCCTGTGACAATTTGTTTTTATGACACACTTCCAATGTGCCAAGTTGTCAGCTGTGCACTCTGTGCTCCACAGACTTGACATTCTCATTCAAACTTCTGACCACTGACCAAACAAGAAGCCCAAACAAAATTCATCTTTAGTCAGCTAAAACAAAATGTACCCAGATTAACCTACCAAATATTTCCAGTTAAATTATTTTGAGCTAGGAAAACTAAGAGAACCCACAGAGAAACCACAAAATAGGCCCCTATCTTTAGACAAAAGGTTCTCAATCTGAGTCAATAAGTGTTCATGAGTAAAATGCCACAGTAAGTTTAAGTTGCTCCATATCTTTGATCATTAAGTTCCTTTCCAAAGTGTTTCTTCTATAAGTCTAAAACAGCCCCACATAGCAGTTCCTTTCATGTACCCCCATCTGTTCCTCAGAACTCATTTATTATGTATTTAAATTTTACAGCAAGGACAAACCTTCAAGACCAGACTACTCCCAAAACATAGAAAGGCCTGTGGACGAAGGACTGTCTGGGAAGTTAGAAGGGCATCATACAAGTCAACAAAAAATAAAAAAAAAAAAAGAAACAGATTACAGACATGGCCACTTCTCTCCAGAAGACTTTATGTGCTAAAATAGGTGAAGGAAAAAGCAGTAGATTGTCCAAGGGGATAAAATTACTTTTTCATAATAGCATGGGTTTTGCCTGCCAGTGTGTACTGTGGAAGTTGGAGGTACATGAAGCTGCACACGCACCCATTTGCCAAGATCTGAAAATTTATTTTTGCAACTATGAAATTTGAAAATGTGAATATTAAGATATTGCATTACAATTTCATTTCATTGGTTTCCACCCCATCTTTCCCCTGTGCAAACGGTTATCCAGAATCCATCTCCGACCTGGTGTCCACAGCACGTATCCAGGACACTGGAAGCAGGAACTCTGCATTCAATTCTATTGCTCTGATTTGCCTTCTCCATTGCAGAAGCACACCATAATAATTTCAGAATACTAGACCCTTCAGACTTAGACCCTGTTTGACCCCATGGGGTTGGTTTAATGGCAGGACGTCGAGAACAAAATACCAAGAAAATATTGCAAACAGCTATTTGACATGAATTCTGGAGACAATGCAAGAACAGAAAGACCTGAGTCAGGGTATCCAGAGAAGGATACAAAGAAGGGAAAAGCTGTTCTATGGAAAACTTTGAGATGTTCAAAATTCTTGTGCCTAATTTGACAGCAAGCTACTGTGTCACACTGGTTGTTGCACAGAAACACTCCTGCACTACAAAAGCCAGGCTTGGAGAATTTCAGCTCCAGTTTTATATTTGAGGGGGAATGGGTAAAGTTGTCAAGTCACACTACCAAAAGTGCAGCAACACCTACAACTATTATGAAATTAATTTAAATTTAACCTGGTTAAATTGAGGCTAAATCAAACTTTACCCAAAGAGTTTGCAGATATCTCTGCATGTAAAAATCCAAGGAATTAACTTGAAAAAAATGAATCAGATGTAGAATTGAGGAACAAAAGGGTGTCTGAGAGACCTCCTACATACAACAGTTAAGATCTTCTACCAATCACTCTGGAAAACACACCATGATACCAAAACCACAGACCAAGACTAACAGGAGATACAAGCATTCCATGTTTGGAAAAGGGGCAAGATACTTCCCATTAGTAAATTGAATACAAGCAACTGAACAGTCCTACAATAGGAAGGATTCTATTAAGAACTTTTTCCCTTGTTTTGACTTCTGCTAAAAATAATCACAACTCAAAATCATCCCACTCCTGTTTCTGTAAGATGCCTTTATTCGCTCTCTTTTTCCAATTCTACACAAATTTTTCAGAAATATTCTTTTTAATACAGCCATTGCACAAGACCTATCATCAGGCCAAAGAATTGCAGTTCCAGTCACCGGGCTCCTGACCTCACCCAGTTCCCTTCACATCCCCAACAGCAGAGAAAGCTTTGCCATTGCCAGCATGCCAAAACAAGAGCCAGCGCCTGGAGTGTGAACTTGGGATTTGCCTTAACACTCTCAGTTATCAGGACAAAAGAAGTTACATGATTCATGGCAGGCTAAGGGACTCTCCCTTAATACAAACCAACTAGCAAACATGAAAGGTTTTACATCTTCTGACAAGAAAAATATAGACTCTAGAAATGCTTTCATGCAGATTCGTCTTTAGCCGGGAGCAAAAGTGTCTGAGGATTTCCTTATATTTATTGGTATCATTATGTGTACAGGAATGATCCCAGAAGTAGGGCAGGGCTGAACTAGTTTTTAGCTAGAAAAGTATGCATTATTTTTAACACTAGGAGACTAAAAAGAATAAAATCGAAGCGGCTAGGCTAACTAGTATGAAAAAAGAAAAAAACAAAATCAACTAGTATAAAATCTAAGGCATAAAACCATTTAAGAATACAATTAAATGCTAAACATGACAGAGATATGATGAAGTGTAAAGATTTTAATTGCATTTTAGATCTGCTTAGGAGAAAAACTATCAAGGGCAATCACTCCATATGAACATCAGTGTGGTCTCATTGGTTACTGGTTACAAAACAAAACCTCATTATTACACAAAAAAAAAAAAAAGCCATACAAACACATGCCTTGAGTCTTAGAGCAAACATTATTTCAGGATAAAAAGACATCTTTTAGCAACTTGACTTACTAAGCTACCACAGCATTAAAAACAAAAAAGTGTTTTGGGGATGAGACCAGGTAAACAGATGAACTTTGGTAAACAAGACTATTCTAAGTAGTTACTCAATTTCATTGAGTAGTTTGATTCATTAGAAGTTTTCAGACCATACAGACGAACAAAAATGAACGTTGCCATTTTATACATATATATTTACATGTGCATGTATATATATGTACAAAAACTTCCTTTCCTCTCAGTGAACTTCAGATCTCTTTTGAATTAATAGAAACAAAGAGAAAAACTGATTTCTTAAGAAAAATGCATTATTCTTTCTGCTGAGAGGCAGTTTGGGAGCACAAGCCACGGTTCAGGCAGCATTTTAAAATGCTTGGAAAACCCATGACTGGCAAACTTTCATGTATAGAAAATGGTGATATCTTCCCTGGATTTTACTTGTCATTGCCATTATGTATCACTTTCAGAAAGGTACATTTTTAGCATATACAGTGCTTCTTAAAACTTTATTTTGAGCTTGATTGGAATCCACAACAACCATCTGCAAATAAGCCTTTTACCTGTAAAGACAGCAAGAATGAAACAATTCTTTCTGTCCGTTTCCTCATCAAAATACTTTATAACCTGGCCTCAGAACTAGCACTTCAAATAAGAGGCCAGCTCAGTCATCTGGCATTTATTGTAAACATTTCTCTGATGCACCATCTCTTTTTAATTGACGCACTCTTCAAAGTTAAAACAAATATTTCATAATGCCTAGTAAAAATTCAGATGAGCCTCTAACAACCATATTTCAAGCATTTACTGGCTTTGTCTGCATTTTGATCAAGGAGGAAATGCAGTAAGCTAAAACTTGGACTCCGACTTTTTTTTTTCCTTCCTAATAGAAACCTTTGAGGACACACCTTTCTTCTGAATTTTGAATTCCCACTGCAAGAGGGAAACAGTAACAAATCTTTCACTCACCCTACAGAAGGATCTCCTGTTTTGAAGTCTATTTTTACTCTTTGTCCCTTTCACACAGTTCCAGCTTGGTAATCTGGAGCACAAAACCTCCTCTTTGAGATAGCAATCGGATACAAATAGATGAAGTTTTTGAGAATCATTACATTATTCAAATCATTTTTTCACTCCAAGAAGACTGATCTACTTTTCAAAACCAAATACATTTTCTTACAGAAATGACTGAATTGAAAAACCATACACTTCAGTCTTCTGGACACCAAGGTTTTACAGCTTTTGGTTGATTTGGCCTCAGTTTGAATATCCAAAAAGACAAATCTTGTCCTTGCTTCAGCCAGCCTTATAGGGAGGGCTTTCCAAGGCCAAAGCAAGGCTACTTTGGAGACCTTTTGTGTTCCTACAAGTGTGCTGCACCGGCTATCCACATCTGCACATCTACTAAGACAGAGAAATGTGCTGTTCCCTGTGCTTATGGGTTGATTCCTCTGTCCTCTCAAAATAAAAAAATCTAAGATGAAGTATTGTAATGATGCAGCTTTACAGTAAGCTTTTTAACCCCTTCTCCTCAAGTGCAGCAGAGAGGTTGTAATAAAAGACTTTGACCAATCATTCTATTCAGCAAAAAGCATGCATTCTAAATTTCAAAATTCATTCCACTGCAGCTTGAAAGAGTCTCATTCATTTTTGTTTTGTTTTCCAGGGAAGAAAATGTAAAGTAACAGTTTCTGATGCCCCAGGAGTTTAAATTGGAAGTGACAGAAGACCTATTAGTTTATATAGAAAGAGGGGAGTCATCTATTCCCAATGCATCACCAAACACCTTAAAAGAAGGTGATATGGGTTCCTTAGAAGGGATGCTGGCAACCCTTGGAATAAAAGAAGGTGGGGACTGAGAGTATCCTCCCAACTGAAAAATGGTGACAGAAATCTCCCATAAAGCAGTGTAAAACTACAGAGACAGCACAACATGCACAGGGAAATCTACAGATTGATAGTTCCCATATGTGTTCTAGGGTAAAGGCTGTAGCCCATAAGGTCTGTCTCCAGGGTCTTGCCTCCTCTGTCACATCTGGACTAATAAGATTATACTGAATCAACTGCCTACTACCTAAGAATAAGACTTATTCCAACCTTCTATTCTAATTTTGATAAACAGAGATGTTCTGGAGGGAAGTACTTTTGCAGTTTTATACAAACACACTGCTGCTCACCCAAGAACTATAGCATGTAAAATTTCCCATCCTTATTAAGATCCTTAATACCTTCTTTACAATGTGTTATGCTGCCAGAATAATTCATTACATCTTTTTATCTTACTTTTTTTTTTTCTCCAGTGAGCTGCTCAGGACAGCATGCAAAAGACTGACAAGAGAGTGCATGAGCACCATTTCTGACAGAAAGCAGAGTTCAGCATTTATTCACTGTTAATTTGACTGTACACTATTATCAAGATTACTGTAGTGCACAATGTTCTTGTAAGGTTATGAACTGGTTTGCATCCTTCCACTGCTAGAATTTAATACTGTGCTAAGTGTGATATATCTCATACATTATTAATCCCATCCAGTTCTGCAGCAAGTTTCTGTAAAACCAGTGCTGAAATACTACACTCTTAAGGTGCCTGACAAATCTGAAAGATGTAATATTAATATGGTTGTGTTTCAGAGAGGTGTGTTTAACCCATGCTAAACAATCAACATGTTCAGCTTCCCTGTTCCTGGGCATATTTATCCTATCACTAAAGCCTAGGAAACAGGGCTTCAGTATAGTTTATGACAGCACTACAAATAATGCTCAGCACAAAGTAAAGTTACAGATAAAATCTGAATAGGCCAATTAATGGTTTCAGAGAGCTCTATACAAGCTATATCATTTTTCTGGACTGTGGAAAACTCTCATTCAAGAACAAGAATGAAAACACTGATCAAATCCTAGAATGCACTGACAGCTAGGATCACTGGCTGCATTTACTGACCTTCAGGAATATGCAAAACACCCAGCTCTGGTGCTGTGAAGTAAAGCAGATAAACCTTTACAGTATATGTTCACCTCTCCAAAATTCTGATGCCTTTTTTTTTTTAATAAAGCAAACATTCTTTTCGGGGAGAATGTGAGAGCTCTATTCCAGCTTCTGTAATTTGCTGCACTTTTTCCACTTTAGACACTTTCTCAAGAAATTCTCTACCAATAAATATTACTCCCTGCCATATATCTGCTATGTCAGTAATACCCAAAGAAAAGAAAATATGTTTAAACACAACATAAGGCAATGTTCCACTTAAGCCATGATTCTCTGTAACACTGCTGTAAACCTTCCTCTCTTCTGAGAGGTCAGTAGGTGTTTTAGCATCAGTTGCAGTTAGAACAGATGTAACTCTGTGCCTGATTCAGGCCAGTATCCAAAGTAATCCCCAAAAATAATTTTTCACTCAACACTCCCAGGTTTGCTCTCCTCAGAATGCAAAGTGGTACATACACATCCTAAAACACAAACTCACACAGTGCCCCTGGTTTGGTGGTCCTCTAGGAGAAACTGTTACGCTTAATTTAAACTTCAGCCCATCACAGTATAAATTATTTTCAGAGATGGTTGCACCTACAAAAAAAAATTTTACAACCAAAGAAGATCTTAAACAAATAAACAAAACCTGACTTAAAACACCACTGGAAAAAAAAAAAAAAAAGACAATTATACTACTTTCCAGGATTCCAAAATTTCTGAAGTTTTTAAGAGTTATTTAAAGTATACTGCAGAAAATCAGTTAAACCAGTTATTTTCTTACAGTTTAGGTGGTTGTCTCTACTTTGATTTGAGCAACATTGAGCTAATCTTATAATGGCTTGTTCCAAATACTAATTGTCCAAAATGCTAGAGGGATTCCCAGGAGTAAGACAGCACTATCAGAAAAGAGTAGATTAAAACATTGAACATGTATAACTCATCTTTTTACATTTATAGTAATTTGAAAGTCTGGCTATCATTAGCAATACATTGAACATACTAAAATGAGAAAATATCATACTATGAAGTTTTCCATTTCTGACAGCAATTTAAACAGACAACTGCGAAAAACACTCAATTGTGTAATTAAGCTATCTGGATAAAAGACAACAAGTTTTTTCCTTTTTTTTCCCCCTTCATCTCCCCCTCCTGACAAGTACATTTTTGCAGACATCCTCAGTTTAATAATGTAAAGATCCACTGCAATTTTCCTAATTGTGCTTTGTATTTATGCATGGCACAAAAAAAAAACCAGTGACATTATTGAATAAGTTACTTGACAGCAAAGATATTATTTTTTTCCATTCAGTAGCTTTATTTGTTCTCTTCCCATCCTTAATACGGCCCAAACTCTTGAACAGAAATGAATATATACATTCTGAAATACATCTATGGGGCAGTGGGACACTGAATGAACTGTACTTAACTACACACACAGTGGGGAGGTGCAGTGATATTGAACCAACGTTGCTCCACTGAGTATCTGCCACTGTGACCTACAAACACCTACAGTGTCTCCTGGCAGCCTTAAATACTCAGCTGGGAAGGGGGGATCTATTAAAGCAGGATTAATGTATAGATCTTCAACCCCACATCCAGCTGAAATAAGAAGTGAAAATGAAGGAAAAACTGGACTATCCAATGTGATAGAAGTAATAAAAGGGGAACATATTTCTCATCTGTTAACCTTGAATATCTGCTAGCTCAAGATTTTCACATTCTTCATGTATCACTTCACTGTTCACTCTTTAATAACCACTCGAAAATCAGCTGCACATTAAAGAAATGGAATATAAATTTGACTGGACTCACTACATCTGAGATATCCTCCAATACAGCATAAAGCTAATTTAGCTGTCACTTACTGTAAGTAAAATGACAAATATCTGTAATATCTGTCAAGATATGAAAGCTTTAAAGAGAGTTATGCAGCTGTCAACATTTTGATGACTTTAACAAGAGAAAAATAAACGAAGAGAGAAAATAGACAGCACGTCTGTTGTGTATCCAGTTGCCAAAATCTCCTATTACTTTTATTAATAATAATAAAATTACTTCATAAAAATAAGATAAACAACAAGGACTTCTGAAATAAACTGATATAAGTAAACATATTAGTACTGGCAAAACACATCCAATAGAAAACACTGCTTAAAAAATGGAATTTAGGCCTCCTCAGTAACTCCATAATTATTGTAGTATCCAGTATTAGAATTACTATTTATGAACCAACAACACAAGAAGCCTTAGAAAGCATAACCAAATTATGAGTTATCAAATATTTAGCTTCCTATACCTAAACAAGTTTTATTCTTTGCATATCTTAGTGATTCAGCAGTAGTTCAAATCATTTCAGCTCTTGAAGGAGGAGCTTGTTCAGTTTCCAATGTTGCATAATTGTTGCAAAACGGCAACTCAAGGATTGGCTGTAAAGACATTTTGACTGAGGCAATTTTCATCTCCCTTCTTGCACATGTATTGTCACTCTATTTTTATTTAGCTGTCAGTTTACAGGTGCTGACAAAAGCATATGCCTTCCTGCTCTCTCCCTGCAGGAAAAACTGAACATTTCCTTAGTCTTAGGTTGACTTACCCCATTTTATATCCAGCTTTAAAAATTTTGCATCAAACACCCTACTCTAAAGGAAAATCTGAAATACAGCTACTCTAGCTATGATTTTCATCTGGGTCACAGGATTAAATTCTATGCAAACCATGAAAATACACGTGCCACTAAATAACCCAAGATCAAGCAAAACAAATTTTTTTTCTTTTGCATTGAAAAGAATAATAGACGTTTTGAAAAATCTGATTATAGCAAATATGAAGTCTAGAAGAAAAGTGTCTTCACTTTTGTACACTGAACTTCAGTTACGCAACCAAGAGTTAAATCTGTTTTGGGGAATAGGAAGGCAAATCCAATCTTTCAGTAATATTTTAAAACTAATTAAATCTGACATAGCAGTCAGAAACCTGCTAAAATCAGAAATATTTGTCTTTTAATTCACTATTTCATTTTGCCCCTTATTTTGGACCCATATTACCAAGCAGACTTTTGTAAATCAAGAATTTATGGGTGACAGAAAAGAAGCAGCTAGCCTGCTTCTCATCAAACCTCAAGGTGAATCACCAGAGTAAGACATCATTTATCCAAGATATAAAATAAAAAAATGAGCTCCTACGAGAAATAATAAAGGAGATAATAGAAAGTATCCTAGAAGGAAGCAAGAAGAATATGTTACATTTTGTGATTAATATCACCATATTTGTAAAACAGACTTCCTGCAATTGCAGGATGTGGTAGTTACTGTTTGTTGCTAGAATACCCGAAGTTTTCTAAATAGTAATTCCAATGGCTGAACAAAAAGACTGAGTTTATACAAAAGTTTCACTACTACACCACCAAAATTTTATGAGGTTTTGCACCCATTTATCTAGAATAATCAAACATCTGTACTTACATTCTTACTTCATCTGAAGGCAATGCAAACCGGTTCAGCTTAAGTCAATTCTCTAACCAACTCAGACTAAAATAAACTTCTCCTCCACTAAGATTATCTATCTATGGTTTGGCAACAGCTATTTAAAGATGTTTCCAACTAGTAAAACAAAGCCTGTGAAGCACTTTCTTTTCAAAAAGAAAAAAAAAGTGTGCACACATTTTCGTTCTCAGTTTGTGATTTCCCAGATTTCCTTATAACACACTCTGATTGTGAAAAATTTATTGGCCATTTAGAGACAGGTGACAAATTCCCTGGTATGATCCAACCAGATCTCACAGTAAGCAGGATCAGATGTACCTGAGACTTCAGTAAGAGACCTAAGCAATAAACAAATAAAGGAATCCAGAAACCATGAAGATAGACTCTCCTTAACGCGACAGAAGTGATTCAACATCTCGATATGTTCTGAAAAAGAGTGGCTCTAAAAAGCAGTGATTATGCATGATCCTCAAAAATTTAATGAAGCTCTAAGTTAAAAAAAAAAAAAAATCACAGAACAAGAGTACTCATGGGTATGGTGATGAACACACAACTCAGTTAAGATTGTCCTACTATTAAGATGCCCTACTACATTTTACAACCAACACATATGGGAGGGTTTCTAGATGAAGAGATGACAAGTTGTAGTTTTTTATGGGGTTTTGACCAGAGAGAGATTGCCATGAAACATGGTTTGTGGCTGTTTTGCTTGACTACTTTTGCCCATTCGGTAAAACTAATGGACATATCAGCCCACTTGGCTCCAAAAGAAGGAAACAAAGCTAAACTGAAATAAGCTGTAAAAATGACAGTGTATAATTGTCATTTAGCTACTGAAAATAGTAACTTAGTTACTCACAAACACATTTGCACATCTATTTCTCTCATTACTATGTTTCCTATTTCACTTGTATGGATCTGTCAATACAAACAGCAAAACATACTTTTAAATCAAGAATAAAACCATTAAAAAGACAACTTGGGTTTGGATTTTTTGATAGTGTCTCTTGTGCAAAGGACATAAGTTACTCACGTTCTTTTATCAACAACCTCTTTTTAATTTATAAATTGGATAGAAATTTTAAATATAAAAGCTGTATTATTGTGCATAATTTATCACTATTCAGTGTATAGACTAATTATCCTTAACCCAGCATACTCATGATAAGAACCTGCAATTCACTTAGCAGATGACATTGGCAACAGTTTCTGACAGTGTTGGGGGCAGGGGGAAATGGAAAAAAAATAAAATCAACATTAGTTGTAAATTTATCTTTCTTATTTATACCTGTCCAAGCTCAGGAAAAAGAAACATGTCTTAGATATCAGAAAATGAAGCCTTCAAACATTGCTACTCCACATTATCACCCATCTGATTTTTAAAAACAGGAACAGCTGCATTTACTGATAAGAAAGCAGGAAGATGTTGTATGTTTTTGCACAAATGTTTGTAAAATCCTTCTTTGTTAAGCATATGTCTAAGAAATAAGCCACCTTTAATCTTCTCTAATGATTAAGTCAAATGAAATAAATGACATGACATAGTATCTTTAAAACATATACAAATGAAACAAATCAGCATTCCTGTTTTTATACAGAAAGGAAGTTATTTCAACTTTGTAACTTCAGTTATCACAACTACTAAGAACTGATTAAAGATCAATGAGATTAAATGTCAAGCAAATATTTATTAATACTACTAGAAAACTATACTTACAATCACACTCTGTACATCAAAGGAGAATATGGGAGGATATCTCCCTTGTAAATGGGAGGTATTCCAAATAACTGAATTATGGATTAACAAAATTTTAAAAGCAACCTCCACTTTACTGTGACAGCATACATGATCATTTCAACTTTTCATTATTCTTCATCATATAACTCAGCTAAGCAATTATGAGGTTTGGAAAATTCATTTTAAGGGAGTAGAGCAAAGGAATGAACTGTAAAAAAGAAAATTCAGGTTTTTATGTTTTACTTTTGTATGTACTTTATACAAGGTGCCATACACATCATATCCTCTCTTCACATACCCATGGGAAGAGTTCAGAGACAAGGCATGTAACTGGGGCCTAGTGAACTTCTTGGAACTTAAATCAGCGTGTCTCAAGTGAGGATTTGGGATATGTATATTTACTTTTTTTAATAAAGCTCAGGTGGCTTCCTCTGAAGCCAAGTACTAACCATTTCAAGCGCTCCATTATAAACTGCCAAACTCTATCTGAATAATCCCAGACTACCCAACTCAATAATGCCATCAGAACCCAAATCTTTCACATAACAAAAAAATCTTTACAGATCGTCTAAACATTTACATAAAACCAGTCAGTCCCCGAGAAGCTGAATGCCCACCCAGAGCAAAAATTACTTGCATTCACATAATTGGTTCAGACAGGGAAGGGTCAACCTGAAAGTCACATACTGTAGCATTTATGAATAGGCAAAACACATGAGAAAGGTAACACCTTTTAAATCTTTTTCAGAGATGAAATGTAGAAAATTCAGGAGCTGTAGGACCCAGCAGTCCCACCATGGAGCAAAGCTGAGAAGGAAGCAGGGCTGCCTCATCAGCAGTACCAGCTTTGTGCAATGAGGAAGAGTCAGGCTATTCCCTCCCACTCACAGCCTGGGAACTGGACCATGGACACTAAAACATGACCTGAACTCCAAGCAGAAACCATCAGGTGCCATTTAATACATCTGTTTATTAGGCAAGCACATCACAGGAGAAAATTGCTTCCTAGGGAGCAAAGAACTAAGCTGGCACTGACAAATAGGAAGCATTTGAAATCACAAGAAAATAGCCCACTTAAGAATTGCCCCACCCATTAAGTAACAGCCAGTACTTCAGACTCTCTGAAGTCATCTCAGTTACAAGAACGTTGTAGATAGCTACATACTGCATCACGTATTGTGCAGAAGAGAAAAGCAGAAAGCACACGCAAAATATGACCAAAAAATAGAATTTCAGATTTCTCTTCTAGAAGTTTATGCAAGTTCTGATTTTCATTCAGAAAAAAAGACGACACTTTTCAACAATGCCTTATTTTAACAACCCAGAAATGTTCAAAGATATTTTTCAGAACAGGTCATTTCTTGCTTTAGAGCTGATGCTTCAAAATTCTGCATGTTAAAAAGCAAACTCATCATTTTACAAGCAACTCATTAAAAAATAAATTGTTTTATCATTATATGAACTCACATAAATTTGACATGGATTTTATTTCTCACTAAGTACTACTGAAGTGGGTTCTTTTCTTGATTATGAGGAGATGGCTACTTCCAGCAAGAATTGAAGACACAGCATCAGTTAAATGCAGGTGGATTGCTCCTTCTGACACAGAAGAGATTCTAGCTGGGGGAATAATAAATGAAATCACTCAACAACCTAAAAAAGCATTGCTTTCTGTTCTCAGGACAGGCGTATCAGCAGTAGGGCAGCCCTGTACCATACATTTCTGCCACATACTTCTGAAGTGTCAACTACACAAAACAGAATGTGAACTGGTCTTTCTGCTTAGACTCAAAATTAGGTCAGCCTACAGTAATGGCTTAAGATCAAGAAAACTTTCCAGCTGTTCATTAAACAATTAGGCTAAGACTCAACTCATGCAACTGAAATCATAAAACATAAAGAGCCTTTAATTACCACAATTCCACAGATATATGTATTAGAGGAGACAGCATGGAGGTGAAATGGCTCTGTAACATATCATTTTTCTGCTCTTAATAAAGTCAATGGCTGCCATAGACTTTCAGTGACAAAACGAAAGCCACAGCTACTACGAGTTTTAGAACATTAAGTCAACATTTAGTACCGCCAATGTCTATTTTAAAATAACCTAAATATTTTACAAGTTCAAGGAAAAAACCAAAACAACTCCCATTAACACAAAAGCAAGAAAAAAAAAATCTTTGGAAGAAAACCAGGGGGTTAGTTGTTTTTGGAAGTCTCTGTACTTTAATGATTCTTATTCCCAAAGGCAAGCCCATAAAAGTACAGCTAAATACTCAGCACAACAAAGGGAAGCCAAACTACAGAAGCACTGCTGCAAAGAAATATAAAAATCTACAATGAATTAATGAGCTAGAATTGGAACCACAGTTCTGCCCAGTCCCATTCTCTATTTGCTTTCCTCCCACTCTGTGCCACGGTCTACAATGCAGTCTCAGCTCCAGTGTGGACAGTGGGAGCAAGAACAGATATCCTGAAACAGAAGAGGACAGAATAGCACTGCTGATCTGAATATACCTTTAACTGAAGAGCTCATGGAGGCACAATTTAGAGCCAGCAATAGGCAAGGTCATTTCAAATTAAGGATTTCCAGAAAGGCTATGCAGAGCAAAGAGAAGTCCAAGCACACAGCTATTTTCCTGTGCTTTGATTTTACACCAGTGGTTTGTATTCAGCAAAGAAACTAGCAAAAAATAACAGTATGTAGCAGGCATTGTATGGCTTAACTAAAGCAAATCATGCTGTCTGCGTGTTAAACCTTCTCACAGATTTTGCAGAGTCAACAATACATCAACAGTGACTGATTATATTAATTACCTTCTAGATTAATATGTGTGGCCTTTTCTGCTGTGTTGCTAGATGGAATAAAATCAAGAACTGATGCCATAGAATAGTGCAACTCAGACTTTTCCCATGAAACTTGACTAGTTTCTATGCTATAGCAAATGGGAAGTTTTAAATGCTAACCCTCTATCCCCTTTCATCATTTGCAGGCCACAGTGGAACAAACACACTCATTTCATGCACTGAGATTTCTCAGTTTAGCAAGGGTCTAAACAAGAATTGTTTTCTAAGACTTTTAATCGGAAATTACACATCTTAATATTATCATGCCAAAATTATCGTGTTCCTTCCTACCCCTCCTTCCTCATCTTAATTCTTCTGTTTAATGCAAATACCCTTGGCAGTAAGAAACAAGCATTCCTTTTTGTTTTGCCTAAGAGCAGAAAATGATAAAAAAATATGGTAGAGATTCTTCTGAAGCTTGGAGAAGTTTTGCTTTGGCACTTGCACCGTCAATCAGCATGATGATGATGTTCAACTGGAAGAGAAATATAAAAGTCCATCTGGTGCTGGTCATAAGAATGAATGCATATTTTACCATTGAAACATAGTTTTACAAATCCACTATGTATTTCCCTCAATATGTCATCAAACCATATCACCCAGTACCCTAGGTGGAGGCAGGATAAGGAGACTGGAGGAAGGCAGGTTTCCCCACTGCAGCGACTTGACCTTACTGTATTTATCACAGCAAAAATATTGCCATTAACAGCCAGTTAAAGGGCTAGCTGCACAGTAACTATTTGTGATCATTTAATCTATAAAAAGTCACTAAATAAATTGAGGAGAGGGGAGCAAGGGAATGAAAACAGAAAAGAAAGAATTCTCATGTTATATTAAAAATTTCAAGATCCAGAATAATCATTATCTGATAGCCAAAAAAGCACAGGATGTAGTTTTGGTACAAAGTACACTTCAGATTTTCAAAAATTAACACCAGAACTAGGTTATACAGTATAGCTATACAACTGTTTTCCCTCTCCTGAATCATTATCACAATTTCTCCACTACAGAATTTTTTTGACTATCAGAAAATTACACAGGAGTACTACTTTATCAAGAAGAGAACAATTTCCTATGTCTAGAAGCAGACACTCTTAATTAATGAAATGCTGCTTGATGTTAAGTGATCCTAAGTGAAAAACGTGGCTATATTTTTTTTTTAATATTGTGCTGCTTAATTATGCTATCAAGTGAGTACTAACAAGATATTTTCATCTGCAATATTTAAATTAGCTACCATAATGTAAAGGAGAGAGAAATAGGAACCGTGCTGAGAATGACAACCTCAGAAGTACTTTGCTACTACAGTCTATACTTTCAAACTGTCCTTTAAAATATATCAATATCTAAATTGATTTTTGAATTTAAAAAAATATTTTTCTGTTATCCTTCAGTCATCTTTGAAGGGTAAAGCCATTTTTAAAAGACATCTGTGTACAGTTATATTGGACTGTCTTCAGGCTGCAATTTGACTGAGGAAGGCTTCCAAATGACAAAACTGACACTGCACTAATACTATCATCTCCACGGGTTTGGCTCAGGATCCAAAGTGATGTCAAGGACAGATCAACATGTGAGATAATCCAAAAATGATTCAGAGTATATAAACAGGTATAACTGGCTGATTTACATTCAGCTTCACATTCATAAAGGATAGCATTAATTTGACCTCTTCTACTCTGCAATGTTAACAATTCATTCAAAACATACTGAACTTTTTTTCAAATTAATATTATACTATAAAGGAAGGAAGCAGTATGGTGCTTAGAGAAATCACAACAGCTACAAGTGAGGCAATGAGAAACTCAGATGATTATAAGCAAGTCAACAGCATATTATCAAGAACTGATAGACTCTACAAATATTTATAATCCCGAGTTTAGAATTTAAGTAAGGGTTTTGGGGCTGGTTTTGTTTTTCTTCTTATTTCTGAGAGGAATAATTCCTGATATATTCAAAGACATATATACAACTACTAGGCAAAAATAAAATATACATATTATGAACAAGTTAATACCTGAACAGTAAAAAGAGAAAGAAAAAGCAAAATATAAAAGGAGCTCATTAGACTACCTGTAACAAAATCCCTTTCATCACGTTCACAATTACTTAAAAGATTTGTACATATTTGAACTGTAAGGGGCTTCTTCCCAGCCCCAATGTGCAACTGACCTTATTGGTGGAAAGTAACATAGGAATCAAAACAACATGTGAAAAGGTGTTTTTACTTAACAGAGCATTGTAACAACGAAGAATTAGGAATCCATTTTAAGATCAATTTGTATCTCAACATACAAAATGAAATGCTGTCTATAGTGCAACTCCTTTATGCTCATTAAAATATTTTCATCCATTTTTCTTTCTTTTACAAATAATTTCTTAGGCTAGAATTCCAGCCTTTAAACAACGTTTTCCAAACATATCATAACATAATTATACAAAACATTCTGTATTCCATTCTAACACACTATCCCTTCGTCCATCCCTCACTACAGGTGTAACATAAATGGATACACAAATGGAGCTTATACTGAGGATTTCTGGGCAATATGGGAAAAACAGAAATTAAGAGGACTAAACTGTCCAAAGGCTACTTCTACCACAAACTGTCCAAAAGAGCTGGGAAGAAAAAAAAAAACCCAAATATGCAACACATCTCTGCCTTTCTACCCCACCAAGAGAATAAGAAATCCCCCAGAAGTGCAGCTGCAGCTTGCAGGCATGCTGTCCCCAGCCATGACTCCAAGTTTAAGGCAGTCCCATCTTTCCAGGTCCCTCCAGGTGTTTTCAGGCCTGCTTGCACAGCACACTGCCTGTCAGATATGCTAGGACAGCTAAGGAGGTGACACAAAAGTGGAAACAAACAGAACTGATGGAGGAAATATTTTCAATGAATACTGCTGCCAAGAAAATGATACATTAAACATCACCTTCCCAAGTTTGCATCTGTGAGTTTTATAGAATTCAGACTTAAGCATCTCCTTCTGAGGCAACAGCATGCACAGGTAACCCAGCTTTCATAGGTGAAGCTCCATGTTTACATCAAACTTAAAATTTAGCATAGAAACAGACAGTTTATTTAACTAACTCTAAAATAAATCTTTAAACATTAATAGGAAAAAATTCTGTTCTTCCTCCACCAAAAAAACCCAGACACTTTCCCAATGGTAAAGCTTATTTATTCTTTTGCACAGAGCTGAGGGTTACTTTTTTCCCAGAGGATGAATATCCAAATGGTTGTATTTGGCAGAAGGAGAAAAAGCCCACACCACTTTGCAGGTGAGGCCCGTCCTTGTGTTCACTTACAGAAGCTGACAACTCCTTGTCACTGCAGTTGTACAGTCACCACACACACACAGTTCCAAGAACTTGAAATTGAGCACATTTCCACTTTTCAGCAGTCTGTGTTCCAACAAAGAGAATATCCCTGGATAATCACATTATCAATGTGTTTATGATTAATTATAGTTCTATAATGTTGATTTCACACAGGCATTTTCCCCTTTTAGGTCTGCTGTGGGCTCATAATGTAACATCTAACCACTAATGAAAAGCTTACCAGAAGACAATTAAAATTCACTTGAGATAGCCATGTATTTATTTCAATTTCAAGAGGGCAAAGTACCCAACATTTCCCAGGACTTGACACTAGAATTAAAGAATTAACTATATAAGTAGAAAGCCAAATATAAACATGAAGTAAAAGTAATGATTAAAACACATTAAAGAGGAAAGAGAGCATTAAAGCACTACTGTCTTCAATGATAGAAGTGACTAGAAACAAAATGTTTCCTCTAGAAGTATGTGGGATAAAACGGTGGCATTTATTCAGGGAACAACTCTACTCCTGATTATGGAGATAAATTTCCAATGTTAGGCTATAAAATAATCTGGAGGAGGAGAAACAGTAAAGTACATGAAGACCTAATAACAAAGTTATCAGCTATATAGCAGAAGAACAAGGCTGAATGAAGAGGTAAAATGAGAGGTACAGCAGGTCATAACATTTTAACAGTCATTGATGGGAACAACTGTTTTCATGTTCTCTTCATTCATATAAATCATGGAAATTCCTTCTGAATAACATCATCATTTCAGCCAACGTGAAATTAAAATCCCTCAACAGGAAAATGAATCAATGGAAATTTCTGAAACAGAGCTTCTACTAGAAAAATACTCAGGTATTAAAATCTTCTTCTGGTGAAAGCAAACTTTTCTGCCCCACCAGTCTCTCAGTCTCATTCTGACTGCTCCTTACACAGGCGAGCAACTCTCATCATTTATCTCCTCAACGCAATGCCTTTGCAAGCACTGAGGTACAAGAAGCACCTCAAGGTGCACGCCTCCAGCACAGAATCTTCTGACTCAGCCCACTGAGTTACAGTTTAAATGTTCAAAGAAAACAGACATGCACTATAATTAGAAAACAGCAGACAAGAGAACCCTGCAGGAAGGAAACAGTAGTGAGCTGGTTTGGGCAGTCAAGAGCTCTGCGTGTTGCACCAGGTGTTGGTTCAGTACGATCCCAAAAGAAAAGCACTTGGACTCTGTGCAGCAGGGCACTAGCTAGGGGAGCTAACACTCCAAGTGTTAAACTAGGATCCTACAGATCATCTTACATCCCCTCAGCTGCTGGGAGCCCCAAGCTGTGCAGCACGGCGCAGGGCCTCCAGCGAGGGCACAGCCACTGCGCAGATGCCATCCTCAGAACGGCTGCACCATTTTGCTCGTTTCAGCCCGTACCAGATTTTCTTCAATGAAAACAACTCCAAGTTTCATTTCTACTGCAGAATAAAAGGATGCTTGCATGAGAGCTTGTTGCTGCAGCCCTAGATAAAGGCAAGGCCACACAGCTGGTGTAATCAGCAGGAGGAGCTGCCCGTGGCTCCTCTCTGGCAGGGGGAGGCTGGGCTCACCCTGCAGCCTGAGCAGCACAGCCCAGCCTGGCCCTGCTCAGGTCTGTTCCTCCTATTCACCCTGCTAACACCATATTTTGTCACTACTGCACCTCATCAGCAACATTTTTCTGTTTTACAGGACCTACAGTCTGTACTTGGAAATAATCTTTAGCTGTTCACATGGGAAGGGACATAAACCTATAGTGTGAGGCCAGCAGGAGTTCCCCTATTCAAAAGCTAAGTGCTTCCTTTTAGATTCTCAGAATAATTCTCTGAATAAATTTTTGCTTGTGCGTGCTAGACTGTTTAACAACACCCAATGAACCTTCTAGGAAATACCCAAAGTGCAAGGACATCAAAAGACCCAAACTATGCAAAAAGGCTGAAAAAAATTTCAGCTCAAATAAAAGAAATAGTCCAATGGAAAACAGCACAATTGTTCACTAGACTGGATGAAACAGTTCCATTTGCACACCATATACTCAGTTCATGAATAAGTGTTTTTTAAACACAAAACACAGCAGTGCTTTCTATGTTTGGATGGCAAAGCTTTAACCTGAATTAAATAGTAATAATTTTCATGACACAAGTTTTTTTTTCCAGGTTTTTCATCTTTCTGTTCCTGTTGCGGTTTGTTGGGAAATATTTTCTTTTTCCATGTTGGCAAAAAAAATAAACAAATTGCTTATTGTGATAGTGGCTCATAAGGCTTTTAAGACAGCCTTAAATGTAGTTAAAGCCCCTGTAAGTGAAAATCGCATCTCCAGTCGAACTGAGATTAGACAGCATAAATTCTAAATACATTATTTATGGCAAAAAGAAACAGAAAAACAAAAGCAATAGGGAGAAAATGCAAGTCATACTTGCAAATCCTTTTTTTTTCTTCCCTGTATATAATCATGTAACCTGACTAAATGAGTAGGCTGGATAGTTGTCTTTTTTACACTACTGATGAAATTTTCATCACGCTGAAGAGTTTCAGGGCAGGCTAAATTACTTTTGCATACCACAGCTTGCCTAGCACACCAGAATTCTGAAATTCCACTCTGTCTTCTCAAATCCATGCTTTTTCAAAACAATTTTCCCCTCTCCCATTGCCTTTTTTTTTTTTTTTCTGAGGGAAGGCAGGGGAGAAGAGGAATTCATTTGTTACTCCAGTTATTTTGGAAAAATTCATCCACTTCCAACTTATTTATCCTAGAACAATCTAGAGCCTAGAGCATTTCCTGGCCATCCTCTCTACATTTTAATTATTACAGAAGCAATGAGAGCATATAGACAAGAGAAGCAGATCCTTTTCATTCACATGATGTGTCTGAAAGTTTTTTATATACAGAGACTTTTTTAAATGGTCTCCAGTATCATAAGGCAACTGTTATCTCGACAGAAGCAAAAGCGGGGAACAGAATGGGGTTACAGTCATGTAAGTATGCACACTCACAAAGCAGTCATTAATTAAGATATGCCTGACTGATAGCAGTGCAAGTCACTCCTGTCTACATGGTTTCTCAGGACTAGCATGTGCTTTTGGAATCTGGGTAGCCTTCTCCATGGCTCTGCCCCATTGGCGTTGATTATCTATGATTAATGGTTTAAAGAAATAAAAAGAGAAAGGTCAACTTCTGAGTTCAAAACAGAGCAGCTACATGGGGAGTAATTAAGATACTTGTGTAAGCATGATTAATAAGCACAAACTGGCACACTGTGCTGTAAACAAGATGCAACCAGATGGTTAGGATGAAAAGGATTTTTCCTAAAAAGCAATTTTTCAATGCCTTGAAAGTTGGCTTATTTTTCCCCCTCTAAGCCTTACACAACTCATTATCTACACATCCTAAAGGGAAGAGAGAAATAGTAACCCCTTCAACATTCCCCCTTTCCTTTTCATACAGATAACTACAGTTTGCATGTAAATGGATTCAACTCATCTTTGTTTAACGTTGCCTTTTATGTCGAGTTTCATGAATTGCTAAGCCTGACAAGGTTCACTGGGAGTCTTTTAACTCCCACCCACAAGTTCTCCCTGGCTGTCATGTGACTGGCAGTATAGAGGGATCAGCAATGGCATTTATGGGGAAAGCGGGAAGACAGGTGTCAGAACGGTCCAGCAGGCAAACCGAACGAACACTAATCAGCTCTGGTGTTCTTTTACAATCCATATCTAATTCACAAGTTTCATTCTTTCTGAAAAACAATTACTAGGTTTTGAAGTTCATTGTGCTTTTACTCAACTGTCTCTTCACATTAACGTAAGTGGGAACAAGAAAAAAAGAGTCAGCAGGCAAGGGACATCAAAAGATCTTAGAGAAGATGAAGGCTTTATTTTAAAGTAATATAATTACAGATGAGCATAATGTTTTACAATAAATTTAAATGTATAGTTACATCCTTATGTGCTAGGAAAATATTGGATGGTTGTCTCTTGAGCTGAAACTCTGGTACATACAAATTACTTTGCTGAGAGAAGAAAAAGAAAAAATCTCATTGCAACATCAAAGGAATGGATATTAAGGCAACAGTGGGAACAACAGAATCAGTACTCTGGGAAGTAGCTACACTTATAAGGCTCATCTCTGAGAAATAATAATAATAGTTTACAAAAGGAATATTTTGCACATTTCAAACTCCTCTTGGTTCAATATATTTATTCTTCATAGGTAAACTTTACCTCATCTTCGCCTAGCTTACAAAAAATTTTAAAAACCCAAAACCAAAACTCCCCATTCCCCACTGACAAATCCTTTCAGAGTTTGAGTATATAATCTGGTAAAGCCTCAGCTAATCTTCATTGGTGGTAGTGTTACTGACTCCAGTATTGGGAAATTTGCTTTTGTGTTATGTATAATGTTAGGAGACATCTTAAATTCCAGCATGTTTTCAACTAAGTACAGATTTCTTAGGCACTTCATTTTCACCCCCACAAAAAGCTACAGGCACACAGCATCTGTTTCACAAATAATCCTTTTCCTCCATGTAAATGGACATCCTTTCAAGGACTTCTATACAGACAATAAATACTGGGTAAGTCAAATAAAAAAGGCCCTATACCAGGACTTCAATGTACCATCATCCCATTGTTCAGCAGCAGGGCTTGGTGTTTATGCAACTTAAATCTAGAAATATTTCCTCTATGAGAAAGTAGCACATTCAAATACATTTTGATTAGAATCTCAATACAGTACTCAAGTCTTAAGCCACTTAGAAGTTTTCCTAATGTCTGATTTTCGATTCCAAGAGTGGGATGGGCACTCACCTAGAGATACAAGAGTATGGGAACTTCCAATCAATTAACCACAGACAGATGAAAAGCATTTTTCAGTTCCATGTGAGTAAATTTTTGCACCTGAAAAAGCATCATGGTATGTAACTGCTTTCCCTTTTTCACCAAGCACATCTTTCAATTTCTAGTAAGACAAGCCTGTATCAGTCCTGACTTTTACCACCACCCATTAAATAATGCTTCCTGGACAGGCAGTTATCATGAAATTCTATAACCAAGTCAACATACAGATTGCTAGCATACTTCAACTTTTGAGTTGTTAAAAGGAGAACATAAGTAAGTTAAGAATGACAGCTGATGGGCTAGTTCTGCTAAGGACACATCTCTAGACCTAGATATCCATAGCTAAGAAACAGGATTAATTTAAAGCCATCCTATTGGGCTGCCAAGAGCTTGGCAGGAAAACAATTAATGCAACTCATCTCCATACATCCCGATCTCACATAATTTTCAAATTCACTTTGCAAAAGCAATAAAAATTAATATTGATTATGCCCAAAACTATGGTTAGGACAAGTCTCAGGAGTCCAAACAACCATGTTGAAAAAAGAACTCAAGCTCATGTGAAATGTGTGTTCATTGATATTTCTGTTATTAGTTTCTATGGAATGAGTCAGACTATAGCTCCATCCCACAATCAATCAATCATTCTTATATTGTATTTTTGGGGTTTTCTGTCTATTGTACAAACAGAAAGTAAGAGGACAAACAGGCATGGATGTTACCCACCAGTGCTGATAAGTAAAGAGGAAAGAAAGCTGGATAAATAAGCTTGTGCTAAATATATTCTACATATTGAGAGCTTCAGCTGATTACTATCTCATAGAACAAGTGTATGTATTCAACCCTGAGTAGTCATTTTCCCTGAATTAAGTTTTTTTCCTAAACCCGTGCATGCTGAACAATTTATATACTACACAGAAGGCTTGGAGTTACAAAAATTGAAAGAGAAAATGTAATAAATACACAGACTTTACTGTTTCACAACATTTCAGGTAAAAGGCTCCAACATTTCACCAAAACACTAAAGTATATTAAAATTTTAAAATAAATTCTTTTAAAAAAAGTTAATATATTTCCATTACCACTTAAAAAGGTTTTCAGATACACATCCATATGTGAACAGAACCAACAGTAAGCCCAAACTTTACTCTAGGAAAGCCTGGTATGATTCATCTTTAAAGGGAAATTTGGGAAAGATTTAAACTGTCCCAGATTAACTAATCCAAGCACACACAACAAGCAAAACCACACTTCCATTACATACACACAAGGTGAGAAGTTGTCCCTGTGACAGAGCACCCAGACTCCACACAGAGCACACCCTGCTTCTCCTTAGCACCTCAAATTCAAGTCAGACAACCCTTATGCTCATTTTATGCTTGTTTGTTTCTTTCTCCAGCAGAAAATGCAGAGTATGCATGTTATCTTAATGGATTGAGCTCCATATTAACAATGCTATTAAAAGCCATGCTTATGCCATTATTTCTTGAGTATTTTCTGCAAGACCACATTGGAGAGTGCTCTTGAATCAGCTGTGAAACTTTACACTGTATATTTCTATCTAGTTTTGGTGTCTGAAATGATATCCTCAATAATGTCTGTAATTTCTCAACAGCTTAAAAGGAGAAATTATCCAGCTGAAGACAGAAACAATCAAAAACCAAAAGCCATTATGACTGCACTGGGGAAACAGGCTCCACACAGTGATTTTTGCGAAGATGCCATTTCAGACTACAGTGCACGCTATGGGCAAACACACCACAATTTCTCCAGACTGAAAAACAAATATCAGTTTGTGGTAAGCCTGTTTTATCTTTCTAAACCAGTCCCACCCTGGCAGCATCTCTAGCTCAAACTAATTGTGAGTGACTTCGACATCAGGACAATGCTGTTCCACACATCAACAAAACTGAGAACTGACAGGTAGATGACAGTCACCAAGCAGACTCTAGGTTAGCTTCAGGTTTTTTGTTGCCTTTTTTTTGTGGGGGAGTGGGAGAAAAGCTCCTCAAGGCATAGAAAGTAGTGCATAGACTGCAATGAGATATGTAGATATAGTCCATATGGTCAAAATAGCTCGATTTGCAAACAAGATTCAACCAGTATGCAAAGATGTCACTGAGTGATATCAGTAACACAGATAACCAACAACATTTTTGCCAGTAACAACCTTTAATCATCTGTGTCTCAGTATTTTGAAGTGATACATTTCAAAAATGTCAAAACTCAGTGAGATGTGGTACTAAAATTAATAGTCTGTTTGCTTTCCCTATTGATATACCAGGTTTCAGACTGTCAAAGTGCTTTTAGTTGTAAAAGAAAAAGTACAAAGTTGTTTTGACAACTACAAAAAGATTTATCAGTTACATGTACCTGCTGAAGTACCTAGATTCTCAAAGTGAAAATGCGTGTATGCAAGGTTCTAATACTAAAAGTTGTCAAGTGAATATCAATATATTAATCTTGCATCGATAAACTTTACACTATTTTATCATATAGCATGTTATCTTGAGCTCAAGTGTGTTACTTAACAATACTAAATTAATTTTCTATCTGTTTTGCTTTCAGTAGGCATTTCTTTCACATTTGCAAAACTTGAGTTCACCTGTATTATAGTGGATTTATTTCTCTCTAAGCCGTACATGTGTAATATACCTCATATGTATGAGTAGAAAGCAAAATGCATGTAACACACAGAATAATTCACATTTATATTCTCTATTCCTTATCTAACTCACTTGAGCTAACATTAACAGAATAAGCACAGAAAAAAAAATCTTGAAAATATTAGATTTCAAATTCACACCATGTGGCTAACATTATTATTAGGCAAAAAAAGAGGCTTTATTGCATCTCACCAAAACCCTTTGCAATCTGGAAAAGAGGAATATTCACATCTGTTAAACTGCTGAGACAGCAAATAACAAAGCAACAACCACCCTTTCATGTACAATTGTTCAAATTTATTATTAGACTAAATAATGCCTACAACTTTCCAGTCTCTTTTGGGTCTAAATTAAGGAGTATCAGTTAATCTTAGCAAATACTCCTTACAGTTCCAAGTGTCTGCAAGCTATTTTACATTTGTTTTAAGAAGCTCTGATAGAAGCAGACTTCCATAACAAATATTCACCATTGATAGCAAAAAAAGCAGAAGTGGACAACAGTAAACAAATTACATTTACAGTTTAAGCTTCATATTCCTAAAACACAGCAGTAATGCTACTTTATGAAAGATGGATTCAGTATTACAATTATAAATTCTATCAGCTAAATAGTAGTGACTGTATTGGAGTTCACAAGTTACAGTGGATGTAATTATTATAAAATATTTTGTTTAAACTTTAATTATTTCAATTTACTACCTTATTTTATTATTGCACTAAAATATTCATTAAGAATTATCAAGCACTGCTCCATATAATTCTGTAAGATATCTCTGCTTTTCACATATAGCATCACTAGAGAGCACCATGATTTTTAGTTCAATTCTCTTTGCAGTAAATATAAGGGAAAAAAATGTGAACTTTCCCCAGAGTTTTATCCTTCATATCAAATTGATATGAGTGACAATTAGCATTTCCTGCATTATATGATACAGCAAGGACAGCTAAAAAAGCACTGGGAAACGACTGCAGGCTTCCCCCTAAACTATCCCATGCAAATCTCAAAAAACAGTCTGTAATCTGATGAATTCTGAACTCAAGTCAAGCTCAATAGGAAGCTCATTCTTTTAGATGCACTTGGATTAGCAAGTAAAATGGACCTCTTCCACCACCTAAAGTATGTTCCTCTTTTAAGGCTTAAGACCCTTACTACTAGAATCAATTAATAATATCATCCTTAAAACAACCACTTGAATAATTCTGCAGTCACTTTTTCCACATTTATTGTATGATGAAACAAAGGGACTAGTATGGCTTGATCATGAAGAGACCCCAGTGCTCTCTCCAAAGCTTAAATTATTCAATCCCACTAAATACACCATTATATACCTTTAAGTATCAGCAAAAGTTAGGAATGCATTTAGCTAATAAAAACAAAGAATCATTTTTCTTAGGCGATAACTTAATGCCTCAAAGAAGCTTACTGCCCACAACTGCATAAGCTCTACTTGAAGCTCTCACACACACAGACTCAACAGAAAGACAAATTTTCTCAAATATAATAATAACCAAATGTTTCTCCAGAACCTGCAAGCATTACACAAAAAACACACAGCAATTTAAATCATTGACTATGCAATAACCACTAGTTCATCACCAATGAATCCCATGTAATCTCCCACATGAAGGTTTAAAAACTTCAAGAAAACCCCACGCATGCAAGTTCAGTCTCCAAAAAGAATCCAAAAGAGAAAAAAAACACTTCAATCTCTTATTCTCAGAATACAACACTCCTAGCAAATAAGATTGATGCAAAACATTTTTTTTTGGGTACAATAAAATAGCAAAGCTATACCTAGCAAAAAGAAATCACACTTGAGCCAACACCAAAGCAAGAAAGCACAGCATTACCTCCTTTGGTAGCAGCATGCAGTCACAAGCTCCTAGCAGAGCATCCCTGTTTTGGTTGAAAAATATTTTTTTAAAATTCTTTTTTGGAAGTGGTGAGCTTCAGAGTAAGAAAACTCTTTCCACCAAGTCCTTGCAACTGAAATTAGTAAATGGATTCTACACATGAACTTAAAAAGAGAGGCCCAGGTGGATGCTATATAAGACTCAAACTGAAACACCTGGGAAAATCTTTTACCCTTTTCAAGTGATTTCAGCTGTGGCCAAGGGATGGGGTGAGGGGTCCTTGCTTGCTACAGGAAAGCAAGGATTAATGACAACCTTGAGAAATTTGCTTTCCCTCAAGACTGCTATGTACTGAAAGCCAAAAGACAATGAGCTCAAAAAGGTAACACTTCCCTCTCACATTCACCTTCACTTTTTTCCTGTGCTGTATAGTCACTATGGTCACTTTTTGAGGAACGGTTGACTTCTGTTTTTTCCACAGTATTTATCACCATTCAAAATTAAGTTAATTGTAGGTAATTTTCATTATTTTGATAATTCATTATAGCACCAAGCTGGTAAATATAGCTAACCTTCTTGCTTAGCACATTATAAAAGTCAGAGGAGCACGAGAAGGAGCAAGTGATCAAATTCCAGCCAGCACCTTCATTTTAAAATGCCAAGTAGAAACACCTGTGATTGTCTTGAGGCAAAGAGGTCACAACTGTGTCTGATGTGTTTATTTTGGCAGAATTTAGGCTGGAAAGCTGCAAGAGCCATCCCAGCTCTCAAATTGCAGCCTCTCCTCCAGCCTAATGAATGTAGTCATGTAATGGCTACTGCTTTTCATGCTTAAAGCAGTTACTCAGAAACACAAGAGTACCGAATACAGGATAACTGGAAGTATGACCATCTCTCTATACAGCTGAGGAACACAAAACGTTTTGTTTCTTTGAAGCAGTTCCCCTTGAGGCCATATGTCCTTACAGGTTCACTTCTATCCTGTGACTACAACTACGTGGACTAATCATTTCTGTTTTCCTGTGGAGTCATACCCTGCCTGCCTGGTGTTCACAGAACAGCAGGTTTTCCTTTGCCCCTCAGCCTTGCTCTCTCTGACACCACCAGACTCCACACTGCCTGCTCTTTGAGCCAATTCTCTCCAGTATGGTATGCTGCAGCCCACTCACAACCACAAGGCTGGCAGGCCCTAAAGCTGGTCACTTCCACCAGCTTAATCTATTCTCCCCCCACTCCCCAAGAATGTACTCACCCACAGTTACTTGGGGAGAGTATGCAACACATACACCGGCACTCTGTCTCCACAGCTAACCATCTAAAAATACATGCTTTATTTCCCCATAAGGAAAAAGGAAAAGCCTCAGAGAAGTACACCATAATTATCCTAAAAGAGTTAGTACAATAGGTGTCTATATTCACAAAGCAAAGCTATTGTCAGAAGCAAAAATCTGTGCATAGCAGCATCGTGCTGTTCTTCCAAGATGTGTGACTCCTGGTAATACTGTAAATTACTTATACATATTGTTTGGACACAGGCTGGATCCACCCTGTGAACTATATGCCACCTAATGTTCCATTCTACAGCTCAAAACAACCTCCTATTCACTACCTAAATCCTCCTTACGCCATGACAAAAAGAAATGAGGCTCTTCACTGATACAGTTCAGAATGAAGTCAAAATAAATGCCTCTCACTTCACAACTTTTTGATCAGCTGTAGATTCTTTTCTTTCAACATCTCTACTTAGGGAAATAGCTGTTGCTAGTGCTGTCTCCGAGAAAGCCAAGTCAAGTCAGATTTACCAAAAGGCTACCACAGAGATTTCTCAAAACTGATTGAAAAATAAAAACTGAAGAAGCACAATCAAAAACAGCACAAAGGCCAGGCCCCAGTCCTGAAGTAAAATAGTAGCAATGCCATGAACCAGACAGATACAAACGGTGCAGCAAGGCAGAAACAAAGAAGAAAAATAGGATTAAAATAAAGGAACAGTAATGTCATATGAAGATTCTGTTTAAAGTATTATGAGGAGTAAGTACATCCATCCAAGCAAACAGTGAGGTCCAAATTGAGCAGACCTCCAGAGCAAAACACTGAGTGCTAAGGACCCAGTGTCCAACATTAGATGCTTTTTAGAGGATTTTAATGGCTATTTGATGTAGCCTGTTTACAAAGACTGGATGCTCAGCAGCAGATGGAGCACCTCTGAGGAACATCCTCCAGTTCAACTGTGTTTGAAAACAATCCAGACTCTGCAGATCCAAACACCTGGAAGAGCAAAAGTGGCTCCTTCAAAGCACAAGCCTAATGCAGAACGCAGACACACGCTACAAGTCAGAGAGAGCAGGAGCAATACTGGCTCTACGGACAGGACGAGGCTAAGGACCTAAATGAACAGTTTGGCCATGGAAGCAAAGTATAAACAACATACTTTGTTGACAGGCAGAACCAAAACTGTGCATGCTGAAATTAAGACATTGTTAAGGCTGCTTTTTATAATCTAATTTAGGTTTAGGAAGCAGTTTAATACATTAAGCCATTCAAGACGAAATATGATGGTAAAAGAGAACTTCATCCAGAGAAGTGCAACATAGTTCAAAATTTAGTGCCTGTTTCCACTCTTACAAAGTAATCTGGTAATCGCTACATTTTTGTTTTTAAAAAAGACTTTTCAGTCACCAGTTTACATGTTCTGAATGGAACAATGAAGTTCAGTATGATAAAATCTACACACAGTAAATTGCATTAAGTTACTAATTAGCAGTTTCTTAAGCTATCCCTGACACATTGAATCTATGACACTATTAGGAAAATGATAAGTTCTGTGGAAACCAAAATTTACTTATATATTTCTTCCTTTTGCTAACAGTGAAAATCAAGGACGGGAAGGATTTCACCCATAACACTATTAGGAAAAAGGCTTAGACTTGATTATTAAATAGGAAATTATCCTTGCTCATTTTGGTTAGATTATTGTATCCAGTGAATCAGTGTTCATGAGTCTAAGACTATAGAAACTAGTGCTTATGCAGCAAAGGAAACACGGCAAGATTTGTGAACAGATTGTGTTCTTGAGGGTTGCCACGAGGAATTGGTAACGTGATTATTGGAGCCCTTGCAAGACCAAGACCAAGCTGAATCCAGTAAAACATTCAGCAAAATGGCTAAGTAAGCATTTTACAGGCTCCATTCAGTGCTGATATGGCTGTAGGCTGTCATATAGAATCTAAACTCTTCTCCATCTTCTATTCATTGGTGTGTCCTGAGCAGATGGAATTTGACAGTGATAACAGTGCTTTCTCTTAGCCAACTTTTTGAAAAACACTTCCTCCATCTTTATGAAAAATATGGTAATTTGCTAATGTTTCCATGGAGGAAAGTAAATACTTAAATGCAAGGCAGTGCAAACAAGCAAGTAAAAGAAGGGCAATAGCACTGACCGCTCAGTTTCATTCCTGCCCAAATGTACCCAGTCCTCCACATTAGAATAGAGACTGCAGTGATCCACAATGTGCTACCTGGTACTCTTATTAACCACAGCAGTTAAGTATCACTGTCCACACTGATTTTTTCCAATAGCTGTTTTACATCTTTTTCTTTTTTTTAATATATATATAATGGCCTACTTACTTTGTATCTCCTTATACTTATGAAGAAAGTATTCCACTATTAATCCTCTGCTTTTCCACTGAGTCCACTACATGGGCAATCTAATAGCTGAATTATGCACAGCACTGCTGTCAGTCTCAGAGATACGAATGTCTTTCTCCTACAGCCAGCAACCTGAAGCCATTTAGCTCCAAGCTTACGTAACAATAAGCAACTATACCTCCATCTCCCAAACACTACTACGAGCAATCTTTATTTTTCCTTGCAAGCTTTCAGATGGACAGCTCTAAATTTCACTTTAAAAGTCAGTATACTTTCATACCACATTGCATAAGGGTGATAGCATTAAAATTAACCTTCATCTTCAGACAAAAATCTTCATAAGACAAAGCATCTCATTTTTAAAAGCCATACATATTTTCAGGAGAGCTATATTTATGCAAACACTGCTACCACAGGCAGTTGGACTTGGCAGTTCATGCATAGGTGGATTAAAAAGAAGGGGCAGGGAATGGGTCAGATGCAGAAGAAGAGCTGGTCACTTCATTTATTTACCTAATCTGCTTGGCTATTGCTCGCCAAGTTTGCTCTTGGAACAATGAGAAAGGCCAATTAATTTATCAATCTGTACTCCTCTCTGCCATAACATATTTTCCCCTTGCCAACAAAAAACGTGTCCATTATCAGCCAGGTCCCTGTCCTCCCAGGCAGCTCGTGCAGCTGTATAATTACACTTCTTCCCTTGACAACTTGCATGATTGTTTTCCTAACAGTATATTACTTCGTTAGTACTTTCCAATATACGTTATTTTTAAACTGTCACTTTTGCCCAACTCATCCCAATTCGCACTCGTCTGTTTATCATAACAATCATTAATAACTGTCACTCCACGCCATCAATTTAACGAACTCACTCCCTCATTAGCATGTTCTAGCATTTGTTCCGTAGAAAGGCTGATTATTTTCTACAACAGGCCAAGCCAATTACTTTAGTGAAATGGAATCACATTAATCAAAACTTAACAAGGTGGCAAATTTAAAGATATCAGATTGCAAAAGACAGCATAACTAATATGTCAATGTCAGAGATACTACGTAGGTATGCAGCAGCTGCACTAAATATATCTCTTCACGAAGGCCACATGAATTTTGACATTTCATATGATCTGACAACTACCAAAGTGATATTAGAAGGCTGGAGGCTGGGCTGAGCTGCTCCCAGTGGCTTCAGCACATTCTGGCAAGGGCAGCAAAGAAATGCAAAGAGCGAGGAGAAAAGGGAAATGGTGACTACATATGTCCACAATGCCTGGTAGATGGCACTTTATCATGTCCCTCTATGCCAAGATATTTTCTTTTACTCTTTAAATGATGATGCTCATCAATTGTACTCTGACAGCTGCCTCAGAACCAGCTGTAAACATGCAACATCCAGCAGTGTGAAAATATGCTGACACAACAAACACATATTAGTTTTTACCTTTTGGTCTACATTGCAGAGAGGATGGAAGATTCTTCCCTCAGCATCTTTTTCCTTTTAATGAGTAAGTTCACACTTTTATTTTTCTCTGTCACTTTTAAAGAAGGTTTCAAGTCGAAGAGCATGCATCCCAAATCTTCACACAATCCAACAGTTCAACCACTTCTAAATATACTTTATGCAGCAGCAGAAGGCAAGCACTCACCATTAGTCCTTACCAGTGGGCAGGAAATTACAGCTTTGTTAAACACATCTCAATGCTCTTTGGTTTTTTTGCTTCAGAAAGAAACAAATGCTCATGGCTCATTTAAAAACAAACAAAAAAAATTAAAGAAGGGAAAAATATCCCTAGGCTTACAACTTCTGTTGTATAATATTATTAAGCTTGGTTATATCATACAGTTCAAGAAATTGCACAGTGATTCATTTTTTACAGCTTAAATAGCTATTTGCTTCAGTTGCCAGGTTGAACATGATAAATGTATATGATAAAAAAGAACAAAGAGAAGGGCCAGTTCTTATAAACCTACAACATTAGTCAATGTATTAACCCATTCCTTTCTAACTGTTGGCATTTCAGTGTTCATCATGCACAAGTCTGCTCACTCCAACCTACGTTCTACTCAGTATTTGGATTTGGACAAATATATGATTATACAAAGAATTGCTCATTTTTGTTAACCTCCAAACTGCCAGTACTTTTAAGATGCAATGTTAAGCCATCACCAAATCTAAAATCAGAGGAAAACTAGACTAAGACTAAAACAGAGCTCAAAAATCATATCACCCATCCCATACTTGTTGATATAATCAAGCTTATGCAGTTTTTAGTCCACATTTTAAAAGAAAAAGAAAAAAAAGAATACTTGTGAGATAGTGCACTCATTTGCCCAATCTCATGTTTAACAGCACTTCTTGTGAGAAAATTCCTCCTTATATTCAATCTATATTCTATCTTCTAATGACTCTGAAGAACAGGTAGTTACTAAGAAAAGGCAGTGACCATTTTTGTCATATTTGCAAGCTTATACACTTCTTCCTCCCAACACCTATCCTAATTCGAATTTTTTCCCATTTGCTTTTAGCAGTCAAAAATGTCATTTTAATTTCTAAGATAATACTGTAATGTAGATACCTAAGTAATTAGAATTTTTGCCAAGTTAAATTAGCTCACTAAGACACTTGGCCTGCTTAGAAATACTTGTTCCACATGACATCAACTAGTATCTTTTGGGTTCATTATTTTTAATTAAATTCAAATGACATGTTAATAGGTATTAAACCTTTACATGAGAGATGTCATAACCTAAGATTTAAATGTAGGATTAATTTATCTAGAAACACCAATTTTTAATAGGAATACAAGCATTTATGGAAAACAAATAAAAAAGAGTAACCGGAACAAGATTTTTTACATTTGAGCCCACAAGTGCAGGAGAACAGGAAGTTCAGATTCTTTTGAGGGACACTGGTGATAGAACCAAAAGTGAAACTTTCTATGCAGATGATGAAACACGCTTCTCTTTCAACTGGCATTTTCATGACTACAGGAAAGTTAATAAGATCAATAGAAAACAAACTAAAACACCATCTTGTTTCACATTTGAGAAGACATCAGCAGAGTTACACTCCTCACTCTGAATTTTCTTGATCCGAGGCAAGAACTAAGCCTTCACACCGCCCAAATAACTCACTTCTCTTTCAGCTGTCTCTACAAACACCCTGTAGCACGCAGACAGTGAACAGACAACACGAGCTTCACCAAACCACTGAGTGCCAAACTCCAGCTGCAGCAGCCCCGAGGCCAGGCTCAGTGAGCACTGCTCACTGACATTCCACTCCTCTGGGCACCAAGGCTGTAACAGGGAGCATTTCTACATCCACCCCCACCCAACCACCAGCCTGCTAAAAGAAATATTCCATTTTCCTCACAGCAATAACTATCACCGTGATAATAACTAAATGTGCATTTCCACCTTTTCCCCACTACTCAGCACAGAACTTTTTAAGATATTTACTTTAAGGTTTAAAATACATGATAAAACAACAGCCTACATTAAAATAATGGATTAATGTATCAAATTATTACCACTAACTACTGCTTTTGAACTTAATTTTTATTAATTTAGTTATTGCTTAGAAGACTCCCTCCAAAGTAATATATTCATGTCTCTTTCCTTTTGCTATCTTATTCTTTTGTATCAATTAATTTCCAAAGATGACTACTTGAGCAAGTCTTTGTAACGGTTCTCACTTTGTATGAATAAATTATGCATAACAATATCGCTCTGTTCACAACCATTCAAGGCAGAACACGTTCTCACCTGATTTATAACAGTTTGGAATTGACCTGCTAAATATAAAAGTAAATAACAAAGTTCTCTACTACAAATTATGCTTAAAGCTCCATTGTTACCCATTCCTGTGCATCACTTAGTTAGAAATGCAGAGATGACTGTCTTTTTTAAACCTTACACTATGAACCCTGGCATCTTTGAACTGCTTCCAGGAAGGATGTGGTGTACATATTAAATAAGCATCATGAGTAGGAAAATTAAAGCAATTGAAATGAAATTAAATTTCTGGATTTACAATGATCCATTTCTTTCAAGATACATGAAAAAATTTAGCTGCTGCCTTTTCAGCGTGTGCTGCATGTTCTGTCTAAGATTAATCCCACAGGAGGTTTTTTTATTTCCTACTCTGCCTATCTTTCATCTTCACCCCAGACTAAGCAGATGGATGTGAATTCAAAGTTTTCTGATCTTTAGCACAAGTTATGGAGGGTTATCTTTGGCTGTATATCTTTCTGCTGGCAGCACTCCCTTGGTGATGAAGGATTAACCACCACAGCTGTCTCTTCCCAGAATGATGCAGTGCAGCGCTCCTCAACACGACAGCATCACTTAATCTTAATGTCCGCTCTTCCAGCGCAGCCGCGCAGGACAAAGCCAATCAACATCAGATGCCACCAAGATGGACCTACTGCTTGGCCCTGGAGTCTTTCACCCTCACACACCTATTAATCAACATCATCCAGACCAATCCCAGTGTTCACTTCTTTCAAACCACAGTTAAACTAAGCCTGGTTTTATATTAACAGACAGAGATATAGAAATCTACCCAGAGATAAAGCATGCACAGGCAGAACTGTAGAGCAAATTCCAATCAAGTTTTAAACCTCCTTATTTACAAAACAAAGCTGTTTATTTTATTTTAAAGCATAGCAACCAGAATTTCTATTTTTACATATTGAAATTCACTAATAAGAAAAGCTGCCTATTATCTTTCATGTCTACCAACACTTAAGGCATAACTACATCTTGAGCTTGATGTCTTTATGAGGAATTGTTCTAGCCCACAAATACAGAATGCACATTACCAGAAGTTCCTCAGACACATATTATGTGCCCAAGATTTATTTTCTCTACTTTAACCTATTACATGCAGACTGTTTAGTATTTTCCCCTCTTCTATCTGCTCCCCCCAGTTCCAGAGCAATTATAACATAGCTCCTTCCTTTATCCCTCCTCCCCTTTTTAAAGCGAGCAAGTTCTCAACAGCAAACGCAATAAAACAGTAAATTATTGCAAGAGTTTACTAAACAAATGCAACCTAGTTAAATTTAGAAAAATCTTCGCTTTTGCTTACATTTGCAATTTTACTGCTGAACTACTGGTATTTCTTACTTATGCAACATTAAAATGTATAAGAAATCCTCTTGTGTGCTATATGCAGCAACTACTCTTGATTTATAATACCCAATTTAGAAAAAAACCCACAACTAAACCTGATTTAAATCACAGATTACTCTGTAAAACACAAGCAAGGAACTATTCCAAATCCTAAATGTAATTTAAACATATTTATATTTTACAGTGATATATTTTCCCCCATTCCTTGTCTTACTACTGTAAACTTTCTGTAATTATATAAGCAATTTCCCTGAGGTCACAACATTGATCACAGTTATATATTGCTCAAGTATTACAAAACATAACTTGCAATAAAATATTGCTGGACATCACTACATAATTTCACACAAAGAACTGCACAACTGAAGTTCAAGAGTTCTGAATTTGGTAACGGGGTGTTTTCAATAGATTATTCATTTCCTTCTCATTCCACCATTAAAAGACTATTGTTGAAATATTACTAAGAACATTAAGTTCCCACATCTTGAAATGTGTAAGAGGGCAGAATAAGGGAACAGTTTACATGGGAAGCCAAGGCATACGATCCCCCTACGTTCTTGCTTTCCTTCATTGTAACGTCACCCCACGAAGTGTCACCATGGTAAAACACACTGGAAGGGCTCACAGTAGAAAAGCCCACAGGAGTGCAGCTCAATTTTTAGTGTTTCTGGTTGAGCGAGAGTTCTCACACACTTAATGAGAGGAGAGTTCACAGCTCTCAATGCGCTATGCAAATGGATGTTATTTAGGAGCAGTTAGTGTTGGCATGTTGCACAGCTGAGCTGATGCACCAGCCACTGAACACTAGTTAACAAATGCAAGGCTCCCCTTCGGGAAGTCGCTTACAAAAAAAGGAAATGAAGAATTGAAGATCAGGAGATGGATATTTTAGTTCACTGTGCAAAAGCAGTGGCAATAAAAGGCCGAAGACCAGTCATTCACCATGTATATTATACAAACACAGCAAACAAACTGCAAGCATTTGCTTTGATAGTGATCTCACGTAGGCTGGGCAGGTTGGGTTCATTACCTATATGGGGAGTTCTCAGAGAGCATTCAGAGTCATTCATACTGATTAGCAACACACACTTTCTCAACTAACTGCTCCATTTCAAAATTATAAAATATCACCCCCTCATAGACCTGCCAGCCGCAACAGTCACCTGGCTGCAACCAAACCAAACCAAACTAACTTGTTGCAAAAAGCCCCAGGGGTGAGTCTGAAGTAAGCCATGTGGAGACTGAATTCCTCAAGGGCAGGGTGGGCCCGCAGGCCCTCCTTAAGGTCAGAAACCAAGCTGGGATCCCTGCCTGGAGAGCAGGGCACTCAAATGAAATAAAGACCGAGCGCCACGGGCAGAGTTCAAGCAGAGCTATCAGCTCCTTCCTTCAAGGACTGCAGTCACTGATTTCAGGTACTATGCTGACCCTAATATCCTGCAGTACCTGAGTAACTTTAGAATAAAACAGTAACATTCCATTAACTGCCATGCCATGAATGAGCACTGATCCAAAAACACTATCTTTCAAACCACAGGAGACATTCTGCTAGAGTTTATGAAGGAAACAGGAAAATCTGTCCATGAAATATCAAAAAATTAATCGGCATTTGAGAGTTTTCTTTTGAGCAATTTAATAATACAAGATCTTTTTTCTCCACAGTCTTCTTGAAAGATAATATTGACTCAACACAAAGCTCCTGCACAGAAAAAGGATTCATCTCTCCAACAGCCATGCCTCAAAACCAACAGTACCAAATTAAGTTTTGGCAGACTTTAGCTGTCTCTACATATGCAAGTCCCAAAACCTTTAAGCTTTTCTTCCTCTCTTAACAAATCACATCCCCAATGTTTTACATATCTATTACTGCCAGCAAAGATGACAATATGGGAATGGCAGCAACAAGCAGTAGCCTTTTTTGATTGTCTCTCAACACAAAAGCAAACACATTTCAAATACTAAACAGACATGCCTGCAGCCATCCTGCTTTGCAGATCCAGATCTCTTTTTAGGTAAAGTATTTTTCAAGCTATTCAATGGTCATGAGCACATTATAATGTCTTTTCAGATAGTCTTCTCTCATACACTTAATACCTTAATTTCAAGTTCTGAAGTTAAACAGCTACATTTGTACAACACTGTACAATCACAGATGTACACTACACACTTAAAGACAAAGAGGCCTTCTGAAGAATGAATATAACAGAAAGAAAAAGAACTCAGGGAAAAAAGTGGACTAAATAATTATAAATCAAGCATTAAAACAAATACCAAATACAAGATAAGCCATAACAATATAAAGGTCTGACAAAATTATCTGGGCAGAAACAAACAGCCTTTTTTCTTTTTTAGAGTTCAAAATCTTAAGTCCTAGATACTCTGCATTTTTTATTGACTACTTTCTTGTTAAAAAGGCTGGGTTAAAGAAAAACATGTTGCCACGACAAGACAGCAAACTTCCCACAATAAACACTCAGCATCATTATGTGAGAAAAGGGGTTAACTTATCAAATACCATTAAACTATAATCAAGGGCCTTTGTATTCAGCTTATGCCCTTGCTTGCATTTGTCAAGGGATGATAACAGACGGCTTACAAACTCTCTCCTCATTACTAATTCATTTTTTCACACACCTGTTAATTATTAGCAGCACATAATTATTACCAAAAACCATGCATCAAAGAGGTTATTTGGATATATTGTCACCTACATCTGATTTATGCCAGTGGAGAAAACCATAAATATATTTCATTATTCACAAAAAAGGGGAGGGGGGGGGACAGGACAGAAGACAACTTGGGGGTAGAAGGGGCACATGGGGCAGAGGGATGAATGTGTTTTATACAGCTTTTATTTTTTTATAGCACAAGTTGAAATAATTTACCAGCATTGTCTTCCTATACCTCCTCACCCAACACTGTGAGAGTGGAGTCATTAACGGAGGGAAAAAAAGCAAAAACAACAAAAAAACCACCAAACATCTTGCAATAAATCAAGATTTTTGATGCTTGTATCTACAAGCAACAAAATGTGTAATCTTTGCATTAGAAAAAAACCAAACACCAACAAAAACAAAGAAAGCCACAAAGAAATCCTGAAAGAAAACCAAACCAAAACAAACCATCAGTATGGATTTTAACCCCAAAGTTCTGGATAAACTCCAGCAGGGACAGTTAACCCCCCTCTTTTCCCTTTATGAAGTTTCAAGGACCAGTAATGTGTGTGTGTTACCACACTGCTGCAATGGTCTGTGCTTAACATTGTCTCAAACAAATATAGCAAAGATGAATTCTGAAAAACTAGTTAAAATTTCTATATGGGTACCTCGTTACAGCTTAAGATCAGACATTTAGAAAACCACTACGGAAGAGAAAAGGCGTTTTTAAATGTAACTGATGGCTATTTATCTCAACATGCATCATCTTGTCAGGAACTTCAGAAAATACATAAAAGGGCAACCCACTGACAAAAGAAACATAATACAACATTTTGCCTCTATTCTTAGACTTCCACACTGTCTCTCTCCCAGCTTCAAAGGCTAACAAACTCTTGGAGGAGGCTTTCAGAAAAGGAGATAAATTAAAATTACCAACTCCATGCAAACCAGGTGGCCAAAGCACTTTGTGGAAGTCGACCAAATTCCCATTGTTTGGGGAGCAAGAAGCTTTGACTCAGCAGTGTACTGGGGTGAGTGAGAGTGGGCTGACAAAGCTGGACATAAGGTATTGCCTTCCTGGAGCTCCAAAGAACAGATCAGACCTTTTCAGGAGGGGGAACACGACATCCAGCAAGATGTACTCACTGTCTGTCCACACAATCATGGGGATAAATTGGGATCTCAATATTTGAACCGGTGTAGGAGACAGGTGGATCTTTTCTAAAACATGCACTTAATAGTAGGTATTCAGAACACTCTCTATTCAAATTATGCTTTCCCATCCTTTTAAAGAGAGAGCCAGTATTTTCATTTGAGTAATCACCATGCACCACAGTGCTAGTTAAAGATCATAGCACAAGTGTGAAGTAGAGCCTTATTCCACCATTGTGTAAAACCAGAACAAAACTTGGCTAAATGTAGTTCAATCGACAAGCAAGAATTGTCAGAAAGCAACGCACTTGTAGTAATGTTTTCCTAGAAAAAAAAAAGAGTTTCACTGGCTAAATTCAAAATTTTAACACTACCAAAAAAGAAATCCTTTGCTTATATGGAGTTTTTGGTAATGAAAAACTATCACTGTAAGAAAATTTAAAAAAATTGTTTTCTTGTCACAGTTATCACCAAAGTTGTGCAAAGAGAAGTCCTCAGAAATTTGATGTTACTTGTAAAATTCAGGTTTGTTTGTCTTTAATGTGCTTTTAAGTCCTGCCTAACAGAATTCTTAAGCTCAGGTTTGGTGCTATGGGGCCATTTTTATATGGTGCTTGTTCACATCAGAGAAGACAGGTTCACTGCTCTCCACACAACACTGCATGAAGGTAACTTAGAGAAGTGTTGGGCTTAGAAAACAAGAAGCATGACAGTATTTTGTCACTCCCTTCTTTTCTGTCCTTACAGCTACTCATACTAATCAACAGTATTTCTCTACAGGAAAGGGCCTGATTTCTCCAAGGGACTGTAAGAAAACTAACATTTCAGACAGTTAAGAATTCCATTTTTTAATTAAAATTGCCGTGAGAGTATTAAATTGGCAGGTGAGTCTTCAATTGGGTACTGCTAACATTAAGTTTTATCAGCAGCTGAATTGCTGCTCTAGTTTTTAGCACAAACAACAAATATATAACAAGTCAAGAATCCAGGCAATTCAGCTGCAGGGAAAGTAAACAACATTAAGAGAGAAGATACTTTAAAAAAAAAAAAATTCTTCAAGACCTACATTAAGGGTCCATGCAAACTAAAGCCAGTCCCTCCAAAGTCAGTTTCTTAAATATTTTCTCATCTAAAAGGGAATGTACAGAACATTATCTGCTGACAAAAGCTGAGTGGTTTCCTTTCTAGGCACTTGCAATGCCGTTTCATAAGGTAGTGTGGTGCCGAATATTAGGACAGTTAATGTTCCTTGCTGAAAAAGGAACCAAAATCCAGTCTTAAACAGCACAGAAAAAGCACTCTTTTGCCAGTGTCCAAAAGGACAAAAGGAAAGTAAGATCTTAAATAAGTTCTGTTTTAACACTAAACAGTGGAAGCAGAAGTGGGTGATAACCTAATTTCATTCTGAAATGAGGAGTAGAAGTAACACATCATGAAATTATTAAAAGCATACAACAAAACAACAGCAATAAAAAGAAAACCTGTGCTAACCAAGCATCTCTTTTCCATACAATAGGCCTAGCACATGTAGGGATTTTTTAAAGGTACTGCTGTAAAAGTATTAAGGAACCTGAAATGTGCATAGTTCTTTCCATTATCTCCTTCACATGAAGGGAGTGCATTCACTCTTTACACTCTAACTTGCAAGGACAAAAAAAATTTAAAGAAATTCAAACCTCTTCTTTGTTCAACAGCTTTGCCAGTTTCTGTTCTTAGTGATTTATTTTTAAAAAATGTTAAGTAGTAGGTGTTAATAAAATCACATGTGATAAAATGACTTTTTTTTAAATCTGATCTGCAATAAATTTTATAAATTCTGATTGCTAGTTATTCAAGCCGTCAAAGCTTTGCCAACAATAGCCAGCAGAGGTCTATTACTGAAGTAGTATTAATATAGACATCATCACCAATTCAAAGCAGATAATAAAGGACTGACACATTTATTATCATTATTAATTAACAGTTTTCTGAGATGGAATTAAATCAATATGCTGCTCTGATATCATTTTAACTAGTTATGCAAATCAAACATTTAGAGCCCATGAAAGGATATAAATGCCATTCAAAATTCACTTCACACTTATTACTGTAATATCAGAACTTTCAGGCTTTGCTAGTAAAAAAAGGACTTAATGCTCATTTAATTACACTCAGACATAAAGCTTATGGAATGAAAGTTGAAATAGCTGATTAGTTAGGAAGTCACAGTAAGGCTATAACACTAGGGATAGACAATGAGATAATAATGTGAAAATGCAGAGCTTTTGCTCAGAGTTGTTCTGGCAGATCCAATTAAAAAGAACAATGACATGTGTAGGAGAAAATGTTTTAAAATTACAAAGTTGAAGAATCTTTCCCAAAGCTAGGAGAAAAAAGAAACCATTAGTTGTCACTTACATAAATAGAAAAATGCTATGTTAAATCATGTAACATTTTTTCTAATTATGCGATTACAATATTTAATCTTTTAGATGTGAAATTTTAACTATTTGTCTGCATAAACAACATCATTAAAGAACCTTCTTTGGCAGAATAAAATTTGATACAGTTGCTAGGAGAAGCTCAGCAGCCAGCGAAGGGCTCCTGGCTGATGCCATTGGAGACGACAGCCTGACAGATGAAAGGGTCTCCGGCGAGGTCAGAGCTGAGGCCGAGCTGGCTGGCAACAGCTGGCCCTTGGCTAACCACACTGGCCACTTCAGATCAGGTTCTAGGCCACCCCTCCTGCACCATGCAAACAGAGCATCTCTAAGAAGCCCTCATCAAGAGGCCAGCCAGAGGTGGCTGATAAAGAAAAAAGGACAAAGACCCAGGAGTCTTTTGATCTCGCGCATCTTTGATCTTTGGACTTGTTAAGCACAGGAGCTTTGTGTGTGGGTGTTGCTCTGCCAGTGCCAAGGGTTGTCCTTCACTTTATCCACAGGAGACTTGAACAGGGCTCCCAGCAGCTTGGGATCTCACAAGCTGTATGCAGTCTGCACTGTACAAGACATTAACAAAACGTGGGGCTTGCCTAGTCCTTGTGAACATCCATCAAACTACCATGCTTTTCAAAATTATGGGGCGTTTACTTAGATTATTCCCACAGATGTTGAGCCTGCACCCCTGCCTGCTTTACACAACACTTCATTGGGCTTGAAGCTTAATATGGAACTTACAATGACTGCAGGAGGGGAAGTGACAGACTTCTTACTTACAGAAGTGTCTAAATTTATCATGGTCACAAAATGAAAGCTTTGGCAGAGCAGGAAGATTTCTCCAGTCAGTACACTCCATACTTCAGGGACAAAGCTCAGCATAAGCAGTCACAGAACAGATTTATTTGCTGGGCAAAAAGGATCTTTTGCCCACTCGGTCAAAGCAGGACTTAGAGGATGAGCCCTACTTAGGGTGCTAAGAAGCTGGATCAGAAAGGTAACCAACTATTTACAGAGTAGGGTAACTCAGGTCTCCTTGCTCAAAGCTATTAATCACTAATGAAAAAACAATACATACGGGCAAAAAGTTAAAATTCTATGAAAATTATTAGAAAAACCTAACTTGCAAGATTCCTATCACTACATGAACTAATTCAATATCTAGATAAGTGAAAATAGTAGGTTTGCTAAATTGTGTGGCATCAATCAGTAAAGTGAGGGCAGGCACATTCTGTCAAAGACACAGGTAAAAGTGAAGTCTAATCTCTACAATCTTTCCTGACTCACTTTATGATTACCAAGAAGCCTTGCTAGTAGCCAGAGGAAAATTTAGACCTCTGAATTATAGACAGGGGAGTTAAGGCTCTTCACAGAGGAGTCAACTCTGGCCAATATATAAGAGAATTTTGTAGTTGGCCAGATGACTGACTTCCAAATCTAATTGGAAAAAAAAGTTCTCTTTTTTGGTGCTGTTTGTACTGTAAAAACAGAATATGGCAGGCTGTGATGAATCATTTTTTGCACCCTGTCTCAAAACATGTACCTTAGGCATTAATAAATATCCAAAGTACATGTCTGGAGAGCACTCACAAGCCTAAATAACTGCTCACCAACCTTTTTTCCCTGTCTCATTCAACAATACTGATTCAGGAGAAGTCCATCAAACACCAAACTGTCTGATTACCTGATCAGAAGAAAAGAGGAAACCATCTAGCAGAGCTCCTTGGAGCACACAAAGCACTCGAAGCAATGGCCATTTTTACAGAATGTAATTGGAGCATTTTACCTGCTGATTATCTGAGTTTTCAAAATTATTTGAAATGAGACCTTAACAAGGCATTCCCAAAAGCACTCCTACACTGGCAAAAGCCCCCAGAAAAGCTGGGGGTTTAAACATTTGCTGGCTTTATCTCTGGCATGGAATGGGAACAAACAACTTTTTCAATATTCACACCTTGTCACCACTCTGAAAGTATAGTTGTTATTATCTCAAAAGTAAAAAATTATTAAAAGGGGAAAGCTTTGCACCATACAAAGAACTGGAACAGCTGAGCAAAGTCTTATCTACCTTTAAAAATGCCATCAATCCCAAAACAGGCAGTCAGGTGACAGCACTTCTGTGACAAATATTTTATTGCCATCACCTGTCTGGTGCCACGTAGCAGCTCAAGAGGAGGGAGCAGTTTGTCACCAGAAAGACTGATGCTGGGCAATACAGTTGTTAGGTTGAAACCCAAGGACATAAAAGACACTTTTTCAGTAACTGGAGTAGGTAGATCTGGCAAAGCAGAAGAGCTCTGAACTGCAACCATTGCTAGAGAGCCAAAGATAAGGATGAAAAAGTGCAGGGGAAGGATTTCTAAACAAATAATTTGGAGACTGGTCTGCAGCAAGTCAAGTTGTGCTGCTCCAGCCTAGAGGGAAAAAATGTTGGCAAGTACAGAAAATATCTTTCCCAAAACTGTTTCATTTCAAAGTGAAACATTCATTTCCTTTACCAGTCCAAAGGACAGAGAAGTGAAAGAAACCACAGTAGATTGCCAGCACCTACTGTAAGAATCTCCCTGCAACTGTTTCCTTCTCCCATCTTCATGGCAGAAAAAGGGGGAAATGTTTTTCTCTGGGCTCACTTCTTTCAAGACTTCTCACAGAATCCTGGGATAGGGAATGTTGTATTCTCCACACAAGATGAAAACCTTTGTTTTTAGTTCTGAAGGCTTTAATCTTGCAAGATCCCATTGTCAAAACCAGTAGGCAATAGCTTGGTGGAAAAAACCAGAAATTTAATATTGCATTTAAAAACCAGCAGAGTACACACAGTGCAGGAATCATATGTAGAAAGAAACACTACAAGTTTGGGGGGATTTATTAATAATGTTCCACTCTGTTCATACCCCTGCCCCCACCCAAAAAAAACCAAATCAAATCAACAACAGAACAGGAAAAAAAAACCACACCAAAAAAAAAATAAAATTCAAAAAAGGCAAACAAAAAAACCTCAAAGGACCACAGAGCTGTGCAGTTCAGCTCCTAAGCATCCTATTCAACCAGCTCTCACTTTTGCACACAACAGTAGATCCAAGAAAAGCGAAAGAGTTTTAGTACAAAAGCTTCTGTAGACTAGAAGGTCAAGCAGAAACCCTGCTTAGGTCAAAAGACATAATGAAATGTCAGATCTCTTCCTATCATTCAGGTTTCATTATAAGACTACCATTCTTTGAATAATAATTCAGCTTATCTGAAACTCTTGGCAAATAAAAGGCCCTGAACTGGAACAAATCAAGTACACTTGGGCTGACAGTGAAGCACTGCCAGAGCTGAGGCCAAACATGGCAAGAACTTCTCAATACCCCGGTCTAGGTTTGCTTGGAAGTTTTCACACATAGTGTGCCTTCCAATTTAAAAATTGATACTTGCAATCAATTTAGGATGATATTGAAAAGCATCCAACTTTGTTTTATTATCTAAAACTGAATCGGTACACTTGAAAATATTCCAATGCCCAGCTACCATATGCTGTGATGATGAGTCTGTAAAACACAGCAGAATGCCTGAAAGGACAGCTCAGAAAGAGAGATCATCCACCAGCCAGCAAAACTGTCAGAGTTTAAGGCATTACTTTTGAACTCCTAAAATTTGTCAAAGTAATTTTAAATAAAGACATTGGATTTCTTCAGTATTCATGGGTTTTTTCTAAAACTTCACTAAATATCAATTGCTTAGCATGCTTCCTATCCTTGTTAAAGTCTCATCAAATCAAAGACTTAAGAAGAAATCAATGAAGACTCATCCATACTCTTGAAATCTGAAGAACATTCACAATTAACTTGCCAAGTTCATTCTTCCCTAATGACAAAATTCTGCTTCCCCTGCTCAGACAAAGCAGTGACCTTTCAGAAAGCTTGAGTAAGGAACCAGTAATGAGAACAGGATTAATCAAAAAAAGAAACCAAGAAATTATTTCTTTTTAAACCAATGAAGAAAGCCAGGTGGCAATAGAACCTAAGCTGATGTGAAGGTGAGAACCAGGGTGACTTCAATAACAACCCAGAGAGTGGGAATGGTGAAGAAAGGTTAGATGAAGGAAGGTAGAGAGGTGAAGTGTGAAAGGAGAAATAAAAGTCTTCTGCTTCACTGTGCCTACTACATTAAACTCCATTTCAGATTCTGAGGGAAGGGTTCCCACATTTTTATCTGCTGTTAACAAATACCTGTGAATTGACTGGCAGTACCTGTCCCCTTTTGATCCTGCACCTACTGAACATGAAGGATGGCAATGCAAGCATGCCCATGTTACAGTCCTTTGGGTGATATGATATGTCCATTACACAGTCTCCATCCCTGGTAGAGAAGCATGCAGTGATGCAATCTTTTTATTATTTACACTCTTCTTTGAGTCAGAGAGAGAAAACACTTAGTCTGCCAAATATGTGTTTGCAACAGTGGCTGCAAAGTCATAATGACAGTGTTGGTTAAATCATATGGAAGATTTCCAATAACAAATACTGAAAGGCTTGGGGTGTTGGGTTTTTTTAATTACTATAGGTTACATTTACAGAGATGCAAGTCTAATATTTCTTGTGACCGCTTAGCTTACCACCCCTACAGTTGTTTGTAACTTCAGAATGGGAATTATTTCCAAGCATGATCATCTCTCATGTCTACACTGCTTTCTGGAGAGCCTGGACATTAGAGATGCTGCAACATCACTCAGTGCTACATATTTCCTTTTTCAGGTCCCAACCTGGAAACCACTGGCTAAAAGCTACTTTAATGATAACAAGGTATTATTACAACTAAGCACTGGCCACTCTGCTCACCAGCACTGCATTAGCTATCACCTGGAACATCCTTTCCCTAGGCATTAAAATATTTCCCCATTCTTTCTCAACTAAAACATAACTCAAAACAACAGTATTATTTAACTTACGGTTCATTATGAGTAACTATTTTGATATAACAATGTTACCTAAAATAATTCTCTTTAGAGTAAGGCAATCCAAAGAAATAATGTCAGCAGATGCATTCATCGATAACCATGAAATAATAAATTGAACCTGGATTCCTGCTCCTTACACTATAAAGGAACTTTAATGTTAATTTAGTAAAGCCTCAAGGTCAATGTGAACGCCAGTAGCATCACCCTTGTTTCATAGCTAGGGAACTGAAGCATAGGCAGGTTAAGTAACAAGCCCAAGGTCAAAAAAAAAAAGGAATATATATGAAGACACAGCATCAGTCTCCCATTTCTTGGGCTGTCATCACAAGAGGCCACTTTTACACAGAAGAATCAGATTTTTAATGTAATTCTAGGGAGTAGTTAGTCTTCTGATTCCTTACATAAATTTTAATGGTATAGGTAGTTTCTGAGTCTGTGGCTCCAGCTACATTATTAGTCCTGCTTTAGTAAGGAAGCAGCAATATGATTCTTCCCTGACAAGAAATACCAGCATAATTTATTGCATTATTACTCCTCTGAGCTGAAAGCAATTAATTACCTCCAGCAGGATGCACAAGTGAAAATTCATCAGAGAAATGTGATGAAAAATGTACCCACTGCTTTAAAATAATAGGTGCTTAATGGTTTTTTATTTGCTAGCTAATCTACAGCATCTTATAAACAACTAAGGATTGGTTATCAGTTGCAAAACCAGGTTTTCCTCCCTTACATTGTTCTATTACCCATAATCTTAGAGGCGAGGAAGAGAACACTGCCACGTTCATAATAAAAAGCCAAAATCATAGCATTTTTTCCTCTAATAAAATTGATGGTATGTCTGCATGTAGAATACTTGGTAAATTATGCATAGACTTGTATTGGTGGCACTTCTTTTCATTATATGCCATCAAACTCAAACTAACAATTCTGCTGGAAGAGTTGGCAAAGCTATTCCGCACTTAGACAACAGAGAATGTTCCTGTGAGTTCTGTGGGAAGGAACCGCAAAGTGCGGTGAAAGAAAAGATCACCTCACAAACACAACTCAGGCTGTACTTCAGAAGGTGAGTATAGTTCAGTATCTATACATGCACCACAAACCTCCCTTAGTGTTCAAACTAACAAGGAAAATAACGAACAAAAGACTGGTTTATGTTAATGCATCAAGTGTATGTATGCTTAAGGTCGGCGCAGAGCTAAACCCGTTACATTTATTTCAGCTCTTCAGAATTATTCACATCCGTATGATTCAGTAATTGTTTTTTCTATAAAGTTATTGGAGTAATTTTACTCTGTATATTCCCGATCAATTCCTCCTCTCAAGGGCACAGTTGAAAAGTGATATTTGAAAACGGTCCCTGATAGATTGCATGGTTAGTCAGCAGCAGAGACAAACAACCTAATCCAGCGCAAATTAGTTCGGCTGCCAGCAATAGTTTTATACAAAGATGTAAATTATGTTGTCAAAATCGGTCGCTTTCTAGCTTGCTGCTCAGCTAACAAGAAACCACTTTGGCTGATAAAGATGAACACTAAGCTTTCCTCGCTTACAAATTTGCAAATCTGCCACTTCAGCATTCTCTTAGCCACAAACAAAACAGGCCCATATAATTGCTTCCTTTTTTCGGCACCACTGTTTCTCTCAGTTCTATTTCTCCACACAGAAACACAAATAAAAATCCTAAATAGAATTTGAAAAGTTTAATGGTCTTGAAAATATTCTTTTAAAAAACTGGCAAACAGGACAGCCACAATCAGCCACTTTTAGCATTTTCAGCAAAATCATCAGACATGATACTCCAATACAAATACCACCCAGTCACACCAATACTTTAGGAGATTTACTGTACAAATGTGGCATTCGCAGAACTTCTGAACATTGCATAAACGTCTTGATCAAGAGAAAATACACACATCTATTTTAATGTAAGCTAAAGTGTCTTTGGAACTGCTCTGGATGACAATGATCCATCTGTATCTATTACTTTGCATGTTGTTGTGAAGAGTAGAAAATATATATGCTATTATTACCCTGATCTTCCCACTTTAAATGTAAACTAGATAGATCTAACATTTGAATGAAAATAATAATGCATTATAAGTGTAATTATATCCAGTATAAGTCAAATAAATAAATTATAAATTACAATTACCCTTTAAAGTTGCTAGTCCCACTATTTGCTTTAAAATTAATTGCAGGTGCTCCTGAATGTTTTATTACAGCCCCAAAGTTGTATATTTCAAAGAACAGTACAGATGATTCCTGTTTATTTGTTAAATTAAAGCTTTGTTGGTAAAATTACAGCTTAATTAATATTATGGGTACTGTATAACGAAATAGTTTACCTTGTGCATAATTTATTTCCACATGCATATCTCAGTACAGACCCATTACAGCTCTAAGGCAGCTAAAATAAAATATTCCTCCTTTGCTGGCATTTTTCTAAATAGCAGTTCACTAAATCAATATTATTCACTTGGTATTTTTAAAAGCAGTGTATCTTAATAATTACACAGCATTAGAGTAGGCAATAATTTCACTTGCTAAGCATATTAAATTTAGCAAACCATCAGTCAAATAGTTTGTTCTTCTTCAGAATTTGTAAGCAAAGAGTGAGAGAGTTTGGAACCATGTTACGTTGGTATAAATGTCACATATAGTTTAAGGCTGTGTATGTGACTCCCTAAGCCAGCACAGTGCCATACATCTTTATTAGTTTCATTGGTCAGTGCAGTGACCAGTTGTTTATACTCATTACGCAAGACAAGGTGAACCATTTGGCACAGGCCACAATCACAGCTAAAAACATATGACTTTGCAGAAAATAAAAAATTGTAGAAAAGGCTGCACACAATGCTGTGTATACATACCACAGAATAACATTACTTATTTATGCTGTTTCAGGCTTCCAGGCTCTCAGATGTGTCAAGGAAAATCTTTTTCAGGCTTATATTTTTTATTTTATTTAATTTTTTTGGTTTATTGTTCTTATTTCATTGTTCATCACTAAAGATTTCTGAAAAAAATATTAATTAAGCCAATAGAATGATAATCCATAAGAAAGGTGGATGTTTGGTTGGGTTTATTTTTTTTCAAAGTACTACACAGAAATCACTGTTACTGGGTTTTTCCCTCACAGAACATACTTCATTACTCAGTGATTACAATGTAATAAAATAGGTGATATATTAAAGCAAATGCATTAAAACAAATTTTGGTGCTTTTTTAACATTACTTTGATTACTGTATCAGGCACTGCCATGCATATACACTTCTTTCATCATATTTTTTTCTCTTTAGAGACAAATTATTTTATATTTGGTTCTTTTTTTCCCCCACCCATCTTTATTGATATTTCAAGATAATCCAAAATATATTTTAAATTGTCCTTCCTGACTATACCAGTTCAGCATATCCTACAGCATACCTATGGCCCAGGTGTTAAGAAGGTGGAGGGCTAGTGTCAAAATAAGGAACTAAGGACATATAAGCACAGTTTTCTCTCTAAAAATCCCTGATAAACCAGCCCAGGAATTTAACAGAATATATCTTTCATGCCAGATGACAGATGCTCACTGATACTCAGAAGGATAGAAGCAAATCTGGTAATAGTCATGTTTCAGGGATTTTTCCTTCCTGATGTTGAAAATGAGAAGATTAGCTCAGACACAACAGTATGTACTCAATGCTCTTAGTCTTTCCTGGAGTTAATCTCCTTATGATACGGGAAGGTAGAGACAAGAGTCTGGAGAAGACAACAGGAGGAAAAAAATAAGAGGGATAAAATAAGCAAGGCTTGGACAGGAAAAGTAACAGAACAAGATGGAGACAAATATTTAAAAGCGCATTTAGCCCTCAAGAACAAAGTCTTGGGGCAAACACTACGCAGTACAGGGGTTACAACAATTTATACTATAGATGCTTGCAAGACAGTCAGTGGATCTGTGTTTTAGAGGCATGTAAGTGAAGGTTTTCCCAGGAATATTATAACAATTTTCATCCCACAGTTGCCTACAGAAAAGCTAAAATCTCATCTTGACAAGCTGTAATAGTTGAGCATGCAACCAAACTGAGGGGAAATCACTCATACAGAACACTCATACAGAAAACAAATACTCAGCTTACTGGAAAGTTTGCAACTGCCTGCTCATTCTACACCACATTTGCAGGAAGGAAACACAAACTCTTACATCAAAAGTGCAAATTTTGATCCCCTGGTCACCTCACTCACCCAAACCCTCTTTCAGGTACGGACAGACTACTGACACACGGACCTTAGTACTACGTGTAGCACTCCAAATCTTTTCTCAAAATCCCATATTGATACTAACTACAATCTCAACCACAACATGCACTTGCTTAGTAGACAAATAAAAAGTAAACAAAACACAGAAAGTAGATCAGAAACCAGAGCCCACCTAACCATGGAGAATGCCTTTGTGTGCCCATTTTTGGCTCCAGTTAAGGCACACAGAGTGATCCTACCCACAGCCTAGTATTTTCAGTGGAAATTTCAACTTAGCAAAATTTCCACTAAAAATGACTAAAGTAAAATGCTCCATCTTCTCACATCTCTAGTAAAATAATTTACATAAATTTCTTATGAATTCAAGGGCTTGGTAACCACCAGCCCACATCACCAGTGTTAGGATTTCTTAAAGCACAGTAGAAAAAGTTTTTTCCTGAGGAGGAATTTTAATCATCCCATGTTAGCATAACTAAGCAACCACAGAAACCACACTTTAAAACCAATCTCCCTAGAGACTATATTCCTAGTGTACAATATTAACAGCTTTACAAGGCTCAAACTACATGAAAAGCTACTCAAGATCCCAACTTCCCCTTCAGTATTCACATGCAGATTGAGAAAACTAAGTTATTTGGGCTTCCTGCAGAAATATATTACCAGAGTGATATCAGCAAAATAGGAGGGAAAAAAAAAAAGAAATCAAATCACTTATCTATAGCAGAAGCTTCACAAACAACTGTAGCCCAGTTTGCTACAGAGCAGGTCTATCAGAAGCACATTTACCCTTAAAATCCAAGGATCTTGTTGATAACTAAAACAATTTTGCAAAAAGAAAAATGTTTTGCATCAGAGATGCATTATGATTGCAAGAATGGTTTCCTTGCCATCCTGTAGCAGGAGCTTCATCTTCACCTGAAGGTTGGAAGTGCTTCGTTTAAAGTCTCAGACACTCAAGCTCTCTAAAACAGCAATGGAAAAAACACCATTTTTTTTTCTTATAGGTTTCCTGATGACATGTCTTAATTCCAGAGACATCAAAGCACATGGACCTTTATAATCAGAAGGATCAACATGCCATTTGATTCAAAGAGATACATATTTATAATACTGAATATTTTAAAGAATTAGTATTTTCTCTTCAGGCACCACTGTTTGTGAAATGTATAACTTTCAAGCCATTACTGCTTTATTATAGAGTAGAAACTGTAAACAGGAAGACCACTCGCTTTAACATTTTGTTCCTTGTAATCTACAAAAGTGTAATTAGATCATGCACCCATGTTCATATTGTAAATGTTCTAAAAGCCAAAATTTAACAAATTCCCAATATGCTATTTTTCTCTGTAATGAAATGAAACAAAAATTCATACCTTCACAAGTTTTCCTTTGCCCTTACAATAACATGCCTGAGTTTTCAAAATACAAATCCTTGCTGAACCTTGGCTGCCAATCTGCGGATGTATAAATGCTATTTATCAGATGTGCTGTTTGTGTATTTTACACAGTACATATTTGTGAAGGTTTTTAGAACAACAAACTCCATTAGTTTGTTTTGAAAGTGTACTCTAGACAGATGCTTGATTGACTACATTTTAATCTTTCTGCCACTATGGAAGTTGGGAGTTTTTTCTCCACTTGCTTTTGTTTTTATTAGAAGGGCACTTTTAAGGGAAGATTTTCATTTCTATCTACCCAAGAAGCAGTCAAGGACACAACAGCTGCAGAACTGTACCAACTTTAGACAAAAACTGTCTTTGTCTTTTTAATTGAGGGACCAAAGACACTAAGATTTTAAAATGCTTCTTTTAAAATGTATCATAGATAGTTATTCACATCTTGCCAATGCCCTCTGATTAGAAGGTGTCCAAGTACAAGTCTCTCTCTTTTTTCAAAAAAATCACCTTAGGATGGCAGAGTGCATACCAAAGCAACTAGTCAGTGAATATGTATTACAATTGTCTGACCTATGTTTATGTCACCAGATAAGTGCCTACACACAGGTACAAACAGCCAACTGAGGTTTTTTTCCCCTCAAGAAAGGGGCAGGAAAAGAAAAAGAAAAAAAAAAAAAAGAAAAAAAAAAAAAAACAAAAAAAAAAAAAAGAAAAAAAGAAAGAAAAAAGAAGGAAAGAAAGAGAGAAAAAATATGGATTTAGGCAGACAGGAGAAAGGAGCACTACAGAAGGTCCCATCCATACCCCCACACACCCCCCGCTGCTTTCCCTGGACTGTGGCATGAAAAAACAATGGCTTTTCTGAGGCACTGTGCAGACAAGGCAGCTCTGAAAAAACTAATAGCCATGATTAATGACAATGGGCTAGAGGAGAGTTGGGACACAGCCGCCACATATATCATCCTTTCCCATCAGTCTCTGCTCCTCCCTGCCCCTCTTCCTCCTACCAGCAAGGCATTATAAAAACGTCTTATCTGCTTTCCACTTTTTTCTGAAATCACAGTACTGCTGAAAAAGAAGAGGGGGAAGAGGGAGAGAGAGAGAGACAAAAAGGCAATAGGATGAACAAGAAAATGGCATGTAAAATAACTATAAGATATTCCAGGGGAAAATGCACGAGCTGTAATCATTCAAGATTTCAGCAACTTGACTCTTCACATGCTGAAGCCACATTTTCAAGGTCTTATCTGCCATATGGTTCCCTGTTTGGATGATTTATTAGGTGTAGAAAGCACACTGATAAATTTTACTGCATTTCCCTGAATAGGCAACCTATGGTGTCAATAACAAAGCTCAGGCCGCTTTAATGAAAACTGTAAGCACCAAAGGGTAACCATTTATTTATGAGTCACTACAGTATTACTAGGGCAAAATTTATCTTCCCTTCTCACGCACTCTGCAGAAACCAAATCTGGTCAAAGAAACAGCGATCACATCCATATGTCAGTGACTTACTAACATGTCTCCTGCACACTCAGGGCTTGTAGCCAAATAAACAGTTTCCATTTAATGACTATTTTTTTTTAATGTAAAAGATGCTCTTATGTTTCAAAACTTAGGGACAAAAACCAAAACCAATATTGGCGACAACTTGCATATCCACAAACCATTACACCGTGTTAACCTATCAAAAATAAGAATAATCATTTTTCAAAAATAATAATAATAATAATTTCAGCAGTATAAGCTTTAGCTATATAGGAGTGGATCCTCAAAATCACTTTGGGTAATCTTGGAAAAAAAGCAAGCTAAAAAAGGGCAGCTTAGGGAGGCAAAAAGCAGTGATTATTGTTCCATCAAAGACTTCAGAAAAATTAATAAGCTGACACTTTGGCTTTAACTCAAAACCCATAATTCTTAAAATTTATTTTGTGTATGTGTTTTTCTTGTTTTTTTCCTAAGGCTTAAAGAACATATTGCAATTCTTTTTCTATCTCACACATTGATTGTCACTTGTCTCATGCCCATAATCCAAAGCACTTAGGACACCCAAACAAAAATTAAGAGCTGCAGAAGATAACTGCTTATAACACCACAGTTATAAACACAAAGGCGAAATGAAATCTTTGTTATTCGTGCTCTAGGAAAAATATCAGCAACTCAGAGCTAATCGAGACTGACAAGACTGCTTGACTCTCTCCTCAAACATATAAGCCCCATCCTCTCCCCTTTTATAAACCAACCAGGAAACCAACTTGTGCACCCCTGCATCATTTGATATGAATATCAAGATTTGCATGAACACACATGGTGGGATTTTGGATCCAGACACTGTGTCCTGCGGGGTTTTTTCCCTAAAGCTATGCAAAAGCATATATTAGCAATTCAATTAATTTCAATTGCATTATTACATAACTCTAACAACTGTCTAAGTCTGAAGCAAAAGCTCAGAAGGTCAACTGCATGCTTGAAAAAGCTTTCTATTCACCTAGATACTTCACTGGTAGCTTCCAGAGAGCAAACTACTGAAAATCCTGCCCTCAACATCCACCTTTGACTCAGATACATAACATGTTATTGGTACACACATGTCCTTTTTATTATAACTATAAACCTATGGTGTCAATGAAGACTTCCTGGCAGATGTCCAGCTGCAAAGACAAGACTGGAGCCCTTGGGGGCATGGAGCACAAGGTGGTTAAGGAGCTGAGCAGTTAAGAGACTGGCTTTCTTCATGGGTTTTTAACCTTTGACTGGAATTGCTCAAATAAGGCTTTTCACATAAGGAAGTGAATGCCATGGTGCAAGGGCTGAGGAAAGAGCCACTGCAGTGCTGAAGAGACAGCCAACTCCAGGCTGGGTCAGGCTCCTTTACAAAGACTCCAGAGTGACAGGGTACTTTGTCATGACCAATGTGCAACACATCCAAAATGACAGGCTCTAATTAGTAAGCAAAATTTTGTGAATTAACAAGCACCTTCTTTCTTGCTGTTGAAAAATTTCCTAATGAAAGAATGCCCAAATCACTGCGTATGCATTTTTTTTCCTCAATTTAACACCTGAGCAGCAGCCAAACTCTGCATTCTTGATGGAAATGGAAATCCTTGATGGAAACCATAATATAAAACAGCTTACTGCAGGTTGGGCATTTTTGTTCTCCTCTCACTTCACCACCACAGAAGACTGTTATGAAAAAAGAAGTACTTTAGTAAATCTTTTTAGTAGGTGAGGGAATAAAGAAAAATGGACTTGAAAAATTTCAGTATTAAAATAATCCATCCTCCATAGTCTTGCACAAGCTCTTCTCTATTTCCTCCTCCCCCCAAAACAGGGTTCAGCTCCACTGTTCTGATTAGCAGAAAAATGCTGGTAAATATACACCAATGTGAAGTTTTGGAGGCTCAGAGTCAAGACTGGGATGTCTTTCATCATCACTGCTCAGCTCTTCAGTACAACTTTGAATTCCGGGGCTTTCATCCTCAATAAACCCAGCAGTCACCTTCACCCATAGGCTGCCCATCTGAAAGAGCCTGACAGGTGTCTCCATGTGACTTTCCTCTCAGGGCAGTTCCCCAACTGACCCTGTCCTTTATCCCATCCAGCACACTGCTCCCACCAGTCACAAACACTGACATAGGGCACAGATTTATCTGTGAATGAAGCAACTTTCTGTCATAGCCTTTTCATAAGTCAGCTTTATGGAGTAAGATATGGACTCCAACTCTTTTAGACAACAATCATTTTCATGTGGCTGTCCTCTGCTGATATTATAGATTTTTCCTGAAAGTATTAAGAGAGAAAATGTATGCCAGACTATTAGATGTAAATTGATGCCAGGATAATAACCCTCAGCTGCAACTGTCCATGCTTAAAATGTTTTTGTCTTCCTTTTTTAAAAGCACCCCACTGTTTGCTCTTTACTCCCCTCCAAAAATAGACTCCACAATGAGCTGCACTGTAATGATCTCCAGGACAATGGGAGTTTTATAGTTAAGAGTGAAAAATACCATGTCTACAGTGAGCACTCTTCAGATGGAGGAACTGTATTTTTACTGTGTGTCTATGCACTAGAAAGAGGAGGCCAAATCTAGGCAGAAATTCCTCAATACCACTCCATCACTAACAGTCCATCTCTATTTCTTCACAGCACCTGCAATCAAGGATGGAAGGGGGAGAGTCTCCTGGAAATAGATGCCACTCATTTAAGTGCCTGTACTTCAGATGTTGATTAAATTTCTTTTTCCTTAAAATTCCAGCATACACATTTTCAGAGCAACTAAGCTCAGGGCAACAGCTGTGTAACCCATGCTGGATGCTGTAAGTACTACGAGCTTATCTACGGGCCTGCTCTGTAAAGCCAGGTGGAAGAGAGCACAATGCCAAGGCTGCAAGTGTTAGAGTACATCTTGCTTCAGCTCCACTTGGAATCAGAATTATGCTGAAACTGAATTATAGCCTTCTCCCCCCACATACATTTATGCTTATTCCCCATAGACTGTTTGGGTGTCAAATCTGCATAATCACTGTATATTATTTTTCAATAACCATAAAGCAGGCAAATCACCACACTGCCTGACATCCATTAGCCAGTAAGTGCAAGAAGTTCTTCACATTTCTCATTCAGTGGTTGATTCCCCACAGCTGAACTATAAATACAAAATACACTTTTCCTAACTGTTTATATTTACTTTAAGCATGCAATACTCTTTCTCCCCTTCATTCTCAACTTACCATAACATACATGATTACAGTTATGTAAAAAAATGTACAGTCATGAAAAGAAGTCTACACAGTTTCCACAAAGACTATGATTTTGGCTCTGGTATTTGGGGTACATCCACTGCCCAAAGCACAAAATCTATAATGGAGACCTTCTCTAGAGAAGGAACCACACAGCAGCATCAAGATTTTGAAGTAGAGATGTGATGGGATAGATTGGACAAACTAATTTCTATTACACAGAAGTATCTCCTATCATAACCAGCATGTGGTTATTACTACATAATTTAAAACATGGAAAACAACAAAAAGAGTTTTGAAAAACAGGAAAAGAATGGTAAGATTGTCTTCATTCAAGTTTTGAGGTTTTGACAGTTTGTGTTTTCTTGAGACTTTAAGCATCATTCTTTTAATCACTAGCCATTTAAATTCATGCCCTGTCATATTTTTATTCTGCAATGAACAAATGTAAGTCCAAATGCATTTCTCATACAAACACCAGCCTTAGAGCTTGCATAAATCAAACCAGTTATTACAGCACTGTACTCAAGCTATCTTACAGTCACATTTAAAATCAGCCACCACACGCACCAAAATACACATTTAGTAATTCTTTAATGCCTATACAAATTTTAATTGCATAAATTTTGACTACTTAAACTTATTAAGCTCTATGGCACACAGAGTGGCACACTTTTGTAAAGAGCTAATGTACAATAGAGTTGAAATCTGACTACCCATCACAAACACCTTCACACGTTTGAGATAACCTATTGGACAACATTGCTCTCCCACTGACACCCTTTGCTGATTTATGAAATATCAAAGCTGTAGAGGGTAAGTATTAAGAGGTATATACTGTACTGGATGATTAACTTCTCTAATTTTTAATATTTCTTCTGTTTTTTAAAAGAAATTGCCTGACTCACAAGAACAGCCTTGTAAAAAAAGTGAAAAGCACTTCTATCCTAAGCCTTCTAAAGACTTCTTTTTTGAAGTTGGAAACACTCTTGAAAATATAAATTTAAATACTTCTAGAATTTTATGAGTAGTATTAGTCTGAATTTTTCTCATGTATCTATTTATACTAAATGGTCAAAGACAGCACAGAATCAAACAGAAGATAATTATTTGGTGGAGACTTTCCTTTGATTTTAAAGCCTTTGAATAAACAGAGGGTTATCCAGCAAATATATTTTCCAGATGGTGTTGGTTCTGTGGCAGCCTAAGACCTTGGATGTTATACAGACTAAAATATAATGAACTGTAGGAACTAAAATATAGTTCCTTTTGTCATTATCAATTCCCTTCTAAGTCTAACAGAATTTCAATTACAAAAGGAAAAGGCAGCTAGCCAGAACAAAGGTTGGCCATACTTAATCTTAAAAGCTAATGGCAGCTTTCACCACCACTGCCCTTCCTCATCCCAGTGTCCTGCAGGCCAGGGAGCCCAGCCAGAGCCTTCTGCTGCTGACCTGCAGCAACAGCCCAGCCACAGCCACCAGCCACCCTGCAGCTGGACTGGCAGCAGGACAGACAGAAGGCCAAGGAACAGGAACACAATTCTTTCCTCTCCTATCTCACAGCTGGCTGTGATCCTCACAACAAGAATTCTTGCCCTATATACAATAAAAATATATCTTCTCTGAGCTTCCATCACTGTACCATGGAAGTGCACAGAGCTTCTGTTCTCCACGACATGAAAAGAGCTCTATTTCTGGAAAAATAGGGTGAGGCAAAAGAGCCACAGGTCTGCTTTGGATGGGCTGCCTTAAACAGGAGCCAGGAAAAACACAGGCAGATAAATCAGTATGCAGACAGCCAAGACACCAAGTCTTCTTCCTCACAAATGAGGTAGACTAAATTCCACACTGTGCTGCATCAGAACACAGAAAAACATGGCCTAGCATTCATTTAAGGGAAGTCGGAACTGGGTTTAACATAAAACATCAGGAAACTGCAGAGCAGCCCTTTAAGGGCAACAAGCTGAGAAGATGCAACTGCTGGGGGTGGAGGCTTCAGTGTGACAGCATTTCAAAAGATGAATTACAGTTTCATGGGCTAGACAAATAACAAGTGAGAGTTAACTTCTTTACACAAACAACTTGCTCCTACATCAGATATTCTTGAAATCTTTAAGTTTTAAATTAGGACCACAGAATGACCTGAGTGGAAATTATAGAGATTTAAAACATGGATTCTGAATTCCAGGCATCAGAAAAGAGATCAGTAGATAAATCTTGTTAATCATGGAATACCCAATTTTCCTTGAATGTATTTGCTATTTGTCTGACTGCTTGCAAACATAAGCATTGCCCTTGGTTACCTCTTCCTCAGCTTTTCAGATACTTCGATAGGAATCATCTTGGATGGGGAGGATGGAGGACACATGCCAACAGAGACTTATTTATGGCAGTTTCAATAAAACTGAAGAGTAGAGGTGCACGTTACCACATCTCTCTGCTGAGGGCAAGTTAGCAATTCTTAAGCTCGTCTATGAGGGGTCTTTATGTTTCAGTTTTCCTGTTTGCTTTATTATTTGCTGACCATTTCCTGCTCTTCACAAACCAAACTAGACAGCATAACATAAGCAGTAAATGTCAGGACTATACAACAGACTTAATTACATGTCATTGACACCACACCTCACTTTGTAAACTGGTAATTCAGAGCAATACTGTGCCTAATGTCAACAGGGAAGAAAAAAGAAAAATCAAAGCCATTCCTCAGCAAGGGAAAGATGGAAGAGCTGGAAAGAGAAAAGCCATCATTTTCATAGAAAAGGAGCAGCTTCTATGCTACCTCTAGTTAAGTTCTAAGACAAAATTAGACTCTGAATTAACAGACAACTCAATCTCAAAAGAAATATCACCAGCTACCACCTACAATGACTCTCTTAGGGTTAAAACAAAGAGCTGCACATACATACAAAAATATTAACAATTCATATTTTTGTAAAAGGATGTAAATTCTGCAAAAAGATTCTACCTAATTTTTCCCCCTCCAGGTGATCCACCTGGTATAGTAGTCTTGTTTATATAAACTTATAAAAGCCTTATTTTTGGACACTGATAGGTTAAGAAACTCTCATATGAGGTCAACACATTAGTGAACTTATATTTGACCAAAGACGTGTTTGCAAAAATAAAATAAAACAACCCAGTAATCATAAAACCCCCAGAAACTCCAAAATAAAAGCAAAATATTTGCATTTCTTTTTATAGTCTTTTCATACTCACCTCATGTCTACCCATTTCCCTCATTCAAAAAAATGGAGAATCAGTAGTTTTATTTTAAGAATGCATTTTGTATTTCATCCATTAGTATGGCATAGGTCTGTAATAATGCAGATTTCTTCCATGTGTTGTAAGGCATTTTGTATCCACTGCTCAACTACTTTTCTTGTAGTTGCACTCACAATGGAAATACTTCAGGAGTTGCTCTTATGACACTTAATTTCTTTTTAAAAAAGAAAAGACTTTTTATAACCTTAATTAAACAGCATTGGGAAAAAACCCCAAGCCTCTGCATGGAGTCTGATCTCAGAATGCCCTAGCCAGTATTATACAATTTCAGAAAGTAAAACAAACAATTCCAAGTCACCTGAAAACAGCCGTAAAGATTCACAACTGCAGTAGTATCTTCATTACATTTACGCTTATTTGACAAGGTTTGTAATTAAAGCCCATTGGGACATGTAATACTTCACTGCCATTTATTCTTAAAACACTGTACACTAGAGGTTTACTCAAAAAAATACTTTTAAAAGAACTTTAACAAAGAACTATCAATGGCTGAAGAAATATGAATCTACGTTTTCAAGGATGTTTGGAAACATTCGTTATAATTAGCAAAACAAGTATTGTCCCCATGACAGCCTTTCTTTACAAACCTTTGAATGTTTGACAAGAAAAGGTCGTGTTTTGTAAAATCCTGGAAAGGTCATTCAATAACAAATCACATGAATGAAATCACAAGAGTTCAAGGAGGTTAACAGAAACACCACAGGCACTAAAGCATGTTTTCAAGGTAAACAAGGTAAAAGAAAAACAGACTGCCTCAGCTCTGGAAAAAGAAAATAGCTAGTAGACTCTAATTTGCTAGACACTGTAATTTTAAGACATTTTCTCTGCACTTGGTGCTTTAACAGTATGTATTATTTCTCACGATCGACACATTTAGTAAAGGATTAACAGATAGCAGAGCCAAAACATTTAAGCATCTCTTCAAATAGTCTATATTGACCTTAGTAGATTTCCCCCCTTAATCTTGTGACTAGACACTTAAAAAAAAAAAAAAAAAAAGGAACAAAATTTAACTTCCATCTCAACTAAATCTCCATCTTAGATCTCAAAACTTCACTGCTTGAAACTCTGCCAGCCTTTCAGCTAAACACTATGACCTGCTTGTGACCTTCTATTTCCAGGTCTATTTTCTTCTTTACCAAAAGAACACAACATTTTTCACAGGCAGGAATAACAAAGAGTTGTTTATATAGGGTAATTTAACTACAGGATCAGTGCAGGGAGCAGTGTGATGTATTTGATCCACAGACCAAGAAAAAAGCTCTGCTCACCAGTGTTAGAGAAAAGCCTATTGAATAGTTTTCCTGGGGCAAGCCAGCAAATTGGAGTTCTTTTCATGATCCTGGGTCTCTGTCTCCACAGGGTGTTAAAGCCCTGCCCTGCTGCAAATCTGAAGTTTTAAAGTTCCATTATCTTGGGAGAAAGGCAGTACTTATTTACATAAATTCAACATTATTCAATAGAATTTGCTACACAGGGGGAAATCTCTTGCAACACAAAGTATTTAGAATCACCAACTATGCTTAGTTTATCATCATTACACTTATGTTTTCATTTATGACAGGCTATTTGCAAACCATCATTTATTATGAACCTCTTTATGAGATTAATTTAACATGATCAGACCTGTGGACCACCTAAAGTTTGTATGTTGACTGGCAGCAGTGAGTCTCACAGAAGAAAAAGTACACTGTGGCAGCACAGTGAACTGTTTCCCAGAAAAGTTCTATTCTAATCCCTAGTACAGAGTTGGAATTTAAACTTAGCATTATCAGTTCAAAAAAGCCTGAAAGCATTACAATTTAAGACCAATTATATTAGACATTTTTCAGCCACCTATCTCCGCCTTTCAAGTCTACATAACACCAATAGGTTTCCCACTGTAAATGCAGCAATGTAAAGATATGAGGTTTATTTTTTTCCTACCAAATCAGCTCAATAGTAGAGCTGGCAAATCCAAGCAACTTTGCTCTTTCATCGATGAAAGCTGAATACTGTATTTCATACTAAGGACCATCAGGTTCATCATTCTTTGGAATGAACAACAGACAGCATTAGCTACTTCAAGCACAAAGTCAAAAAACTTGACTTTATAGCAACACGCAGACACGGAAAAGTTGCCTGTCCCCTGTGCACCCAAGCAAAGCATCAAGCTTTATGTAGCTAGTTACAGAAATGCTTACTTTTTAAAGTTTCTGTTTAGTCAATGGTATGCTAAACTTGTTCAGGAAAAGTGATCCAGAAGAAAACCAAAAATTCCAAGAAATAAAGAAGCAAACACGATTTTTCAATTAGAGCATTCCCCTCAACTGACTTATCATGCCAGAGCAACAACGTAATACACATGAGCATATGATGGAAAATATATGTTGCAAGAAAGCAAAAAGAAGAGCAAGACCAATGCAGCCTGTGTGCACTTCAGACCACGGTGCTTTGGTCCTTCTAAGCAGATACACTCCCCTCTAATGTGCTACTCCAGTCCTTTTCCAGGAAAGGGGGCAGAATAGATTCTATAGGCAACACACAACCTCATCAGCAGTTTGATGGTCAAGGAGTTGGCATCATGCTTAGACATCTGTGTAAGCCTAATAGCAAGAACAGACATCAGCAGACAGAGCATTATCGATACAAAAACAAAACCTTGAAAATTATTTCCAGGTGAAATCAAGGCAGTCATGGCTGTAATTCTTCTTTTAGAAGATACATGCATACCTTCAAAGGAATTAAGATGCAAAATACTAAATACTGAAAATAATAATGAGCATTTCAAAGACCCTACTAACTAGCATAAACATACTGCCTAAGTTTCCACATCCATGAATACATGGGCAGGGTATGTATATAAACACATTTTTTCAGGAAGAAATATTACATTGCTTCCTAGAGGATTTTTAAAAAAACATCCAGCTTATACCTGGTTCCATCTATATCCACACAATGTAGTTTTTTGTCTTATTTCAACACTATTGACATGCTATCAGAATGTCTTTCATTCTTCAATATAGAACAACTCAAGACATTTGATTCATGCAGGGCCACATTTTCCTGGGTTTGTATGTGACTGTTTCACACTATGGGCCCTATGCTGTTGTTTAGAAGCCTTTTAGGAGCCGTGCAGGAAGTATTCTCTGACATATGGTCCAGAACTTAGATGTTAAGAGTGTTGTCATTATTTCGGCTTTCAGGGTTCATGCATTACCTTTTCCTACAGGCTGCAGCTTTGCCTTTTTATTTTGAGGAATTCAAAAAGAACTCATCTGGAAATGTTGCTTGTCCATTAGCGCTATTGTTTCTTTAAAAAGCTACACCAGTTTGTACTATGACTGATCAAAATGACTATCAGAAACAAGACACCTCATTTTGTCTTTCTTGCCAACTATTTTAGCTTATTTGCCATGAGCACAGGGTATAATTAATATCACACAGGAGCCAGCATTGTCATTTTTCAAATCATTTCCCTGGAAATGTTCTACACCTCTTAATGGCCCTGCTAATGCTGTAGCTGTCATGTTTTGGACAGCTGCGCTTTTACAAGACAAACTCAGCTGCGCCATGTGCCTCTCTGTAGACTTTTTAGCTCAACGGCTCAGAGGCCATGAATGCCAGCTGGTAACGGCTATATGGAAATCTTTGATTAATTTTTTTACCTCTAGACGCTGACTGTTGCTCAAATGTCACCTTCCCAGTTTTCATCCCTAGCCAGTATTTTTCCCCCTCCCAGTACTGCTTGATGGATGAAGAATCAACTGAATGGGCCAAAAATCTTATGACTAATTAAAGCAAATACAGCCTGTCCAGATGTGGAGAGAGCACAAAGTCTGGAGAGGGGCCAGGTCACACACAGGAAATGCTCCATCATTCAAGGGATGCAGCTCTTAATGATATTTACCAGGGCAGACTTAACATATACTAATACTGCCACCCTGAAGAGTAAAGTGACATGAGCTGCGCTGTGTAAGGCTTTGCCATCATAGCTTGCAGTCAAAGCAAGTGTGCAGTCTTCATCAAATGTAAACACTTCATCAAATGTAAACAGGAGCTGCACAGGTATTAGGAAGCTCAGGTTTTATTCTGGTTTACTCAAGAAATGACTGGAAGATGACAATACAATCAAATTAGCGCTGCTCAGCAGTCATAAGGTGGGGCAGGGTGGCTCTAGTTCAACAACTGATCTTGCCTATGAGACGTGCTCTTACTGAATCCAAGGACCAGAGAATGTGAACAATAAACCAACCTAACATACTGTACTTTCTAATAAATGCAAGCACATCAAATGTCCATTTCTGCCACATAAACACCTCTGATATTCTCCCATTTGAACTTCATGGTCACTAACGATCAGTCCTTAAAAAGAAGACTGCGGCACTTCTTTTCTGATCATGTCTGCAAAACTCTTCATAAAGCTGTGTTCATCAGTTCAGCAGCAGCAGTTCTCCCAGCTGAAACCAGCCAGGCCAGGAAAGTGACACGAACAGGATGCTGCTAAACATGCACAACTCAGAAACGCACACTATATTCTCTTCTGCATGATTTGCTGCCATTTAAAAGACAATAAACAGCAACTTTAGATTGCTAACAACATGTCATTTAAGGTTTGCTGTTGCTCAACATCAAGAAAAATCAATGCCAGCTCTACAGGGGCAGAAAACCCAAAGAAGTGAGCTCCATTTCAGGTCTGTTTGAACTCATTTCCTTTCTCCATGGTTGCCCCCTTGTACACCCCCTCAGGCATCCCCTCACAGCAGGCATGACAGCTTGACACATTGACAGCTTGCACTGAATGACAACTGATTTGTACAAATTTCAAGCCTTATAAATCTACCTGTCACAACAACAACATAAAAGAGCTTGGACCCAGCAGGTAACTCAGAAAAAGCTTCCCCTGACAGCATTTTCTGAAAAGCAATGGCTTGCCTCCTGCCAAAAATTCCAACTATCATCCTTGTATAACTTTGAATAAAAATTCAGGGCCCATTTTCTTGCCAACAGGCTACCAATCGTCTTATTTAAAGATTAAAAAGAGTGAATAAGAAAAAAAAAGCCATCCACAGAATTTCATTTTATACTGATATGAAAGTAGTACCACCTGCTATGGTAGGATTACCACACCATTTTTCTCTACAGTGCTCAGACAGAGTAAATGAACGAGGCTTTTTACGGTATTTAAACAATATCCCAGATTGCAATGCTGTTATGCATCCATTTCATTGGAGCTGTTACTCAATGCCACTCTTGCTGATAGAAGTTCAAGAGTTTTTTTGTTTTACTTTGGGAGGTTGCTTTGTTTTATTTTTTTCCCTCGCTGAGTTGTTAAAGCAAAATTGCAATTTTAGAAACCGGCAAGGCTTTTCAAGCTACATTTTGCAGTCCAGCTCTAGAGGAAATCCACACAGACATTAGCTAAGTGTTCAGTGTTTCCATAAGCAGCATTATGCAAGTGAAAGGCACAGCACTTAATGCTAACCCTCACAAAAGGATCTGAAGGGAACACAGTATTTTCAAAAAGATCTTTCTGAAAGGAGTTTATACCAAAAGATTTTTGAAGTTGGCGAGAAGACTCCCAAAGATGATGAAAGCGATATGATGTTTTAAATTATACAATTTCAAATCATTCTGCGAACTCCCCACAAGATCACTTTATGAGTACAACAGGACATGCTATCAGGTATCAATTAGCTGTCCTTAAGCCTGGAAAAAATGTTCATTAAATTATGCATTATTAGGGACAGAAAAAGTTATTTGTGTGTTTTAGCTGAAAATAAAAGTGGCTGGCAATGATAGTTTATAAAGGTTCAAAAGTAAGAGCCTTCTACTAAGCTGTTGGATAATAAGAGCAATTAGTAATACATGTATAATTTGTATAAACTATAAATTCAGCCAATGAGACTTCAAAGAAATGGCTTTATTTCCTTTTAACGCAGTTATTATGGGAAAACTTTCCTGTCCAAGTCACTTTGCAAATGTAGCAAGCTGATGACTAGTGCAAATAATAGCACTGGTTGAGTGCTATTTCACATCTGTACCTATAGTGCGCTCGCTATATTTGATACATGACCTAAAATACTGAAAATTCAAGTTTTTCTGTATTCAAGCCTGGCTGACATTTCCCTTCTGTGATGATTTAGTGTAGAAAGTAGGAAAGTAGGAGTACTCTTATGCAAAATGTTTAACAAAAAAAGAGTCCAAAAACAGCAGTACAGCCCTACAGTCTCTTACAATTCCTGTGGACATTTAAGGGCTGCCTTACTTTTGCTTAAGTGCAGGAAGGAGAAAAAAAAGGAAAGCAAATATTATTTTACAGTAAAAGAAATACACAGAATGTGTGAGCAATTTCTAGCATTTAGAAAGTGTTTGAATTACAAAATAATATTAGATTTTTTTTTCCTCGCAGGCAACTTTTCAAGAAAACTAACAACCTAGTTTCACTATTGTTTCCAGTGAAGTTGCAACTCCTGTTTCTGTAGACTGCCCCGATAGTGCAAAATTACAGGAAAGAAAGTTTAAGCAGACTGCTAAAGACTTTGCATTAAGGCAGAGAAACCTATACCTATATAATACAGAATGATCAGAGATCATGGTATCTTCAAAACAAGTACCAGCACACAGGTGACAAAGGTTAAGCACATTGCTTCTTGAAAACATCACCCAAGGTAAAATACTTCTGGTATAGAGCACATGTCTCAAAACTACTTTCACCAGCTCATGAAAATACACAGCCTTATGAAGGAGGAAAATACAAGTTACTTTTATAACACCTGTAGTCACCATTACCCTTGAGAAAAAGGACTAACTTCCTGAAGATAACCAAGAGCTAACTAGATGTTATGGACAGTAATTGAGTATTCTGGTTCAACCACCTTGGCTGGGATACAAAGGATGCACATGCTCCTTTTTCTATCTCGGGAATATTTTTTTAATCTGTTTCATCAAATCTTCCTTTAGTCCTAACATTTCCAAACATAGATCAACACCACCGCTATAGTCAAATGTACATAACACAAGTAGTAAATGGGTTTCGAAAAAATATCTCAAAATTACAAGCCCTGGAAGAGTAGCTCTAAAGCAGCTGAAGCACTTCAACACCTGAGCCATCACTGAGGGACAAAACAAAGAACTTGTCTGCTAAAGACAGAAAGCAAATTTTTTATGTTGGAAGAGCAAAGGCTTAAATTTTAGCCTTGCTGGAGTTGCCTCTTCCCCAGATTTGGTAACCATAACTTCTACCACACTGATTGGTTTTTTTTCCCTATGCCAATACTACAGCATATACAAGCCTTGCTTAACATACACAGCCACAATAGGGCCCCAAGTAAATAAATATTATTTCTCAAAAAATACACTGGGGTGGAGCGGAGTACAGAGACAGACACACACTGTCCTCAACCTCTCAATCCTTCCTTTGCGCAGAAATACAACAAAGGTGTTAATTTTGTTGCATATAGGGACAGAACTTGTTATTGACAGAAAATGACTACAAAATAGCATACCACCTGTGAGGGGCAAGTTCCAGAATTTCTAGGATTTGTCCCTTGAACCAGTGGAAGTCAGTACATTTTTGCCACTTAGAATCCTCTGTGTTATTTGTAACTGTCAGTGGAACGAAAATCTGTAATTGTTAAGAGGGAAAGAGCCTGTGCAAATTCTTCCCAGTGCAAAGTGAACAGTCAATCACTTTTATAAGGACAGGAACAACCGAAACTATCCATTCGTATACTTTCCTTTAGTCAACAATATTACCTTTAGTAATCTGGGGAATGTGCATCCATAAATTACAGAAAGTGTTATTGCATTGCTGAATAAACAGCAACATTTCCATCAGCAACAGTGGCAGCACCACAAAGGTATAACAAACAGACTCAATCATTTTCTTGTCAAGCTTTGCAATGACTGCAGAGTTTACTGCTGGAGATAATGTTGCTTTCCTCAGCATTGTGTGCCAAACTGCAAACTGCTTATTAAAACAAAACCTCTTTTTCTGAGCAGCATGAGTTGGATAATCACTTATTGCACTCAAGAAAAAACAGGTTTGATGCCCAGAGGTGGTTAGCAATCAAGCATATGCATTAACATTTGGTTTGTAAAAACTAGCTAAAAAAATAAGTGAACTAAAAAGGAATTATGAGAATCAGTGCCTCAGGTTTTATCATTTTCCCTGTTAATATATTGTTAGTGATAAAATATTCCAAAATACTCTAATATGCCTCTAACAGAGAAATTAGCAAAGACAGGCAGGAGTGAAATACAATTGAACTAAACCAAATTAGATACCTTCTCTTTAAAAAACATTTTTTTAAAAGGAAGAACTGGATCACATCTTTTCATTCCAGATACAGGTGGCAACTTGCTTTTCACGGGGTGGGGGGGACGGGGAGAAAAAAAGTAAACTTAAAAACTAGTCAACTGTGTCAGAGATACTGCTGAAGCACAAATCTATTATTACCATCCAAAGAAACAGCTTGGCATAACTAAGCCGACCAATACTCCTGAAAAACCCAGTTCAATTTTCTTCGCTTAAAACAGATTGACAACCCTTTTACTTGGTTGAATAACAGGAAAGTCTGAGACACAAATGAGCAAGCTCTGCCATGTCAAGAAAACACTGCTGTAAAGCAAGCCATTATTCTTGACTTCAGAATTGCTCCCTTTTTTCTTCTTTCCATTTTCTTAATGATTAGAGATATATTAATATAAAGGTAAGCAGACAGCCTTCTCTCTGCTGTGTTGGCACTGCTGATTTCCTTCTAACACTGAGCTATCAGCTGCTCAAGAAAACAGAACATCCAAATAATGGAGATTTCAAGACTATTTTAAGTTGGAGGAGAGTATTCTGAGACTCTCAAAGCCACACACAAAAGAGAATTTTAAGAGGATGACAGTGGCATGCATCACTGATCTTCAACAAGCACATGAACACAATTAAAACCCGTGTTGTCTTCAAAAAAGAAGAAAGTGATGGCAGCCAAGTTCTGGGAGCCAACACGTGGAGCACTTAGGATATCCTCAGGGTGGGAAGTTCCAAACTTACAAAACCTCCTTTGATTCCACAGAAGTTTGAGAAGCTTTTTCATGAGTACTTAGGTGACCTGAACCTAAACACTAATGAATTGTTTACTGTGGAGAACAGTCATCCTGACTGTAATTAGACATAAAAAGTAAGCATTTGTATCAGGTATATCTTGAAATTAATTTGATCTAAAGGAGGGTTAAATCAAGCCAATCTGCACATCTGTGCTTCCTTTCGCATTCACACAACCCAAGCAACTGCACCAATGTAAGCCCCTAGGAAAGAGCCTCCAAGCCAATTTAGAGTAGGATGATAAATATTCAGCTGTTTTAACTTGGTCAAAGGCAAAATCATGGCAACATTCTTATCAGATTTCCATGTCAAATGGAATTAACGTTGATGAAACAGTCAATTAAATGCATTCATAAAATACCTTTGTAGCTATTAATATTTGAAAATATCAATTCATTTCCTTCTCCCACCCATCAAGAAAATTAAACTTCTATGCAGTGATATTATCTGGAAGAAGAGTAAAATAAGAAAAAAGCCAAACCGTCTCCTACACACAGCCTAACTCATAATATCCTTGTTTATTCTTCTCCTTCCTTATTTTTAAATTTTTACTTTCCTTAGGCCTTTATTTTCTTTCTCATACTCTTCCACCACAATCACACTTACAGACCCATTTCCTTTTACAGGTGTAAATACAGGTTTTTCCCAGAAACAAATGTACTACCTCCCAGATCCAAAATAAAATCTTTAATATGTTTGTGTTCATTCTTTTTCACATCTGCTTGCTCTTACAGTCTCATACTTCTTGTCACTCTCTTGTCTTCTCAAGTATTCACATATTGAAATTATCTGTAGCTTTCTCCATTTTTCTTATTCTCACTCCTCTCTCTGTAACTCTCAAATGCCACCTTCCAGTCATAATAATTTCCCCCTCTCTCATCCCAAAAGCCACTGTTTTTACATAATCAACACCAAGACAAGCATCGCAATCAGGAAACAGCAACTCCAAGTCATCAGTCGTAACTCCATGAAAGCTCCATTAAAAAAAGAAATTTTTCATAGGGTACGACTACTGGTGACTATACTTTTTCAAAGTGAGCAAGTGTTGTGTGTCTAAAACAAACTGTTGCATTGCAACATGTCTGAATAACTAAAATACTTAAAGAAATTCAGTAATAAATCCATTATTTTTATGCTTAACTAATACCATCGTATTCGGTAACTACTACAATTTGCAATTGGAGATGATTTAGTTAAACTGCAAGTTACCCTTCAGAGCACTAGGTGTATGATCTGCTACCCAAAGGTTCCAGAGTGTCCCTTAATTTCCATCATTATCTACTGACATGCCCAAATGATTCTTTGGCTACTTGTTAATAAAAGAATCAGAAGGTGCTAATCTCATTATCGCCTTGTCAGCAGTTCCTGTCAGAGCCTTGTTGCCCATTAATCGCCTGCTGCTGCTGCAGTCAATCAGGATCCTGCCTCGCACTCCCCCAACGCGTTCATTCTTTTACCTGCAAGGATAGCAGCCAACCAAAGTGTCACAATGCACTACGCTGACTAGCACCATGTTATAGAAACAATTATTTACCTTCCTCTACAGCATCACAGGTATGATTGCATAGTTCAAAACAGTTCACCTAGGCTGAGAGTCTATGTCTTCTACTCCACCTTCCTAATTTATTACTTGGCTTACTTTACAGTCATGCTAACGCAGCCAGGGAAATAATTGCCACCATATGAAAAGCCCCAAGAGGATTCCTATGCCCAGGGAGAAAACTGCCACTCACTGTTCTAACTGAAGAGTGCATATTTATTCCTACCACTTCAATCAGTAGGCATAATTTATTAGACAATACATATTGTGAACCTAACTCAAAAGTTTGTGTATCCCAAAAACACTTTTCTCACTACGTGCTGACAAAAATTTCAGAGACTGATACCCACAATCATTCAAAACTTCTCTCAAGCTGGTGTATTTTAAAAAATCTAATTATTTATCAAAACTTAGGAGTAGGTTGGTATATGAAATTCATATTAATGAGGCTAGTATTTCCAATTAATGAAAAGGAAGATAAACAAACATAAACAGTAAATAGCAACAAAAAAAAGACAATGAAAACAAAAAAAGGCAGACAAAATAAGTGGGAGGAAGAATCAAGATAGCATGCCAAAGGATAGAAAAACAACCTGTCAAACATATCCCTGTCTTACTAGGAATACTTATATACAAGTTTTCAAAAACAGCCTAAAATTTATGTATGTAACATCATTTTAATAAATCAGGCCTGGATCAGCACCCAATACTACAATTGGAATAGAAAACTCAAAATATCTCCTTGTGTGCCCATCCAGCTTCTCACTAGCACTGTATAGAATAATTCTTCAAAATCCATGAAGCTATCCAAATAGAATCACCCAAAGACCTTGAGGCTTCATCCAGCCTCTGTAAGTTTTAGAAAGGAAAAAGTTAATGCTCTGAGATTAAAATTTGCTCTCTACACTAGGAAAATAATGTGGGGTAGAAAAGGTAAAAAAGCAGCCCAGACCAAAGATTCAAAGAAACAGATCAGTGATTTGTTCAACTCACAACAGATGAGAATGCTCTGTTCTTTCCAAAGTCCATATACTACCCTTTGGATAAATACACAGCAACAAAAAGCCACAAAACATATTTGAGATGGGGTTTGAACAAGGAAGGTAAGGTATCCAATTTCCCAGCTGGTTGAGATTTGAAGGTAGCTCTAGCAGCTATACCCAACTTACTAACAAAACCTCATCTGTCTTCTGGCCACATAATTCCACTTCTATGATCCAAATTTTTCCTTGCACTATGCAACAGACACTAAAAAAGATATTTCTATGTTTGAGGGATCAACATCCTTTAAAACTCTCACCCTAGGAACCATGAAATCAACCCAGCTCTAACTGAGGTGTGAGACATCATCTATGTAGATGATACAGATCCAGGTGCCATTCACGCTACTGGCCCTGATACCAGCTTAAAAAAAAAAAAAAATCAATACCCTTCTAAAACCATCTCTACAATATGATTCATGAGAAGCCCATGTTCCTGAGTGCCTATCTTAAATAGCTTGTAAGCACCTTCACAACTTATTCCCAACAAGACCAGCATACAAAGACTATGACAGTAGAGGCAGCATCAAATCCCCTGGGGATCACAAAACTCCACCCGCCCTTTCATCGGCAAAGCCTTCCAGTGTCATAATCTCAGGCAGAGATGACTTCCATCAGTTTCCCTTCTCCATTAGTTTAGACAATCAGCATAATCTGTTTATATGCCAAAAAGCAAAGCATATAGCAAGGCTTGGGGGTTTGGGTATGTTTTTCCCTACCAAAATCTCTTTTAGTCCATTATTTAGGACAAAATAATGTGCAAGCTTACGCACTTTTTTAATCAAACATCAATGGAATATTTTGTCACAGTCCTAAGGCCTCCACCAAATCTACATGAAAAACCAACTGAAAAACAGGCTATGTGGAAAAAGGGGAAAAAACGTTATTGAGAAAGATTAAACATATTTGCATCTCAATCCAGATATCCCATGTTTGCCATAATACCACTACACAGTTGAGTGGCACAAGTGAAAGTGAAATTGTTTTGGCTGAGCTGACAGTAATAAGGTTGATATGAATCATAGAACCATTTAGCATGAACTATATTATAACATTCAGTTTAATCATGTTAAGTGTAAGGGCAGGAAAAAGAGTAAAAGGAATATACAAGCAATTTACTTGCAGGCATTTTTAACAACTTTATTTAAGCTTGTTTTATCTGCATAAAGAATATCCCAATATGCCTGTTAAGTGAAATGAAAATGGAAAGTGTTTCAAGTAGCATAAAGACATTAAAGAATGCCTTAAAGTGTATGAAAATTTTACATCAGCTCTTATTACAGTTGATTGCTGAACTGACAAGGGAAAAAATCTATCTCAGGTTTCCCTCCACTTGTACATTAATAAGCACTTTTTAAGCACCATTCTGCAAAGAAACTGAAACACTTCAATTCTGAAAGAACAGCTTTGACATTACCTCTACTAATAATGAATAATATCAAGATATATTTTACTTTGGAGAAAGAAAAGACCCCTCCTGATCTTTTTTAATTCCAATTTATTTTGCAGAAGTAGATCAATGTGCACCAGTTGATTTTAGGCAGCCAAGGATACTGATTGTAACTTTTACGCCTCATGTAGGCTTTATCAATGATAATTCATTAGTCAGGTAAAAAGCAACCTAAAACTCTCCCAATTTGCATGGTAGTTTCCTTTTTCATTCAATTGCCCAGTGAAAAAGAAGGCTTTTGGCTTAGTATCTTAGGCATCCACACATGACCAGATTTTTCAGATACCACCTTTTTCAATGAGTAAGATTTCTGTCATCAATTTTTTACCTTATGAAACTAGAAATTCAGATGAATTGTGCAGTACTAAATGACTATGGGGATTGAACAGATCCAGACACCTATCATAGCCAGCTGCTGATAGCAAATCAGATGTACTGCATTTATAGCCTCTGAAATGCACTCTTTAACCAACCTGCTCAAAGAGAATGCAAGCCCTCATGACTAGGTTTATATAAAAACTTACATTTTAAGAGTACATTAAAAAGTACCACATAAAAAAATTTCTAGACCCAAAAGAACTTCCTCAGCCTACAACACAACTCCCAGCTCCTCTTTTGCCCTGTTTGATTAGGATTTAGCCTATACTGACAGATTATCTTTGGAAAGGCCCCTGGCTGTGCCAAAAAGAACAAGTTAAGCAAAGGATTAACCAATACACTCTCACTAATGCAGTCAAACTGTCACTGGGATCAAAGACTTCCACAAGAGACAGAAAGTGATTTAGGCAAGTGTCCCTCCATGAATTAATGCAAAATATACTATAACAATCAGTTTGTGCCTGATGGAAAGAATATACTGCTCTGCTTTCACTTCTCAGAAGGAGAAAAAAAAAAACAACCTTTGTATTAAATCCAACTGTTTACTCTTTAAGCAAAGACTTCCATCTTCTAAGAACTTTAATGAGAAAAAAGATGCTGCAAGAAGTCCAAATACAGAATTCTTGCAATGGGAAACCATTAAAACAAGAAAACTCAAACAATGGAACTGAACAGGTCTTCAGAGCTCATTGCTAATTTTACTTAGTCACTTGATACTGAAATACAGCGTGAGATGAAGTAGCTAGACCCAGTTCCCACTTACATAACAGTCAGGATGCAGGAGACAAGGAGTCCCAGGAACCCCACATGGACTCTGCTTAAAGCATGCCATTTTTATTAGTTGCTGTGTGATGGATATGATATAAGAATGAAACTGAAAATTATTTATGCCAAAAATTGCACAAGCTTCCCTCACACATGAAAAAGGAAACTTCTAACTATACTTTTAACCAGCATTTTAGAGTCAATACTGCTCAAAAACATCAAGAGAAACAAATAATTCCACAGACACAAGGCAATGAATGTTTCTAGTGTTCTCACTAAAAGTTTACTGATTAAGATACCAATGTATGGATAATTCTGATCAATATAATGATCTCAACTATATCTCCTAACAAAGTGACCCATATCAAAAACAGTGATGTTCTGCGTGTATAACTGAGGGGAGTTTAAATACTGAGAATTAGTGCCAAATTCTAAGAGCCAACAGGAAAAAAAAAAACTATTTCAGCATCATATCCTACTTACTCAAACTCTCCAGCTTACATAGAACTAAAGGGAACAATAATACTTCTTAATCTAATGTCTTCTTCAGCAGCAGATGCAATTTCTTCCCTTTGTGGCAAGAAGTTACTATAAACAGGCTATTTAATTGGAGATTAAAGCAACAAGAGGAGATGCATAACAATTTAGCAAATAGACTAGTGCTACGTTAGTACAAGAATAAAAATAATAGAAAAAGTGTGGAAAGAGTATTGTCAGCACCTTTAATAATTTTAGGAGGTAGAACTACTTATTACATATCCATTTTTTTGTCTTCCAGGTAGTATCTCATTCTGGTCTCTGCAAGTGTCTATATGTAAAACAACTACGTTGCTCCCACAGAACTCAGAAATTTTTAAAAATGTATATACATTAATTAATCTCAATTTAGCACTCCCATTTTCCTTGAGCACTGTTATTTGGTAACAGACACACAAAGACAGTCTAAGTTAGCATCATCTAGGGTTTTCTACAAACTACTATTATTTAACCTTTAGATGTTCAGATTAACAGGAGAGCTATGTTTATTTTGCACAGTTCAAAACATAGTTTACATATAAGGAGGGTTGTGTCCAAAACAAAACAAAAAACCAAACCAAAAAAAAAAAAAACCAGTTACTCTTTCCTCATTCTTTATTGTCCTGTAAACCTGTAATCTAGTTAGTCTGCCAAATTGTGAAACTCAATCCTGATCTGGGAAGAATTTTGGAAAGTTCATAAAATGGCAACACACTCACAAAACCTCGACTAATAATTTCATTAATTAAAGGTAAGAGCTCACGACTGCTGCTCTCCAGAGAAGCATTTGTCGTCAGAATGTTAAGGAAAGCACACAGTATTTCATCACTGTGTTTAGACTTCTTATGAGATACAGTGTGATTAATGGAGAAAAAATAAATATTAAAAGTCTTACCGTGTGCCAAATTAAGAAGAGCACTTGATAAAATAGGCACCACTTCTTGTGAGTAATTTGAAAGAATAACTGTTTTTCATTACAACCTCAGTTCCCAGCAGGTCAGACATAAACCAAGCCAGCTGCAGTTCAAACAAAGGTCTGTCCAAAGGATGGGCTCAAGGTGCAGATAAATCATTATTGCAAAACCAGTGCCAAGCTTCACTCTCCCTTCTGCTTCCTCCATTTTAATAAATTGGGCTTGACCCCAAAACTCAGTTATTTAAATACCCTAGTTTCATTTTTGTCCTGTACTTTTCCACAAATAAAAATTTATTACAAATAAAGATTTATTTGCAACAACCAAAGCAAGTCAAAGCTCTAGCAATATCCTCTTAAAGTGTTCACATGATCCCTAAAGTTTATAGAAGTTTATGGGTAAGCTACATGACCATCAGGTATATGGTGAAGGATTCATCTCATTTTAAAGCTACATACTTGTAGTTATTTCTTGAGAACTACAGCAGTATATTCACAGATTGAAGTTTTCCATTAATCATTTTCAAGCTGTTCTTAACAATTTCAAAAAAATGTGATGTTAACTCAACTCAAGGGAAACAAAGGAATTTTTTTTTTAAAAAGAACACTTATATGGCCAATATTTCCTAGGTAAAAAAAATGTTAGGTCTTGCCAGGCTATGCCAAGACCCCGGGACTGGATCCCGACATCATGATAACTGTGCACAAGAACCTCTTTGCTGGTACCAGTGGCACTTACAGGCAGATCACCTGAATCTTTCTGCAGTCTCTCAGAGATTTGGGGGTTAATGAGCAATAATCACACGACTTCACCTGCCAGTCTTCTCACTTTTGCTCTAGAGTCTGAGTCTACCCCTCGAGTTCTTTATTCCAAAGTACCACAGAGTAACTACCCAGATGCCCTACAGTCACCACAGGCATTCCACCATGTGCACACCATCTATTTTCACAGCTAAGAACCTTGCATTCTTACCACGTTTTATTTGCAGTTCAGAGTTATAAAACCATCCCCCTTTTTCAGAAACATACCTTAGCTTTCTTAAATATTAGCACACAATAGTGAAAGTGGCAGTCATTGAAGAAGTTCAGTTTTTATAAACTTCATATTGTGGTTACAATTTCCCATAGTCTTAGCTTACTGTAGTTCTTTTGAAGTTAGTGCCTGGTGAGAAACCTTGTTTAGACAGCTACAGGGTGGAGTTGCCAGGCTTTTAACTGCGCCAGAGAACACAGACCACCGTAGAGTAGCACACAGGAGTCCTTATATCAGATTTAGTAAAATCCTGTCACTAAAAGGAGTGTAAATCCAGGACTGATATATATCATCCAGGACATTATAGCTCCCAATCACAGTTTACAGAAAAAAAATTGCATTCAAGAAGGAAAAAAACCCAAAAGTTTAAAAAGGGGTTGGGAGGACAAACACAACACATGAAAGTATCAAAACATAACAGGGACCAAACATGGGGAGGTTTAAAAAACTCAAATAAAATAGGCCTCATTTCAACCTATGCAGAATAAATAATAGCTTTCAGTTCCCCTTTGGGGACTTGGATTCATCCAAGATATAAATCTGAATACAAGTCAGCGCTCACTTTATAAAAATCAGAGATGAAAGCAATTAAACATAAAATGTGGTATTTTGGGGTCTCTTTTAAGAGCAAGGAGGAGAAACCTCCCCCCTTATTATTTTCAAAATATTTGAAATCCTATAGAAATTGTGAAACATTACATTGTGGTATTCTAAAGCAATAGCTCTTGTTTATAACCATATAAATTTAGTCCCCTGGCACTACTGGGCTTATATAATAGAAGAGAGTTATTTTAACAGTGCCCTGTTAAAAAAAGAAGCAACTCATTTTCAACTCATTTTCTCCAGTGGGAGGGAAGTGTGGCCTCATGTGAGAAAGGGAACATGCCTAAGTTATTACTGTAGGAAAGCAATCTGTCAAAGCCTGGCCGTTTTGGCATGGTGAATACCACTGGTGAGATCAGAGAGTCAGATCCTGCTTGCAATTACTGCTAAAGGACCTTGGATACAGGCAGCCTGCTATCAATTATTCCCCTGGCCTCAGACACTTGGACTTGTCAAGTTCCCAGTGTCTTCTGTTTTGTAACAGTAAGAAAAAGGGCTTCCCGTGATCGGTTCTTGGAAGTTTCTCACATGTTGTGTCACTCCAAAGTGTCATTAACAATTCAATTAAAATTTCACAGCACATGTCAGCATATTCAGGGTTTTGGCTGCTAAAGTAAGGTCCAAGACAGATACAGCATACAAGATTCTGTTTCAAAATCTTGACTTTTAAAGTTATGCTTTCATATGTAGATTATCAAACATGACACTGCCTGCCACCTCAGTGAAACTGTGTTTGATGTCCCTACTCTACTAATAGTACAAAGAAAAAATTGTTTAACTAGAAAACCAAACAGCAGCATCACTGGCAAGATGTTTCAACTTACATTATTTGCTTAATTTGGTATAATAGCAATTTCTTGTTTCCGGTATTTTGGTTTTTACAAATTTTCACTGGTCTATTTCTGATGTTAATTTTATTTTTAGAAATGCTTAAGTATTAAATTATAAGGTTTTTCATTAGTTTACTTTCCTGTAAAAATATTAGCTCCAGATGTAAAGTGTAAATGGAAATTAAACTCATCTAAAAGGTATATTACACATGAGTTTTCCTAGATATGGCCACAAAAACAAGACACACTGTTCATTCACATAGTTTATTCATAGTTGAAGGGCCTCTCTGCAATTTTTCTCCAATTATACAATGTAAAAAATTTAACATCTTAAGGTTTTCAGTAGAATTGGAAAGAAGGTTCAGCCTTAAGCCTTCTAAGGCAGCTTTTTCTCTAAACCATCAATAGGTTTAGTCATGCAAGGAGAAGATTCTTTAAACTTACCAAAGACTTTGTTTAAAGCCCAGGAAAATGTGGACTGTCAGCATCCTTTGTGTTGTTTTGCAGCTTAAAGCCATTCCCCAGTACACTGGTGACCCTCTACCCCAGTTCTCTAGTTTCTCTCTGACATCAAACTCAGGATTATTGTTAGATTTTCTTCCAGGCAAAAAGGAGATTAGAAGCCCAGCTGCAACAGCTGACTGACAGGAAAGAGAGTAGGAAAAAATACATAGATAGATATAAAAAGTTTAACCACCATATTACCAAAATAATTTTCTTCCACCCACCAACTAAGAGCATTGATCAACTTACTCATGGCTTGAGAACCAGAAACTCCAAGAAATGTGGGCATCTCCCCTAAGAGTGTCAAGACAGGATTTGACAGTTGAAGGCAAAAATGATTTGCATGTAAATCCCGATCAAAAGCAAGCTTGCACCCTGAAGTTGTCAAGTTTTGCTACCAGTCTGACACTTAAATGGGCTATAGCAAAACTTGATTTAAACTAAGGAGAAAAAAAACATGGCAACTCAATTACCCCCTTGCAGATCAGATCTGGCAGTTCAGGTCAAACTTTTCACCCTGCCATTTCTCAATACCTGATGCCTTAAAGAAACAATATGTATTCCTCCTACAACCCTAGATGAAAATACATTTCCCATGGCTCCCTACTGTGCCTTTAAAAGTGAATGGGGGTGGGAGGGGAGGTAGGTTTAGAAATATCTTGCAAAGCTGAATTTTTGTTTTGTTAAATTTTCTCCTGATCAAAATAGTTTAAATTATATATTAGCAAAAATTATTTTATGAAAACCTATTTGCCCTAGAGGGATGTCTAGTGTATATTGACTTCTAGAAGAAATCATTTACTTCTGAAAAACTCCCATCCTGTTATACTTTAGAAGGCACATTTCACTGAAAAAATGTTTGCCTGTAGCATCGCACAACAGAGAACTACTTTGCCCAAAGGATGTGAAAAAAACTCTAAAGTGTGAAATTTCATAAAAATTGGAGAAATATTTATATGGTGCAGTCAGTTTGTACAGTAACAAGGACTGCTCTAGTGTTACAAAAACTAAAGCCAAATATTTTCTAGGACTCGACGCTTAGAGCAGTTCCATCCTTCAGCCAGTCAATTCACGCAATGCATTCAGCTCCAGAAACGTAACAGGTTTCTGTGGCAGCGCTCAACAGTTCCAACACCTGCTACTGATTTGTTTTGTGTCCCCAGACCATCCACCTCAGCTATTTACAAAGCAACTTGGCTCTATTCATTGCCATTAAAATGAGATACCTGAGATACACGTCAGACACTGCTTTACAGGCAAAAAAACACTCTGCAAGAGAGAAACCTATATGTTCTGTAAACATTAGAATTAGGGAAGAATTTCATGAGATCCCACATGTCACAAGAATTTGTTCACTTTACCAATAAAAATTAGGGTAATTTCAAAGATATGTTCACTGCACTGTAACACACTGTCCAAAAGTAAAGCCTCTATGCACAACCCCCTCAGCCTCTCCATCTCAGCTGTATAATTGTTGGTAGTTACAAGAAGAGGAGACTATAAAACACCGAAGTGCCTCCTTTTTGCATATTGCAAAGCACTATCAGTGTCCATGATCACCTCACAACTGGTGGCCTTTACTTGGATACTTGGCTCTCACTACACCACAATCCCATGCTGTGCCCTGCCAGAGCAAAGGGACAAAGCCCAGCCTCCTACTTTAAGCAATAGGAACATTCTGGGGCAACTTTTCTAATACTAATCCTTCATTTGTGTGATTACTGCATGTGTAAAAATAATCACCTCTCATCTTCGACATTAGATGAGCTAGTTATGCAAAATTCAGCAAATTCCATTGCTTGCACCACTATTGACCCCTAGAGAATGTTCAGAGAAGATGAGTGCACAAAGTAAGAAGAAGTCTGTTACTACAGGCCACTCAGTTCACTACTACTACACTTTTAAATAATCATATACTCTGATAGCAGTTGGCACAACTGACTCTAATGCTAACACTCATATTTCTTACATCAAGATTAACACCAAAATTAAAGTGAGCAAAAAATAGTAGTAAGAGGATTCAACTTAGGCCTGCTGTCTTTATTACTTTCACAATAATTCACTATAAGAATTAGACACAATATAGTTGACTGCTTTTACTCAAGGGACAAAAAAAAAAAAAAAAATCAGAGTTACAGTTATGAACAGACTGCTATTTTTCTGTGTTACTATGAACATCTCTGACCATGACACAATATCAATGAAGGATTTTAAAGCTTCATGTGATTAGGAAAGTGGCAAGCATTTACAGCATTACTGCTTAGATTGTAAAATCTTTGCAGCAAAGATATTTTTTTGTTCTGAGTTGTACAAAGCACTGTCAAAACAACGTCCTGCTACAACAGTGACAATTTTATACACTCCCAGAGAAAGTGCAGACATTATTTCAGGGTACTTTGAAATGCTGCCATTTTTATTTCTACAAACCTAACTCAGACTACACCTGGACTTAAAATCAGATCTGGTGGGAATCAAGCTGAAGTATTCAAAAGTATAAATTACCTCATGATTTTGATTTCAGACTCTAACTTCAGTTACATAATGCCATCTTCACTTGCCCTCATCTTTATTTTTGTAGTTGTAATAAAACCTTAAAAACCTCATACTTGCAAACAAAAAAAAAAAATTACAGAAGTCTAACTAAGCTACTCACCTCATTATCATTGGAGGGAAAAAAACACCACATCAAAACTTCCTTAAAAGAAATCCTAAAAACCAAATTTGGACGTAACACTAAGCCATTCAGAATCCAGAGTGCAAATAACTATCTAAACTTTAATATTTCAACAACTACTCTTGCTTTCACACCTGAGAAACAGGGAGGTTGGGCTTTTAAATCATTTACACCTTAAGAGTCATTTTCACTGCTAGAAAAGACAGCAGGACAATCTTACCTCACTTTTTTTTTTAGGAGTTTTAGACATAGAGACATAAATTATTTTTGTACTTTTTTGTGCTAACACACTCACTCATTCAGAAATTTAATCAACAGTGAGGGCCTAAACACCGTTTTACTTCATCAAAAGCCAGAGTAGATCCCTCTTGAACTACTTGTAAAGTAAGCAACAGCAGGCTGATTGACCCTCCACCCAAGTGGATTCTGCAACTCATCCAGAAGGAGAAGACCCCACTGACACAGGCAAGCAGCTCCCCTATTGCAGCTCTGGACTGAGCTAACAGCCCTGCAAGTGCAGGGGGTAAAACAGACCAGCTTTTGCTGAGGGCTTGCAACAGGGTGATGGCCATGGCTCGTCACCAGCTTTACAAAACCAGATGTGGGATCCCAAATTAGGGGATGCAGGAGGAAGTCAAGAAGTGGGAAAGAGCTCATTAGTATTCTATCCTACTGAGGAAGAAGAGTGATCTTTTTCACCATGGCTCACTTCTAGCCCAACAGAGAAGCAGTTCCCACCAGGTCACCCCCTCATCACCAAGAAAAGGCACAGTTTGCAGCTTACTGGCAGATAGAAACCATGTACTTCAATCTAGTTCTGCAGAGTACTGATACACATTTAGAGACCTCAGCTATATGTAAAGTAACATGCTACAAGCAGCTTTTCCTAAGTTTTATATAGTCTGAATTCAGCATAAATCAACTCTAACTTGCTTCCATAAAGATTAAAGCCTTTTTCTCACTGAACAGTCACAGCAGATAGCACAGTACTTGCAGATCCCCCTATACTAAACCCCCAAAACAGCACCATTGTACCCTAGGGAACTCAGGTTTTAGAGGTATTACATATTTATTTTCCATTTTTTTATATGAAAGTGAGACTCAAATTTCCACAGTTATTATTACTATGTTTAATTTGGAGCATGTGGAATAAGGAAGAAGACACTCTATTGTTCAGCTTCCACAGTGCACAAATTAGTAGCAGAGCAGCACTAATCCAAAAACATTTCCTGGCTTTAATAACCTGTTTTGATTCCACAGACAAATGCTCCTACTATAAGACAACAGCACATCTCCATTGAAAATTTTGATAGTCATGAGTTCCTACAGATTTTACAAATGTACTATCATAGATGTATAAAATCTGCACACAGCATCCTTCCGTAATAAATCAGTCTGACAGCCTTATCAATTTCCAAAAAGGTAAAAAACATCTTCTGTAACGTTTAAAAAGCCAGAAAAGGAAAACTTTTAAAAACAGTGCCAAGGCATTTTCAATAAAAGCACGCACACTTGGTTTATGGAGTTGTCTGCTACCACTGATCAATAAACACAGTCTTGCTTCTGCTTCTATTCATCAGAGAGAGCTCCAGTGGACTACCACACTACTGCACACACACTACAAGTGGAAAGTGAGCCTTGCCCACTTTTTGTTGGCTTTTTATGCCTAAAGATTACTTAAGATCTCATTGAGTCTAAGTGCATTTTGTTTCTTCAAGGCTCACAGAGCCTAGGTTAGGTTTTCTTAGTATCACCCTTATAAATTCAAAGGTCCCCCCTATTTCTGCTCAGAGCTAAATCAGATTTACAACAACTGTCAAAGCATAGGATGACAGATAAATTAATCTTCCCTTCATGAGTTTACATTCAAGGCATCTGGGTTGCTGATCTGGCCCTAACAAGCACAGGGTCTCTACAAGCTGTCGTTTAAAGCTGATGCTTTCATGACTGGAGATGAATTATTCTGTCATGAGAATCTATTTATTCAGGAGTTAGAAGGTGGGGTTTTGGCTGCAGGATAGGATGATTTCATGGGCTAAGGTCCCCTTGAAATGTCTGTTTAAATCTTGTCCTGGAGTTGACTCTAATACATTTGGATTTTTTTGGACATATACAGAATAGGGAAATGCCTTTTTCTTCCACAAAGTTTTACATTTTCCTGAAGCCTGGCACCAGTAGAGGACCATTCTCAGTACAACAGCTGATTGTTATTTCTTTCTTCCAGCTAAGGTTGATTATCCTGACATTAATAACTTGACATTTTTTTTAAAAGGCATGATTCATTTTACAACATTGCCTGCTATGCAGCAGCCTGCTACAAAACAACAGTTTGCTACAATCTGCCAGGATATTTTGGAGAAAGGAACAGTTTGTTGGAGGAGCTGGGAAACCAGTATGCTACCTGTGGAAAAGAGCTGTTCAGGCCCAGCTGCTGGACACTAATGCAGCAAAAACAATGACAGTCCTTGAGCTGTTGCAGCATTCAGCACATGTCACTGTTGAGATGGCCACAACACACAGAGTATCACCACACAGTATTAGAAGGTTTCAGCCCATACACAGTAACACCATACCCCATCAGAAGGCTTCAGCATCTGCCCATACAGAGTAACATCATTCCACCCCAGAAGGCTGCTCTGTCCCTCTGGTTCTTCAGCCCAACCTTTCACACTCTTGATTGTTGATGCAGTGCCCCTGTGTGCCCTCTGCTCCCTGTGGTGGTTGGTCAGTGCCCCTGGGCACTCCATGGCTTATTGCTGTCAGTGCTGCTCACCTGCTCTCTCAGCTGTGCCCACTGGGAATGAGGCTCAGCCCAGCCCCACCCCAGTTACCACAAACTGTGTGCCTACATTGAGCAAAGCAGTCAGGGAGAAGTTTCCATAAATTCTATCTCAGGTCAGCAGCATGCAGGGAAAATGAGGCCATCAAGAAGTCAATTGAGGATCTATAAACTAAACAAGAGGATAAGCTATTGAATACTGCAAGACATTGAGTGACAAGTTTCAGTCCATTGTAAAAGACAAATTCCACAATAAACCTTATGCATATTTAACCAGTTCCTCAATAGTTAAAAAGATGCCTATGCCTTATCTAATAATTACCTGACTGGCGTTCACCTTTCCAATAAGGAATGCCACAGGGGATTTGGGAGAAGGGATGGGCTTAGTCTGTTAAACAACTGAATAGCCACAGCTCAATGGCGTGTTCCTCAGTTCAGCTTAGAGCATGGACCCAAGCCAGGAGACCATTATATTGTTAAAAGAAGCCATTAAGTGGTCAAAGGAAAGAATCAATATATGAAATAGATCCATATTTATCAAGGTTTCAAAATAATTTGGGGCAATATTATATTGTAAGAACAGAGAAAATGAATACATTTAAAGAAAAAATCAGTAATGTTTTTCCATCAAAGCAGCAATAAGAAACATTCATTGTGGGAAGAATGATAAACCAAAATAACTTTCTTTTCAAAGGAATCATTTTCAAGAGCGTAGAAGTAACAAAGAAAAATCCAACCCTCTTCTCAGAAGATAAACCAGTTGAAAGCAAGAAACAGCTGGTTTTCAGTAAGGAGTGGTATTAGAATGCTAACACAGAAACAAGGCAATCTCAGAGAAGTTCAGTTTTACTGTTGATACTTGATTTGTCACTTTCTCTATGCTACTTTCTAAAGCACAAGCCTTCCCTACGCAAGCTTTTATTTTTTTCTTTAGGGTGACAATACCCTTTTGGCTATATTCCTTTTTACACATAAATTCATCATTAAAATGTCACTATCACTCTATTATTGTTCAGAAAAGAGAACATTCTTGAAAAGGCTTGAAAAATACACCCAGCAGCTGATCTATGCTAAACCGATCACTCTTCCAGGAAGACATCTAGTCTTTCTTTTCAAGCTGTCATTATCAGCTATGAAACCTGCAGAGGAGTCCAAGTTCACATTATGTCCTCCCTTTAAATTTCCTTAATACTGGCACTCTCAAGTGGAAAATGTTTTCTCAAACCTCCCTTCTGTCTTTTTAAGGAATTGCAGGGGGGGTGGGATGGTGAATTCCACAGAATTTGAATGCAACAATCAAACAATGCAGAGGCTACATCTCTTGTGTAGGCTAAAACTAATTTAGCCACAGGACAATTGAAAAACATTTAAAATACAAAATGCAAATGTACATTTATAACAGAATTGATCTTCCAGTGAGCAGCACTTGCAGTTCCCATTGACCTAAATCATCTCATTGCACTATCCAAATCCCACTTGCATTTTCAATTCTAGGAATTCAGCCATCCCAGGTGTCTGGTTTTCTGCTATCACTTCAAGAAGAGATTTCAGCAAAACCATGCACAGTAGTAAGACAAAACATTTTGAAAACCCCTCTTCTGTTTATAGACATTGCAATGCTTTTGGAAGCGTTAATTGAAAGTTTAGCACTGGGTGCTGTAAAGTTGATCAACTTACCTTTGAAAAAAGAAGTCTCATATCATTTAAACCAGACCTCAGAATTTAATTTGCCTCCAAATTCATCAGACAAAGGATTTTGGTTTTCTGAAGGTTTAAATATAAGCCAATATAAAAATCAAAGGGCCATTCCTTTAGGATTAGCACCAAAACATGTTGACACTTAAAAACCCACAAAGTCCAGTAAGTAGATCTTAACAAAAACCATGCGGCTTCCTAATTATTTTTAATATACTTCTACTAAGCACTGCAAACTAATGCAAGATCTATAAGATGTTAAGGAAAGAGAGATCAGTCTGTGGTATTTATGACTTTAGTCATTCTTTCTCAAAACAACAGATGAAATAAAATGTATGACATTCCCAAAGAGGGAGTTTCTACTGTAATTCATCTTAAAATGCAATGTTCTGTCATCTCCAGTAACACTTACTGAAAGCAACCATCAATACTTTTTGTCAAAAACCTGCACTCTGTGTAAAATGTTCCATCAATCTCTATTTACATAAAATAAAAAACTTTCAGTGTGATTCTAAAGCAGAACCATTCAGATTCTCAGTCTTCCATTTTCATGCTCTGTTGAAAAATTATTTTGACTGACACAAAAAAATCCCCATGCCTAACAATTTATGGTAAGGGTTGATTTTTTTTTAATGTAAAGCAAAACCACACAGTTTTTCTTTTCCATTGATCAGCTAAGCAAAACAAAGCATTTTTGTGTACCTTGAACCCCATCCAGTTTTCTATGTTTAAACAACCTAAATAGTCTTACTTAATAATTGGTGACCAATTTTGCAAACTAAGCAATTTGTTATAGTTCACTTAATCATGTTCCTGTATCCCACATGCTTTTCCAGACATAAAAAAAAAGCACTCAGAGTCACCATCGTATAATTTTACTCACATGACCAGTACCATACATTTCAATCAGAACTAAATCACAAGGAGAAGAATATATATGTATTCAATGCCTTTGAGTTTAGAGGCATCGTTTTCTAATCCTCATATCACATTCACAGTGTTTCAAAGCTATTAGGCACTAGCAGATCAATACTCAAATAGTTGTTGTTAAGGAGCACGGAGGAAAACTGCAGCAGAAATATACAGCCACAAAGCAGTCATTCATTTTCCAAGTACCAAGCTCACAGCCCCATTACTGGCCACAGCCAGAAATGAACTAGTTGACTTGAAGAGGAGACTGCAGAGAGCTTTCCAAGTTCTTTCCTTCAGGGTTTCCTCTGGAACAGAAACGTTCTTTTGCTTTATCACCTTCCCAAAGGAAACTGTGCACACCACTGTGAAACCAAACCATGTCTTTAGGCATGAAATGAGACTGAGACAGGCAAAGAACAGCAGAGCTACCATGGACAGATCACACAAACCCCAACACCACTGGGCTCCAGAACAGTGCTGCAGGGCACAGAGCAGGACCTGGGTCCCCCCTGAACCCACAACTGGACCCCATCAAACAACTACTGCATAATATTGCCTTCTCAATGAACAGCTTTGATCAAGGATTTACCACACTTTATGTACTCTCTCTACAACTACTTGTAGAAAACTATTCTGATCAATGGTCATTAGTTTGTAAGTTTCACTTTAAAGGATAATGTGAACTAAACATGTTTTTTCCTCTTATTGCTAGAGCTTTTGTTCGGCTAATCCCTAAGGTGACTTGAAGCTGGGGATATGATTACAGATTTGCCATCCCACTCCACCCCTATTTGTGGGTGGAGAACCTTTGCCATTTAAATATGAAAACACTCTGAAAACAAGTAACTTTGCAGAAAATATTGCAGAAATAGAATGTAGTCAGCTTCTCTGAACTGTAGGCAACAGGCACCACAAAGAAAACAAACAAATCCTAAGGAAAATAGGAGAATGCCTAAAACAATACCTAAAGGAGAAAAAAAGAATCTAAGAAAAAAATGGCTACATTTAATAGGCATTTCTATAACTTTAAACCATCAGAAGATAACAGACTAAATTACAGCATTAAAATCTAATGGACAATCAGATACAGTAAAACCTTAGTGAGCTCAACCAGCTTCATCCCCACCCCAGAGAGGGGAAAAAAAAAAAAGAAAATTCTTGCCAAATCCCACTTATTAATAAGTAAAATAAATTTTAAGAAGACCACAACCCATTTTCTGCAAGCTCTCACTTCCACACAGCTATATGGAGCCACAGCTGAGCACCATCACATAAAGCACATGCTAAATTTGCTGGCTGAGTACTATCACTTGGAGATACAATCCAAAGCTCAAAGAACAAGATATTTATTGCTCCCTTTTCTAACAGATGAGAGACCCAAGCCAGGACTCCTCCTCTACACAAGTTACATGAATTAACTTTTCTAAGTACTAAAATTTGACAATTGATAAGTCAGTAAGTAGAACTATTACAACTTCACCTCAAAGTACTGAAATTAGCGGTGTCTTTGTTGTAAAAAATCTACCCTTTGATTTCTCCTATTTTTATGTGTATTTTATTTATAAATTACTAATGTCTTTCCTGGGGCGAAATGGATGAAATAATATCTACACAAAACCATCTTTCTTCCGAAGGGAAAAAAAACCAGCACAAATCGACCCAACAATGGGGAGCTATTAGCAATGAATACACAAGCAGTGCTCAATTCTGCACAATCATCATTACCCACACAGCTGAACACTTAATGTGCTACTTCTAGAACAGTTACAAAGTGGCTGCCTACATTGTTTTATAGACAGTCAAGAAAAGCAAGTATATGATGTATGGCTAGGAAGAAAGAAAAATGCTGCATTTTTTTCCCTTTCACATAAAATAATGTCCAGTTACACAAAAACCTCAGGTGAATATCTCAAGGTACCTTGCTTTTTTCAAATCATGTAACAAAATCAGGTACAGTACAAATGAATCCCTTTGGGTGAACCGAGTAATCATTTGATTATAGCAGACATACAAGAACTAGAGGCCAAAGAACTACACATTTGAAAGTTATTTAATAATAAAAAGGTAAGGCCTCCCAATCACTATAACATACATGACAGAAACAACAGATGAACAATAGCAAACAATGGTACTGCAGATATTTTATTTTCCTTATCAACCCATCACATGCCGGGAAAGTTAAAAGTCAGATTAAAAGAAGACAAATTTTTTATCGACACCATGAAGCTGTGCATACCATCTCAGATGCTACTGGACAGAGAAGGTGAGGAGAACCAGTTAAAGGGATGCATCTTTCCCTGCATGTCTAAGATTCTTTGCTCATATTACAAATTCATGGTTTGCTTGTATCACTTCACTGTGCAGTTGGCCTCCACCACTCTTCCCTTGAAAGGGAATAAAATGAAAAAAAAGAAAAGGTCAATCTATCCAAGGAACATCTAGGGAGAAGAGAAACCTGTTCAAACACAACCAATTGTGTTCTGAAACAGTTTTCACTCGCTTCAGTAGACAAACCATTATTAAACTTCTGGGTTTTAAATAATTATTGTTATTAAAAAAAATAAAAAAAAAAAAAGAAGAAGAAAAGAAAAAGAAGGAAAAAACCTGCCAGTAATCATGCAAATAGGAGTAAGGAAGTTGACTGTGAAACTTTTTTCTAGCTTTCAGCAAGCACTGATTAAAATGACTGTAAGGGTCTTTAAAAAGCTGACAAAATAAAATTGTAATAGCACAGTGCAGTACTGTTTATACTTAGTTCATTGTTCCCCAGTTGTTTTTGCAAAACACAAGCTCTAATTTTTCAGTAGTAAATTAGGCTTCAGCCTTTTATGCTTGTGGATGAGAACAAGTTCAATGTTGCATTGGGAAGTCCTTAGGTTGCAAAGAAAAAATGCCTAATTTACCTTCATTTTTTTCAGGAGAGTGACACAACTAGAATTTGACTCAAAAATTCTAAGAAACATAATTCCAAGGAGTACACTATCAATCTAATCTGGCCATCATAGTTGTCAACATCCATTCTCCACCTGCCTGAATCTTAACAGAACCTTCTATTTATTCTGGCTTAAGCCTGGCAGTTCCCCCACAAAGAAGGGCTTCAGTACCAGCAAACACTATTTTTTTCCAGTTCTTCCTGGAATAAAAGGCAAGCACTCCAAAAAGCAGAGAAGCAGAACAAGACACCTTAGAAAGATCCCTAGAACACAGACAAATTTCTCCTGAAGATTAGGCAAAGCCCACCTAAAAGATTCACTGTACATCAGGTCTGTTTCTAGGTTTGGATTAAATCTGGAAGTTTCCTTGCTCCAACTCCCAAGAGGATGCAATAAACTCCCAGTCCTTACCAATCCATTCTCTGGAATATCTCCCAAAGTCATTCCTGGTCTATCCCCGTTATTCAACAGAGTGCTTTCGTGCAATTTTGTGAACACAGCAACACACTAGATCATCCTGGCAACATAAAAGAAGCACAACTTAAACTGGCAAACTGTCAATGGAAAAAAGATGGGTCGACTGTAGGAAGAGAGATGGTGAAAGAACAAAGACAAAGCTGAAAGCAAAAGACTCCTTTTGGAGAGCTACCCCAGAGGTATAAATGGGACAGAATATTTTCTCAGCTCTGACTGCTCTAAAATATGCATCAACTGTAGAATTACTACAGCTCTCAAGCTACTGTCTCTAATCTAGTTCCTATTGACACAAAAAGCCTCTCGCCAGTCTGGTTAACCCACTAACTTTCCACATAGGTCAACAGCTTTTATTGGGATCTTCTAGTGCCTTTCCACACATTAAAGCCCCAAGAAACAGCTCACCAGCAGTTCCATGGGTATGGCACTGTCACAGGACTCTATCCCTGGCAGCCAAGAACTGAGGGAGACATCTTTCAGCATATGTGGGGGAAGCAGTGAAGGCATCACTGGTGTGGGCACATCAATTCACACATGATTTTCCACTTTGATTGTTGCCCACAAAAACAGGTTAATCCAAAGCCCAAATCATGCATGCTGACCGTGCAGTGAAAAACCTACTGAATAAAGGTTTGTTTTGCTAATACAGCACCACTTTACAGTCACCTATATAACACAATTAATTTCAACGAGGAAATGTTTATTGCAAAACTGGGCTGAAAAAAGCACTTACTGCCCAGAGTTCAAATATCACTCAAGAAATATTTGTATTCAAATCCCTAGAATCCAGGGTGTATCTGTGATGGCCAGACAGTGAATTGGGATCAAAAGAAAATTTATACAACTTCAGTAAAAATATCAATTGGCTTTGACCTCACTCCAGAAGAGATCACAAAAGCATGCAAAATATATCAACTGATGCATGGTTATGAGGATTATCTATGTAAAAAATTTCTTCTGCCAGTGCAGGAGTGCTAACTACTGCTCAAAGAAATAGATACAAACAGGAAACTGCTGTACTGGCAAACTAAAAAAAAAAAAAAAAAAAAAAGGGAGCATAGCAGCTCCAAAACACAAATATCTATCATTCTTTTGTCCTGGTCCTGTCACTATCCAGGGGCCAGCATAAAAGTACAAGATGAAAACCATTAATTTTAGGCATCATGCAAAAATAATCCAAATCAATTGCCTCCAAGCTCCCCAAAATAAAAAGTGAGCAAGTCTGATCAATGACTTTCCATTAAGATGATGAAAAACGGCTGCTGAATTTGCTTAAGGGAACACAGAAGCCCCGCGCACACTGCACTGCTCTTTGTTATCTCTAGTTGAAAGACAGTACAGATAAAGAAATCTGCCACATGAAATTTTAAGACTCATCCCAGGTGGCCATAAAAATAACAGAATTTCAGAAATTTAGAGACCAAGCCTATTACAATGTTAGAATTCCCACTTAACATTTCCCAAATTAAAAGTCCTTCCAATAATAACAGAAATTCAAATCTAAACGCCTGCATTAGTGAGTGCTAGCTCCTTCCAACTGTTTGTTCAGAGACTCTCCAACAAGCATACAGCACACTGTAAGAATTCAATTTGGAAACCATCATCTAAAGCACAGAGGAGAACAGGAAAGTCATATTGCTATAATGCTTAGATTATCAATCATCCTGACAGTTTATTGGCTTTATCACCACACATACCATTAAAATGATGTCTGGCCTAGAATGTCAGGAGGCAAACATTAAACAGACCAGGATTAAAAAGCAGATCCCAAACAGCACTCCAGTAAAGTTTCCCTTCCACTCTGAAATTAGTTAGAGCTGACTAAGTAACTGGCACTAGACTTTGAAGAAATATACAGCCTAAAAGGCGCAGAGTCAACACAGACTTGACGAGCTGATAGGTAATGTCATGTTATGGCAACTCTAAAGCCCCTGCCGTTGATTTATCACGTACTGTGTGCAACAGAATGATTGCTAATGGAGGGAGGGGGGGAGCAAAACAACAACAGCTTAATTTGGTGCTTCTTAGAGCCAAGGGCTTGAGTCAAAAGGGTCAAATGAACTCTTTGAAGTCAAGGAGAAATGTGGTTTTTTATTAGTTTTGCAATTATCCAATACGCACATTAAAAATTACATTTTCACAGCAAAGTAATTTTAGGGATTAGGAAAATCTAACAGTGACAAAATATATTCAGAATTCAGTTGTAACAGGTAGCTAAAGAGATACAAATCCTGAGATCTTAAAGCATAGCCCTGTGTGTTAGTCTGCTAACTAAATTCTGGCACAATTAAAATTGTGTATCAACAGGGTGCAATTGAGAAGTGCATAATTTGTCCAGAACCATACCTCCATGTGCTCAAGAACATGCAGGCAGGCAGTTACAGAGAATTAAATGCAACTCCCCTCTTCTCCAATCCCCAACCTCAAAATCACCTAACATATTGAAGGATTAATTTTAGAGCCTGTTTCCTTCTTTTTGTTTTCATTTTCCCCTAAAATGTATTGGCATTTTCATTGTCCTCCTGTTTTATTTAGAATAAACATGTCAGTTTTAAATTACAAATAAGCTAATGGCATGTCCAACCAAGAGAGTCAGTCAAATAATTGGGTCACAGTATTTGCTGAAAATACACTGTTTATATGCTTCCTTATGTCAGTCACAACCAACATGCACATACCCATCTCAATTTTAAACAGATGAATCTAACAGCAACTCCAGCCTTCTATACTGATTGATCATGCACTTTCCTTAAAGGAGTGCTTCCACCTCTGAGAAAGGTGCTGGGACATTTACTATTTGCCAAATACTGATAAGTCTTTGTTGCTCGAGCACTGAAGCTTTAATATTTAGATCCCCTTGCAAGTAAGATTCAACTCCGTAATTACTATTTTACAGTGCACACTCATATTTTGAGGGACTGAAGCACTCTTTTTCAGTACATGCTGTTCTTTCTTAATTAAGACAGCTAAATGAAATTCTAACTTAAGAAAAAGTGCTGACTTCATACTTGATAAACCATGGCAGCAACTTGTAGTAAAAATCACTCTTATCCTTAACTGTGACATTTACTATGTATTGGCTCACACAAGAATTTCTGTAAGGTCAGAGCCACAGTGGAAGTCTCTCTGAGCTGAATTTTAAAATACAGGTAAAGGCATCTAGAACTGTTCTCTGGCAGAAACATACAAAACACACACAATTCCATAAACAAGACTGAAGAGGAAGATGACCAAATATTTAGCTATCTCCTAAGACATGAACACTTCTCAGGAATCTGGCATCACCTCTCACCAACCTCTGAATAGCCCAAGAGGAAATCCTAATCAACCAAGAGATATTTTTAATTAGAAACCTTAAGAAGAATCCCTTTGTTGCCTCTCACTATCACACTGAGGCAGAGAAGCAAGGCTTGGGACTGACCTCACCATGGAACCATCTCCAACAAAGGCAAGTTTAGATGCTAAATGTACTATTGGAATGCCAGGAATAGAAGAAGGAGACCTTAGAAAAGTGCAATTACCAAAAAACACACACAGATATGAACTCCCCTTTCATCAGCCATTCTTCACACATTGCTACCTCTCCACATTTATTTAAAGGAGGGCTGGGGGGAAGCATCCACAGCAGAAAAATGGGGCAGGAGAAAACACATGTAATCCTCCTATAAGTGTTACTGTGTTGTCTCCAAAGTTAGTGAGGAGAATAAGAACAATTTCCTTCAGAAGGTGATGAATGCCTACCAAAAAAGCAGTATCAAGATCAGCATCTTGCACAGAGAACAGCGGCATTTGCCTCAGGAGTGTCCACTTCATCAACACCTGCCCTCTCCCAGCATGTAAAACACACTGCACTTGTAGCAACAACGTGTTATAGCAAACCCCAAGATATTATGAGGGCAGAGTAATTTCATTTCACACTGCATCAGGGTGCACTAAATTCAGATTTCTTCTCCATGAGCTTCACTCCTCATACCACAAGTGCTGTACCCAGCAAGTCCCCAAGGACCCAGGCCTCACTAGCAGTTAATGATCCATTAGACAGCCACCTTGATGCAAACCAGAACGGGGCTAATGCTCTAACAAAGTGGTCCTAAACTACAATAACAGACAACATTCAAGGATTACAGCCACTATAAACCAGTAGCCATAGTTAATAACTGTAATATTTCATTAAAATGACTAGAAATAATGCACACCAGATACCCAAACAATTACAGATGACCACAATGGCATTAGAAAAGTTGTAATAGAACACTGAACAAAAACAAGTTAGACATTTGCCACAGCACACTGAATGTGTCTCCACAGCATAAACTCTTCCTAATTGTTTCACCATCACAGACACAGAAAAAAACAATAAAGAATAGGAATTCAGAGAAATAGCTGGTAATATTACTAACAGTCAAAATAAATAAGCATAATCTCTAAGAGTAGTAAGAAAACTTTCACCCTGTTTCTATGCAGTTCAACCAATAAAACTACCTTTATAACTTCCATTTGCTTACATTTTTCCTAAAGACTAGCACACCAGTAGCTATGTCATAAAATATACATCAAAATTTGCAGGGTTTAAAAATGTACCACAATCACCTAATTGTCCTTTCGTGCCCCTCGCAAATTAATTTACAGACCTAGGACCAGAGTAGCTAAAAAAATTATCATCTTAGTTTAAGTATCAAAACAAATTATCTTTCTGAAGAATACTGTAGCATAGTTTGGGCAATGACCAGTATCGACAAGATGGCAAAGATGATCCTTTAAATTACAAAACTACATCTAATATACTGCTATTGCAAAAGGGATATATAGAAGTAAGGAAAAAAGGCCAAAATTAATATATTAGCTACTTAATTTATATTAAAAAAATCATTTGTTAGCAAATTAAATTAAGTATTAATAACATAAAAGAGAATTCCTCAGAAAGCTCTGTGTCTTGATAAATGAAAAGTATACCATGAGTGCTAATGTCCATTTATCAGAATTAGATTGTATTTTCAGTGTTTTGTTAGATAGCTTGTAAGAACCACATCCACTGAAAGCCTAAAAAGAAAAAGGAGGCCAAATAAAGAAAATCTAGTTGGAATAAAAGAGGGGAAGTGTGATTTCCACAGAAGTTCTGTAAAACACTATTTTACTGGCAATATAGTTAGCCTTTGGCAATGTGCCATACACCCAGAGAAACACAGGTCCTATAAAAAGCCTGTGACATGGTGCAAAAGAAGAGTTTTAACACACCCTAAAACACACAGATGGCAATGACAAAGATATTTACATTTTGAAAGAATGCTCCTGTAGTTTTGCAAAAACTGTAATCAATTTCATCACTGAAGGAGAAAGCTCAAGAAGATGAAGTTAAATTAATTTGGTTTCTTTTCTAGTGGTTTAGAATTTTTAATTGGTTTGTTGCATTTCAGAGGTGCATGAATTGAGTACAGATGAAGTGACTGCTAGCTAAAAAAGGTCTCTAGATTTTGAGGCATAGCAGGCACTACTGCCTCCCTGGGCAGTCTGTTCCATTGAGCCTGCTGCCCTCAATGTAAAGCTCTTCCCAATGCTGAGGTGGAACTTCTTGTGTTTTAGTTTGCAGCCACTGCTCCTTGTCCTGATTCTGGGCACCACTGAAAAGAGCCTGGCAGCATGCCCCAACACCCACCTTTGAGATGCTCGTATGGATTGGTGAGGTTCCCTCTCAGTCTGCTATTTTCCAGACTAACAGGCCCAGTTCTTGCAGTCTTTACTGATCAGAGAAATGCTCCAGTCCCATCTTTGTGGCCTCCACCAGACCCTCTCCAGAAGCTCCTTGTCTTCTTTGTACTGAGGAGCTCAGAACTGGACACAGTACTCCAGATGTGGCCTCACCAGGGCTGAGAATACATATATTTATATATGTATACTTGTAGCAGTCATTGAACAACAACCTGCAGTGTGCTGCCCAGCACAGTAACAAGGCAATTCTGGCCTAGATACAACTTAGGTGTCAGAAACAGAAAGCTGTCATTGTTGTCTACATGTCTGATAATCTGTCAAGACACTTAGTCCTTTTTTCATCTCCTACTAAATCCTGCCCCCAAAAAGCATGGTAAGAGTACCAAGGCCATTACCTTGGTTTGAAGACACTCAAAGATGCCCATCATTATGGCTTCACTGGAAGTTAATGCTTGCTTTGTGCAAACCTAGAATACAGCTTTCAGCTTAGTCTCATTTTCTCCAAAAAGCCTAGTCTGCATGTGCTCAAACCAGCTGTGGAACAGATCAGTGATCAGCAAGCAGGGACTTCTGGGGGACGTGCTTTCAAATTTCATGGCTGCCAAATCAAACCACTAACACAGATGCAGTGCCAGTTATGTCTGACCTACCCAAGGGAAAACGAACAGCAGAAGTGCCAGCAGAACACAGGAAGGCATCAGATACCCTGCTGAAAATCACATGATGAAAGTTTACCACTACATTCTACAAGCAGTGCTTTCCAAGTCAAACCAGATCCCACAGCTCCTAGTCCTGGAGAATCCCAAGCCTTCCCTTCCAGGATATACCCTTTCACATACTCCATTATTCTCATCCAACTGTTTATTGCTGTGCAGTTACAGCACCCAGCCTCCAGGATACAGAGTGTTTGGGAAGCAAAGAGATATACTGTGTTGTGTCCTCCAACCACGTTGGGGCAGGTGAGCTAAAAACAAGTAATCACATCCTACTTCAGAGTGTGAAAAGAAAGCTGATTTTCTTTTTTTCCCTCACCTACTCCTGGAAAAATATTCTTCCTTAACTTAGGAAATAAGAATTAATAATCAAATTTCTTGTAAGTCTACAATTCCAATGGTATTTGTAGAACTGATAATTCTCCTAGTCATCAACAGAAACCACTGTGAACTTCAGTGATACTATGGAAAAATCGAGTGGTATTAATTTCTGGGGGAAGGTTTTAATCACATCTCCTCCAAGCAGTATAAGATACTGCTATACAGTTTGTACTGAAGCCACACCCAGAATTGGAAATTCTTATCATTTAAGAAAACTGCATAAACTACTGTTTAAACAATCACTTTCATAAAAGACCACTCGAACTGCTGTTACTACTTTATACTAAAACCCCAAATAGAATTAAAACCTCAAAATTAAAATCATACCTTTACAACAAGTTATACCTACATGTCTTTCTATTCACTGTACCAGGTAAAGAAAAATACTGCCAAAACAGCACGATTTAATATCTCTATACCAACCATAAAAGTACATATTTTGAAATCAATGAGCGTACAGGATCAAAACTACGTTTCAGCAACTTTCAGCAATCAAAACTAAGTTTACGCATTTTTTCAGTGGCTGCCAGGACACTGAAGGTGCATTTGCTGTCTAATTCTGATCTGCAAAGAGATCCACATTCCAAGCTTGTCAAAGCTGCTTTTCTGAAGCAAGTGTTCTTCAATCAACTAAAATGCAGTATTTTAGGACATGCAGCTCTCTTACCCGGTGTTAATTTTTGCTAAAAAATAAAGATAATGGAGCAGTTTGGAATTGAAGTTAAAAGTGTCTCAGGACTGCCTCTATTTTCTAAAGCTTCACTGAGAGGAACCCTTTTCTTGCTCCCAAATACTAAGTGATCATGAACACTTAGCCATAGAGCTAAAAATAAAATAATTAACAAAAAATACATAAATTTTTAAAAAAGAAAAAAAAAAACATGTTTTCAACTCAGTCTTTTTACCATTTTCAACCAGTATCTAAATGCTACTGCGACCTGTCTGAATCCAAAGCTTTCTGAGGTTGGATAACATACCCTGTTAACCATACAGGTGTTCAAAGACACTAATGGCAGGTGCTAAAACATTCCATTATCAGCTGCCCAAATTTGACAAACTTGTTTTCAGACCTCAGAACAATCATCACCAGATACAAAAAAGCTCCTGCCAAATTAAGGCTGTTGCAATTCCAAATTACAAAGAGGAAAACTATTTTACTCATCCTCAGTCTTTAAAACAGTTTCAATTGAGGTGAGGGGGGAAGAACAAGCAGAGTAAAGGCAGAGAAATTTTTTGCTGAATTTTTGAAAGATAACACATCCATTGTATTTCAGAAGATAAAATATTTCAGTGCACAATTTCTCAAATTAGTTTCAAAAAAGAAAAAAAATCTAACAGAAAAGCAAACCTCCAACTAGCCAGACCCTGTGAGCAACATCTCACATCTGAGACTCCACGCCGCTGACTGACTTGATCCCAGAGCCTCTATCACACCCACACACACACCACATACACATTCATTCCCCCCCTTCCCTTAGGAATGTATACTCACACTGGATTTCTTCCTGCCAAAGACACCTGCATCCTTCTTCAGTTAAAGTTTAACAAAACAAAGCCACCTTTTACTGGTTCCACTGAGGAAATGCCAAGTTCTAAAGTTACAGAGACCTCTAGAATGCGACAGCTCTCACAGCAAAAAAAATATTCCCTAAAAGTAGTTGCCTACTGATAGGGGAGGAACAGTTAAACCAGAAGAACCATCTCTATGCAACCTTGGTCGCATACACAATGAACTTAAGAAAAGCTGGGCCTCTGGAATAAGAGCTTTGAAAGACATTTCATTCAAGCTAGCACACCCAAGTAGATTTTGGTTCAAAAAACCAAGTACTGTAAAGAGATGATGCATATTTCCTTGTTTTCCATGCCAGAAATATAGTATCAAATTTAAAAAACTAAACATTATTTCACACAGGCCACAAAAAGCAGTGTCCTTTTTATAAAAGTAGAAAGCCTCCAGACATCCTTTATATTCTTTCCATAAGCACTGCTCAATAAATGTTGCAACCTTGAGGCTTTTAAATGTAGTAGCGATGATATCATCATTTTAAAGGCACTTTAACAAAACATTAGGAGAAACAATTTCTTTCCTCAAAATCAAAATAACAGTAACCAACTTGATTAAAAGTGGCTTATACTAAAAATATTCACAATATCTGCATTTACAGGCTTCTTTATGTAAGAGTAGCAAGCAATATACAGAACTCTGAAATACCAAAAAAGCCCCTTGAACTAATGTGGCACAATAAACACTTCATTTAAGCTCCAAGAGATACATGCCAGAAAAGCACAATTTTTACATGACAGTGAGTAAGAATAAATAATAAATATTTGGAAGAATATAGTATTTCCAGCTATTGCACTTAAAAGCTCAAAAATGTTTTCAATTCCATGCACAGAGCTGCTCTGAAAGCCACGTTGAATATATTGCCTTTTTTTGTTTAGGTTACGCACAAATAAATATTGGGATGACAGTTAAAGACACATCCTTGAAGTAGTCTACCCAATAAATTTGGAAAGAGAGAGAAGAGTAGGAGGAATAAAAAAATCCAGCTGTATAAGATTTTCTTTGTTGTTTGCTTGTTAAGGAATCCTTCTGGCACAACTGAGGGGATTATGAATTCACATGTGAATTTATCCCCTATTAAACTTTTAGTGCAAGGGTCAGTTAGCAGGAATGATAAAGCTCAAGCACACCAGTCACATGCTGGCAGAGCATCTGTGACTGGCTCTACTCAGGCATGTCCCTGGTTTATAACTTCAACATTGAGAGGAAGCTATGGTGGCGGGCAGAAAACTGTCCACTTGTGAAAAGACTGGAAACAGTGCAAAGTACAGATCTCATGAGACAAAGGCAGCGTGACTTCATGACTTCAGGTCCCACTTCTCCACCTTTTTTTAAAATGATTTTTAAAGAGAGCACCAAGGAGGACAGAGCATGTTAACATCTCCTATCTCACTGGCAAGGGTTCTCATCATCTCTTAGCACTTACACAGCACTTTGGCGACTCAGATCTTCCTATTTTCCACTCCAACTCCTTTCACTGGGTTACCTTAGCTTCCAAGCAGCATTCCTGGTCCTGCACACATCACTGCTGTACAGGTGGTGGTTAAAAATATACAGCAATTGCACCAATGCTGAAGCCTGGTCAAAATTTACATTTACACATCACCTCAATATCATATACTTTCTTTTTATAATTTATACTTCTATTGCTATTATGCAATGTAACAGAGAGGACAATCCTGTTTGTACCTTCCTGTGGTTGTGTTATTTCTACAAAAGATTTGGTTCAAGCTTTTGGGGGGAAGAAAAAGGAAAAGTATAAAGGCCAGCAACAACACAGCAACTACAGTCATGATGCAAGACTTACCTTTGTTATGACAAGAGGTTCTGTGGAACCAGTCTGTGCATTCTCACCAGCCACCACATCCACTGTGCAGGTGCCCTGTCACCTAACTTGTCTTCTTCAAAATTCTTGGGGATTGAGCATTCTCTAGAGTCAAATGAGTGTGACCTTCCCCTAATACTCCCCAGTGGCAACCCCCACACCATGTTTGAGTACACACCTTGGCCTCTAGGCTGTCCCAGGGCCCTTATGATAGGCTTGCAGGCTGGCTGAGCCCAGCATGGGGAGAGATGTGCCTGCCAGCGCAGCTCTGTCCTCAGGACCATGCTAGGAAACATCTGCTCCCTTTCCCAGTGTGTGACTCAAAGAACCCAGCAGCACACTCCTCACTCGCCTGTACCTGCAGGACGTAATGGGTGCAGTGTTTTCTGTTGAGACTTGCTGAAATCTTTTTGCTTTAGGAGTCAGTGGTAATAAGGCAGACATTTGGCAATCCATTTTAAAAGTCCTAATAGTGAATTCTTTCGCATTAAGTGATGCCACAGTTAAGACAGCCCCGATACACAGAGAATCACCACACAACATCAGAAAGCTCCAACCCATACACAGTAACACCATACCTCAACAGAAGGCTTCAGGCGTCTGTCCATGCAGAGTAACACCACACCACTCCAGAAGGCTGCAAGCATCTGCCCTTATTCTTTAGCCCAACCTTTTACACCCCTCAGGTTGGTGCATTGCACCTGTGTGCCCTCTGCTCCCTTTGGTGGTTGGTCAGTGCCCCTGGGCACTCCATGGCTCATTAGCTCCAATACGATTCACCTGCTTCTCACAGCTGTACCCACTGGGGATGAGGCTTGGCCCAGCCCCACCCCAATTACCACAAACTGCACCTACAAAGTAACACAAATAAAAAAATAACAACAAAATCCTGACCTTCAGAAAATTTTTACCAGGCTTGGAAGGAAGCATATTGTAAAACAGCCCTCTAGACATGTTGTATAGAAAAGTGAAGAGATCCAAAAATTCTGATATAACACTTCATTTACCCATAATGTGAAACTGTTTTTCACAGTTATTCACAAAAGCCAGATAGTAAAAACTGGATCCCACATATTGAAATTGCTTTGAGGTAAAAGAGAACTAGTTTGGATTAAACATGCTTTCCGCTCACTTCCCACTCCAATAAACCAACTGCCTATAGTTATACACCTGCTTTTTCTGCCCATTGTGGTTTGATCAAAAATATCCCTCAAAAAGGGACTTCTTTATGCTACTTGGTCAGTTTCAGTCCACAGCAGAATTTACATAGGATCTATTTTTATTTCCTGCAAGGATGAATAGCACTTCTGCCAAATATTTGTCTATGTAAGTTCAGACTTCACTTTTCTATCATTTTTAGCCATCATTCAAATTGCTTCCACCATTAATGAAAAGAAAAAATGAACTCAGTTACAATAAATGAGATATTAATTTATTTAATTTTTTTCATATTAAAAACAAAGAGTTTTTCTCGTGTTTGACAGAACAGGCTTACTTAAGTCATTTTTTTCTCAACTCTTGTTTTTAATCTTTTCCAAATGGTCGATTTTACTGTGTTGCTGATGCCTATGCAATTCCATGTGATGCCATTGCATTGCACGGCTTAATATATGAAAACAACCAAAGATCAGAACATTTAGCACCTGCAAAATAATTTTCAATTGCCATCTTTAGCCAGATAATAAACTAAGTAAATGACAGCCATGTGCCATGCTAATAAACCAGAGGACTGAAAAATATGAAAAGGACTTTTAAAAAGAAGTGGTTGTTTAGCATCATTTTAGGTCCTGGAAGATGGGACTCTTTTATATTATTTTTAAGGACAGTGTGCAATCTGTAAGACAATGAAATTTTGTACCAACTAATCATCAGATGACAATATCTTTATATCATAATGAGGATACAGCTAAAAAGTGCCTTCACCATTCCAGGCACTGCTCAACTGCTTGGTTTTTTTCACCCACACAAAAATAAGTGAATAGCCATTGAAATAATTTAAATATCTTCTTTTATAAAATATAAATAAATAAAGTAAGCTTTCTCTTAAACAGTTTGGAGAATTTTTGTTGTCAGAATTTGTCTTTTTTTTAATATTTAGAAAGAAGACTACAATGAAGAAAAGTAAGTGGGTTTGCCATCAAAAGCATTCATTGCTCTGACACACAAACACCTGTCAGTGGAAAAAGTCTTCAACTTCTTCACTTCTCTTTACTATGAAGAAATGCATATGAAGCTTTCAGACTATTTTCTTTCAGTGTTTTGAAGTACCTTTCAGTTCACATGAAGGCTAACAATTGCAAAGAAGCAGAAGAGAAGAAAAAACTGGCAAAATGGAAAGACTGAGGAGCAGTGAAAGCCTCCCTGCTTATAGCTATTCTTTTGTTGAACACCCGTATGGCACACCCATTTTAAATACAGCTGAAATGATAGACAAAAAAAAAACCAGGAAAAATATTTCAGAAGTTTAATTCCTAATGTAAATTTCTTCCCCTGCAAATATTTTCTTCTGACTGAGATTTACACATTAACAACGCAAATCATGAAATATTTAATGAGCAACAGTAATAGAACACTATTTATATAAAATTAAAATTTACATGCGGGGTTTTTTGCATTTATATAGCAATCCCTAATTACCTTATTCAGTGTGTAACTGCAAAATAACTACAGTAGAGTAAGTCAGTTTTATAGCTAACACTACTACTGAAACAAGAACCAACATTTTTAGGAGGTATACAAAAAATGTTACAGATTATTTTGAAATCATTGCTGCACATGGCCACATAAATGGAATTAAGCTTACTAATTTTGTAAGAAAAAATCCCAAAATATCTGTCTTTCACTGACATAAATTAAAATCTTTACAAATTTCACATTTAGAAAAAAGAAGAAAACTCGCAGAAGCATCAAGCCAGCAATCTTGTAACAGCAAAGCCTACTTCTTGTGGATTAGTAAACCCTCACTTACATCTGACAAAGTAGCTCTTCCTCCAGCTCTCCTTGCTTAGCTGCCCCTATCAATCCAGGGATACCTTTTCTCTGAAACAATTACACTTGAGGAGTTTTGAACTTCTGGTGCAGACTAATCCATTTAACTACAGAAGCACCTTTCAAGCTTCCATTTGACACAAGTCCATCGTTCATCATTTGCTGGTGCATATGCTTTTTGCTGACAGAGCTCCATTACTAGAAAAAGCTCAGTAAGTAAAGCTGATTTGAAACAACTATATATTATAGATAGCCTGCATGAGACACGCTGATTTTGAGTCTGGAAAATCACCACATAAAAAAGGAAGGGGGGAGGGGTGGCTGAAAAGAACTATTTAATTATTAATATACTTTCACTTCTTACCAACTGCTGCAATGTGATTTATTAGTGTTAATTTGCAATTTACTTGGGCATTGGAAGAGAAATTTAACTCTATATAGCAAAGTACATAACATGCTTTGGAATTCTTGGACCAGAAATGTTTTTGCCTTTGATTAATACTGCACCAATGCTATCACAGATCCCTACCAACTTTAGCATGCTGTAAGATCATCAAGCTGGAAATCAATATGCTGAACCATAAATTCTGCAGCACAAGCAAGAACATATTTCATTCTATTTTTTGACTAGTGACATAATTTAGGTAACATTAACAAGGCATTTCTGTAGTGTATTTGGCAATAGTAAATGATTTACCAACATGCATTAAGGATCAGCATTTGGTGTGGTTTAGTATTTTAGCTTCTATTTTACAGATGCATGCATAGGGCAAGGAGGGGGTAAATAATGTACTCAACATCCACCTTTTTTTATTCATCACTTTGGCTAATAAACCTTACGGCTACTGGAGGTGGGTATAAGAAGGTTTCACCAGTTTGGCTGCACTCACTCAACCATCAGATTTTTTTTTTGAGAGAGAATCAAACCATAAAAAAAATTTAAAAATACAGAGAGTATGGTAATGAGAGCTGGTAGCAAAGTAAAGGGTCTATCAATAAAGTACAATTAGCCTTCACAAAGTTCCTTTAAGGCTCCATGAAAAAAAGCACTTCCATGAAACCAAGGAGGTACATGCTCAGCCTGAATGTCAAGTAATAGTTATATCCCTGCTTTTCCAAGTGCCTTGCTTTAAAAAGGGATAGAGGTGATTGATTGGTCCAATCTTTTGGGGAAAGAGTGAGACAGAAAAGAAAGACAAAAGAAGCAGCTGAAATAATAACAGATTTTAGGATCTATCTTTAAGGTGTAGCCAGATGAGGCCTTTCCCCACAACCAATATTCTTCTCTCTTCACTGACTGGAATGAAAAAAGAAGTTAAAAATGGGAACGGAGATGCAGAGTTTGTTGTATCCTTGATGGGAATTAACTTCTATGCCTCAGTTTGAGAGAATGGGACTTGTAAGGCCTACCCACATTACAAATTTTTGTACATTATACAGAAAGTTATTTTCTTTTCAGTTTGTAAGCATAGTACAAAGAGCAACACATGGCAATAACAGTCAGAAAACATCTTTGGGATAAAAACCAGTATCTTGATAGTCCATGATTTTTAGACATTTGACTTCTTTGTTACAACAGATTTGTGACACAAGTTACTTTAATCAATAGGAAGTATTCAGTCTGCTTACGATGAGTTCCTTATGTAGACATTGTGAACACTTCTCCCAGAAGACTCCATAGGAAGCCAAGACTGGAACCTGGCGTCCTCTTTGCCCTCTTCAGCCTAGATGTTAAAGAAGCTACCTCAGACTGCTTCACATGTCACACAAGCAGCACAAACATGCCAGAGGCATCTCAGTTTGCAAAAAAACAGGGCCAATTTCTGTGACTTTACAGTATGCTTGATACACCACAACAGCAAAGCTGGAACATTCTTGAATATCTTAAGGAAGTTCAGATTTATGCACACAAAAACAATCTCCAAATTCGGGACAAGAAATTTGTCTCATTTCCTCCTACTTCCCATAGTGGAACTCCTGGTAACCATGATCAATTTGAGAGTATTAAATTCAAAATAAAATTAGAGTCCTGTTCCACACTTTTTTTCCCCATTATCACCTAAGAAAATGAAGAGACAAGGAAAGTGCAATGTGCACTTTACTGATGCACTTTTTAATAGCTAATGTGATAACCTAACTTAACTAAAACAACCTTATTATCTTCAATTGTAAGGAAATACAATCTCCTTCTCCTCGATTTCCCCTACCAAACCACAAACACAATCTTTCTCTTTAAAGAAAAAAGCTGGTACACTGACACATGGAAAATGATGTTTACTGATTAACAGGTATCTCATTTAGAATGATTCAAATGTTTTAGTATATTTTAAGGAGAGGTAGAAAGCATATAAGCTGCAGATGGAAAGAAAAAAACAACAGGAGCACAGAGTAACAAAAAAACCAAACAGAGCTCAGATGATCAGACTAAAACAGGGACTGACAGTAACATTTCTGAGGCAATTAGAAGGGAAAACACCCCACCTTCAACAGGGACAAAACCAGTGTTTTCCAAAGCCACAGTGATTGCCCAATTATTCCTTCTCCTCTGTTTGAGCATCAATTTTAGACTAGCACAGGAAAACTAAGTTAACATGATCTGAGGAAGCTTAATGGGAGTTTTAAATGCTTGCTTTTATAAATCTTTATTTTAGTGAACATGATATGTAAGCAAGACAATAGCTGCTACCAAAGTTCATTCTATTTCCAAGGATACAGTACATGTTTAAGAGTTTAATACCTGTTTTGATCCTCAGTATAATTTTCATTTTTTTTCATAGATCTAAAACACAAGCACTTGAAATCTGACCTTCAGTGTTCTCCTAATTATATATACCATATTGGCTGGATATTAAGTTGAAAAGTTGAATAATTATGTTAGTTTCTAAATAGTCTATCTTACTTAAATAGTTTATAAAATATCATGGTTCCATCAAGGGTGTATTTGTACTTATTGGGAAATATAATGAGGAAAAACAATTTAGAAAGTCAACCCAGAGAAGTTTTAAAAAGTACCATAGCACTCAATGAAAGAAATATTGTTTCCTCACTACTGCATCTGTGCTCTTAGAACTCCGAATGAGCTACACATCCAATAGCAGCTGTTCAACTCTCTGCTACTCACATTCTCTAAAAATTAAACTCTTCTGCAAGCTATCAACTATATACATAACTATTTACCTTCAGAAGAATGTGTTAATCTGTAAAAAATATAAGAACTATACACTATTTCAGAAAACACATCAACTTCTAAAGAATAAAACTAAGTTTTCAAAACTTTTTTGTGCGTACATGATGCCATGTTTTGCTAAGAAAACAATTCTCTTCACTGAACAATCCTTCAAGTTACATAAGAAATGTTTGCCTCTCACATCTTTGCCAAAATTCACCTCTGAAGTTCTAAAATGTAAAATATTGATCCTTTATTAAAGCAAACAAGTTTTAGAACTCCAGGAGACAATCTAAAGATGATCCATCCTCTATTTCACCTCTTATACCTACTAAAATGGGAGAGTGAACTACAAACCGCTTGCATCTGACAAAGACTGGACCTGAACCTATAGCATGTTGATTTACACACCCATCAAAATCCTTGCTTAAACAAAGGTTCCTTCTGTTTCCATGCATTTTAGGCTAATTTAAAAAATGAAATTATTACAGGCCCCATTTTGCTACAAACTGAGAACGTGCACATTCTTTAGCAGATTACTCACAAACATGGTCAGGAGTAATGCATATAAAATGGCTAATGGCAATGTTACTCATTTTTTATTTACTACACAAATAGAGTAGACTAAAAATGAACATAAGGTCCTGCAGGGCAAACTCTGTGTTCTGTAGATATACAAACATTGTTCATTAAGAAAAAAAATCAGATGCAGTGGCTACATTAGAGAACAGTTAAGTGTGTAAAGAATGGAAACATACATCAAAATACAATGATTTCATATTTTCTAGGAAAAATCAACAGTGATACTGATGTTATGAGTCCTCTATTTTTCATTTAGTAGGTCTCAACACTAAATTATTAACAGTGGACCACTCTACATCAGTCAAAAAGACTGAACACAAGACCTTTTGCCTGAGGTTAGAATCTGAGACACTCCAATCAGCACATTTAAACTCTTAAATATGATGTTGCCTTCAGTATTTTTTCTATCTAGCTTCAAGAGCAATTTATGAGCTTATGAGAGACAGATGCCCAGAGAGAAAAAATTGACCTGTCTTTTTCACAGGACGTGCAAACTTCAAGAACCTTGAACCTTTCTAATCCATCAACAAAATACTTGTCTTCAGTTGCCAAATGGGTATTTCTAAAATAAAAATAAAAGCCACACACAATATTGAGACTAGCAGCTAAACAATGAGACAGAATTCCACCAGAATACCTACACATGAAGCAGAATACTCTCTGCCCATAGAGCTGCATGTGCATATTCACTCAAGCAACAGAGGGAGAACAAATGTAACAGCATCACAGCATCAGCATTACAATGAAACCTCTCCAATGGAGAGTTTACCCAGTTTGTTACAATAATAAAGTAGCACAGATAGGATAAGCAATTAAAAATAATTTCACAAAATATTTTTAAAAATAAATAATGTTTGCTTCAAAGAAGAGATCAGAGACTACAATGCATAAGATTTGCATGAAAGTCAACTTTTTGTAATGGCTGCTTACGTGCTAATTTAAATGCTTTTTTTGAGAATTATATGGTTCATTATAAAGATACAGAATCTCCAGCTTAACTCTGTCAGAACAGCTAGAAATGTGGAATACAGAGTTAAAGCTTTACTTTCTAAATAGTAACAATAGTAAAATATATTTGCATATTTCAAAAGGTCACAGCCTACTTTTATTACAAACTGTACATATTGATAAATCCCAGTTCCAGTCAGAGGTCAGCAAATCATGTTTGACTGGCTTCTACATACTTTATCTGTCTGCATGTGTAGCCAAGAACTGAATACTGGAGTGTATACACATCTACAAAGTAACAGTGATCCACCAGGCTTCAACATTTTTTACCTAGGAGAAAGCAATCCCTGAAGTAGAGATGCAATATATACTCTAAGCATCAGAGTTCTCTATCTGATGAAGAGGTTTTCAGGACTGAGGGGAAATTTATATGCTTAAATTACCACAACTGCAATAGAATTATCATACTTTTTATTCTTTAACACTAGACTGTTCACAAAATATCAAATGGTTTTTCAGGGAGTTGCTCTCTTTCCTTCTCATGTACTTTCCCCTATAGCAGGTAACTCAAGAACATGCCATCCCCAAATATCTACTTCATGCTGGCAAATCACAAGGAGGAATACACCCTGACTGCTTGCAGTTATAACACTTACTTAAGAAACAACCTAAGTGGGAAAGATAAGATCACACTGAGTTACTCCTTTGTAGTATAAAGAGCAGAATCATAAGGCCCAAAATACCCACAGAGGCGTAACATCATAAATATATGCTTATGAAAAGACTGTCACAGTTAAGCATATGATGATCATTATACCTTTTCTAGTTTAATACAAGTTACATTCACATCCAAAGATAATTTAAAAGCTTAAAAACTAAGCTTTGCCAGACTAGAAGGTTGAGTTGGTTCAAATGAGCATTGTTTGTTGATTGTTGCTAACTAAGATTTTAACCTTGTTTGAAAATCTTTTGGTCTAAGAGAAAGATAGAAGATATTTCTTTAAACTGATGTGAGCTCCCCTCTGAACCAACAGCAATTTGGCATGAAAGATGAGCTGGCACATCAGAACACTCCATTAATTCATAAAGACCAGTAGCTTCTCTGTAAAAATATGCAAGGCCCTAATGCACTTTGACAAATGACAAAGGTTATTAAAGGACAGCTTGTGGGAGTATAATTGCTTTGTGACTTGATCACTATTAACAGAAAGAACATTGGTAGAGAGTTAACAGCATGAAACATGAGTACAGGAACCCACCAAGATCTTGACTCAGCAAAGCACATGAGGACATTAATTCCACGCCTGTATTACAAAACAATTAAGAACATGGTTAAGTGCATGCTATATGACTGTCACTTAACTAGAGGAAAAAACCAGCCATCCTTTCAGAGGCCATGACAGTCAAAGCATACATAGATATATATTATATAGACAATTAGTACTGCTATGCTATGTTTTCTATAGATAATGAAACAATCCTTACCGACGTTGCTGTAGTCTTTATACAGATTATGCTGAATAACTTACAAGATGACTGAAAGTGTTCAAGGACTCCATCTCCAAAGCTCTGCCCAGAACATTCAGGGTGTCCCTCCACCACCTCAAAAAACCCAACATTTTCTGCATGCATCAGTTTCTCCATGTTTCTCAAAAATACTTACCAAAGCTGAGGTGTAAATGAATTTATATTACAAGAGTTTAATGGTTTCAAAATAGAAGAAGGAGGAATACCAGAGAGAAATCTGACAAGGTTAAAAGGAAACTGGGGAAAGGTTGAGTCCTAACACATATTAAATAAAAATCAATCACAACATTTCAAGAATTACAAAGATATAGCATACCACTGCTCAAAGTGAGGGGAAATGAGGGATAGGACTCCAAATCACATGGCAGCACTTGCTTTGCACAGAAATAAGATACATTAACTCTTAGCTCCCTGCAAAGCGCTGACTCATGGCAAAGGTAGGGCAAGAGGTTCGATGCATTGCACTGAACAAGCTCAGAAATCACCATGAGCCAGACACCCCTGCCTTACTCAGGGGCAACACCTCCACATACCAGTGAGGCACCAGATTTTGCTTTCATGGTGACAGTTGCACCTTCCTCCTCATGTTTTTGCAGTGGCAAAACACTTCATACAAACTCATGGGAAGCACCTTGCCTGACACAACACAGAACCACCAAGTTTCAAACTTTTCTGAAAAGGCTGTGTGGCACTGCAAACCTTGCCCCTCCTCCACACAACAGCATTAGCTGGAAAGAAAAATGCACACATGGTATATAGAAGGGTATATAAGAGAAAAAATTGTTTAAATACTTACTTTATATCAAAGGTCCAACCTACACAACAGGGAAACAATATTCAAAAAACAAAGAATTGGCTATTTGGAACAGTCACCACAGTCAGCTTTGTACCATTGGCACAATGGTTGTACCATTAGTTTGGGCATTTTTTAGCACAGAGGTGTTCTATAAGCAGCTATTTTTATGCTACTTTTCTTTTAGTAAAAAAGGATGCCCTGCGTCCTCAGACACTAGGCAGAGTGCAGTTGGCTAACTATTATCCACTATGGAAGGATCAAGCAGCATTTATTAAGTGCCAATTTAGACATCACCCCAATTGGTTCTGTGTATTTTGTATTTCCTTGGAGCTAAGAATTCCAACAAATTGAAAGAACTTAATTAAACAGCTGTAAAAGTCCATATTTTACCCAACTTCAAATGAAAAGGTTTTACAAGGTTTACATCCCTCTCTCTGGAATCATTTGTATCCCCAGCAGCCAACAGATGGTCCGTGTCCCAGCTCCCTGTGTCTCAGCCAAGATACTGGTTTTTGGACTGAGAATTTTGCTGATGTGACAGTCTAAGACTTACACTTAAGTCATCACATCTTTCCAGCCACTCACACAATTAATCTCACTTCCTTTTCAGCCTTACTGCCTAGAATTATCTGTAAAACTAGTGTAATCTACCTACTTTATCCAGGCTGGGTTTCTTTTTCAATTCAATGTTGGAATATTGCCTGTATTTCATTCACCTGCTTTCTTCTCTGCTGCTGCAGATAAAATCATCTCAACAAATAGTGTGACTGGTCATATCCACAGCGTTTGATAGTCGAAGTCCAGTTTAACTAAGTCAGATGTCGACAAATGGAATACTGTTTGAAAAAAACTTTTAAGTAGACCCAACCCAACTTAGTAGATGATGCTGCTACAGTTTGTCAGCAAAGGAAACTTATTATCTCTAAATGGAATTTGTAAGGAAATGTTGTGGGAGTCAGAATATCAGTATCAACACTGCTATAGCTGGATATGGCCTCTAGCCTCACAGCAGAGATTACATTACACCTTGCATTACATCAACCCACATGAAGCAGCTATGCTTAAGGACTGAAGAAAATTTGTTTAACCACCATTTGTAGCTAGCATCAGCATTAAGATCTCTAAAGACAGACAAAGCAGAAAAGGAAAAATAGGGGCGGGGAAGTGGTGATAGAGGCAAGAAAAGTCTGAACCAATACTCCTTCAAGAACTATTCACTGATTCTTTATTTCCACACCATAAAAAAATGTCTTTGACAAAACATATTTGCTTGGGTGATATATGATGTCAGCATAAATCATATTTTCATCTTCTGTCAGTGCCAGCAGTTTTCTTAGACTTCTCTGAAGGAGAGCAGGAAGAAAAAAAATTTAAAACAATAATAATAAAAAAGAAGAGCCAAAACTATCTTCCAGCTTTGACAGAAAAGAGTCTTTTTGTTCCAAAGATATTTGTCTTCATGTAACCCACCAGCAACCTCCTGTAGAAGTCATGCAATGAGAAAGCATCACAAAGGGTCATCAAAATGCAAAGTCAGTATCAAATCAACTTTCTACTCTTTCCAAACACGAACTTTTCTTGTTTTTATCTTATTTCCTCTTCAGTGACGTAAATTAATATTTGCTCACATTTAAAACAAGAATTAATGTCATCTATGCCAGGGCATCCAGATCATTCAATTGAAGGACAGCACTGTGTAATGGAAGTCATGAACTGAAAGTAAGACACATGTCAATAAGAAAGACAAGCATTCAATCTTCTCTACTTTTGTCCCTTCTTTTTGGCTTTTATGAGATTGCGTACTGCTTTTTGCTTCTTCTTAGTCAATCAATTATTTGTCCACTAAATAAAAATTTGGTTTTATCCTGATTAAATTCTCCTCAGTGATCTCTGATTATTACACAACAATCGCTTTGGCTTTGCAGGACTATGAATATTGATGAAGCATTCACAAGAAACAACAAGAAAACAGAAAAAAGCCCTTAACATAAGGATTAAGTTTAATACACTTTAAGAATTTTATTTCTGATGGGGCTCACGAATTATAGTAAATACCATGGTATTTACCTTCCTCCTCTACAGATATATAAAACATACCATTTGAATGCTTATATAAAATACCATTCCTGAGCCTCCAAAAGTTCATGACCATAACATGCACTTTTATTATTTTAGTATATTTATTATTTTATTAGATCTATCTGATTCAAAAAGGAGAGAATAGCAACATGTTAATTTTCCCTCCCTAGTTTTCAAGTATGACTCTTCTGACACAGCCTGCAGACAGCACCATCTACAATAGACACACATTAAAGAACAACACATATTTGTGAAGAAGTTCCACCTTGATGTACTGAAAGCAATAACTGTCCCATTGACTTAAAGAAGAGGCAAAAGTACAGTTATGTGCTGCAGAAACATATGGTTGGTAGGCACTACATTACTATGTGAAATAAGATACCTGGAAACAGAGGAAAGATTTTTGCAGTCACACAGAACTGAAGAATTTGTGGAAATAAAGTGGAAGCCAACACAACTGTCCATCACTGGGTCATCCAAGGTAGCAGTCAGGCAGCACAGGAATGATTTGAGAAGAACTGAGTACAGAGCAATTAGAAAGGTTAGTAAAGTAAAGCAGTACAGAAGTTCCCCATATTTGCAAACCAATACACTATCATGAAAACATATCAAACCAAACAAGTGAAATACCCATTCTGCACAGTTCCAGTAAACCAGAATTCTGGTAAGAGCAGCAAAGCCTGTTAGAAATTATGACAGAGGACAGAACCTATACATCAGGAGATCTCAGACTACTAAAGAAATATATAACAGAGCAAAAACACTTCTGCAAGCTATTAAAAACTTAAGACTGTTGTTAGTTTATGATTTAAATTTATATGTTGAAATTTCTCAGGCCTGAGGTTTCATTTTTCAAACATCCAAGGAAAAATAAAAACAGCATTAGGCTCACATTAAATGAATCCTCCACTAAGAAAAACATCTCTATGAAAGGAAAATAAATATAGATTACACATACAGGCTGGATGTAATAAAGTTACATAGGCATTTTTTGTGACTTGTGATCACTTATGAGTTTTAGGCTTAAACTGGACAAGCTTAAATCAGAATAGTAAACATTGCTCCTTTTAAATGGTAACTTTGATAACACCATGAAGCCACTAGGTAGATCCCATACAACTACTGAATGCATCCATGCTTCTGCATCCATGCTTGGCTCAAAGAATTTCTAAGGAATCACAGACAATTCCAACACCAAAACCAAAACAAATCCAATGCAAATAAGCATTAAGAGGAAACTATTCCTGAAACTTACCATCCAAGAAAATTCTAGAAATTCTGCAAGTGACAAATCATCAGTAACACTGTACATCCTTACACATTTTATCAGAAGGCCAACATGCAACTCTACTGAAATTCCATCCTCAAGATCTGTTTCCTCTCCCAGTAGGAATGTTTCCAACACCCAATTCGAAAGCTTCTGCTACTGTGTCTTGTATTTCAGAGATAACATGCTCAGGGTTTTTTAGTAATAAATTCAGTTTAAAACAACTTTGAGATTCTTAACAAGAAGTTATCTAAAGGATGTTTGGAAGCATTAGGCAGGAAAAGAACCTGCTAACCACCATGAGAATACTACTGAAAAATATACTCTCAGAATTAAGAAATCAAAACAAGCAAAATTAGTATAAGCAGAGAGATCTTGCTTCAAAGGAGATTTATTCTTACAAAATTCCCCAGGTTTGTTTATGCAGCTATCAAGATCTGGACAATGAACTTACTCAAAGTAGCTGAGGCATATTTGGAGACTGCTTTACTTTTTATATTAGTTGTATGCAGATGTGGATGCAACTTTAAAAGCTCACAAGATTTTCACAAAAACAGGAAGACACAAACTAAAATCTGTGATATTAGTACATTAGATATGAGTACTATCAAACAAATTACTTCAACAGTTACTATTTCAATAGTTAGAAGGCAAGTTCAGAGTTGCAAACATCAGCATATAAATTTAATAAATACATATGAGGAAGATGGCTATGAAAAGAGTAGGACACAGAAAACTGTTTTGCAGCACTCCAATGAAGTACTGCAGTACTTGAAAAAGGAAACTTTTGTTTTTAAAAAATACCCCTCAATAGTCCTAAAATAATAGCACATAAAATGTTTGCAAAGTAAGCAAAGCAGAACTCAGTACTTTGGATTTCAACATTAATCTCTGCTAATATAACAAAAAAAGGTGTATAATCAGATTCTACCTGAAATCTCATCCAGATACAGAAAAATAGTGACTATAGGGAATTTTTTTATTAAAATAACTTTAAGAGCACCCAAGTGACCAAGGATTTTCAAAGAAAAATTAAAGCCAAACAATAGGAATAAAGCTTAAAATGCTGTTTACACATTGATTGTACTGGAGGCGGGGGAATAGGGCGAATTACCTATCTCAGAGCAGTGTCTCATTAAAGTAATTGTAGTCTCAGACTACTGTCTTCTTCTCTGCTTAAGTATAATCTGAAGAAGAAAAAGAAAATCAAACTAGCACAACCAAAGTTTTTATAGGTCACATAGGATGCCTGCTGCCATGCACCAGATGTGAATAAGGAAAAGAAAGTGGTCAACATATGATATCAAAAACCAGTGCAGTTTCAAATATTTTAAACATGATGTCAAGTGCATTCAACAGGTCTACAAATGCACTACATTAGCCTAAATTTAGTAGGTGATAATTGAAATCAGAGATCCAGCCATTACCACTGACATGTTTCTAAATACTACCCAATAAATTTTTGCCTGTTTCAGATTCTGTATGACAGCTGGCAGTTGGAAGGGGAATCACCCAGAGGGTATGAGCACACACATGTACAAAGTTTCTGTAGTCATATTCCTGTATCTTCCCTTTCTAGAAGTAATTTAACTGTGACGATACTGTCCTACAAACACATGATCCCAAAGCAGAATTCCACAAGCTTCATGGCATCTTCCTGTAAGCACTGGGTATGAAACAGGGCAGTAACTTAACTAACTCCAACTGTATGTCCTGCATATGAATTTTCATGATGAAATTAATTCAGTTCTTTAGAGAGACCAGATCTGGTATTCCAACTTCTCCTTCTGATCATCTCTTAATTTTTAATTAGAAAAGGAAGAAATAGAAGAAAAAGAATCAACAATAGAAGCCTCTTAGAGTCCACATCTCTTTTGCCATTACTTTTGTTATATCTATAATTTTATACCATTTAACCAAAAGGAAACAGAGATTTCTTCTAAGTCTATAACACATCTTTCTTTTTAGTCTCTGCTGTATCACCACATCAGATATATCCACTATCAGATAATAAAAAGTGCAGCCAAGCAACACATGAGAATAAACTATCTCTAGGATCATTTCTGATTTGGTAAGTGGACAGGTATCAGCCATTACTTGTCCCCCCATGAAAAAGTGGTTTATGCAACCTGGTATGAAGAGCTGACAATTATATTTGGCATGTATAGTTAATGAACAAGGGCTCCTCACAACTCAGTTCTGCCATCTGTAAAATGGAGCCAGTGCTGTCTTTCCACTTCTCAAAGGAAACTGAACTTCAAAGCACATGATGAACAACTGCCTGAGAAGACATGCCTGGCAATTTAGATACCAACAGCATGGCTTTTGACTGGAAATTTAAACATCTACTTAGAACCAATGAAGGCTGGAAATGAAAGAATGAAGCTATCACTAAAAACTTACAGGCATCCAAGCCTCATAAGCCTTTGTATATAAGCAGCAAACACTTCCTGGTTTTCATAGATTATAATATTTTAAAATATTCTCTAGCAAAATTATTTCCAAGGAACTTTGAAAAGTTTAGCTTTTTTGATGAAAAAAAAAAAAAAAACAGACCTTCAAGAGAACAACCTTCTCTATTAGTATTCTTTTTATAGGAAATCTATTTACAGAGCAGCAATACTTCTATCCAAATACTTTAAAAAAAGGAAGCTGCATGTTACTCATTCTTAGTTTTTTAGACCCTAAGACACAGGAGACTCATAATATTACTAGCACCTATTAAAAGTATTAAATTCTGTGACTGGTATCAATAATTAAATTTACAATCGACATTAACCATGGACTGAAGTGAAAGAGCCAGAAGATACTTGGAGATAACAGAGTAGTCAAAGACAAAATTTGAGAGCACCACATCAGATGGGGGGAAGGGGAAGGAGAATATTGGTTTGATATTTTTTCTGCTACTCAATTAGTTGCTAGAAGCAAGTTTAAAAAATGAAAAAAAATCCTACAGAGTCATGAATGACAATTCTACCTATATTAACCAGTATCATAATCCAGAATGCCTCAGATTTGCTATACTGACAGCCCTATTTCAAATGCAAAACCCAAGTAACTTTAAAACTAAGACTTTCAATAAATGGCAGTTCAGAGACATCCATCTTGAAACTTCCACTCAGCCAGCCCACAGATCCAGAGTTAGTCCTTCACCAGATTGTGTCAACATAGCCCTCAAAATGCCTCAAGTTCAGACAAGGTCATTTAGAACCCAAGTGACAAGTCATTTGGGAAGGAGAGGGCTACCCAGTGAGTGTCCTGTACAGCACAGGGTGATTGTAAGAGCTGCTGAAGATAAAACTGCCAATCTGCCTTTCTTATGACTTTTGATATAAAGTAAAAAGTAAAATGGCAGCCTTTTATGACATTTTAATTCTATTTCCCCTTTCTACCACCTCCATTAAAACATTTTCCTCCTCTCTTTTGTGCTATCCAAGATTAAAAAGTCATTTATTGCAATAAAGGGATTTAGTGATTTGGGAGTAACTTTTATATACCATACACCCTCTAGACACCCTGAAACTATGTTAATAATTTTCTTCCTATTAATTGTCTCATCAACTCACAGCTGGCTATGCTTTTTATTTCATTATGTTATTCATCAATCTAAAATAGAACTATAACAGAAAAAGAAATTGGAACGGAGCAATTTCAATATTTCAAAACAGATGCAAATCAACACTAGAGATGCTACACAGCATATTTTTATTGAGACAATTCTATACATGTTTGAAAAATGAACTTGTAATAAACTCATATCCTGTGAAGATATGTTTTTCTTTCCATCTTATGAGCTAATTATGCCAACACAACATAACGTTTTCCTAAATGCCTTATAAACTGACCCAGTTACTCAGAAAGTATTATTTTTAAATTGATGTGATAGATGCAAACTGGAACGTTCGGATTTCAATTCTGGCACCAATTCCCAGATCCCCTTCCCAAGTAATTTAAGGACTTCCTCCCGATAGTTTTTCATATTCTTTTAACTGACATTTTATCTTTATACAGTATCTCAGCAGAATGAACATGCACTAAAACAATGACAGCCCTTCTCTGGCTGTCATCTCTCATTCTGGCAAAGACAGATGTCTTACACTGGCTTATGCCAATAATAGAGCCGACAAAAAACAACAGAGACTACCTGCCTCTGATGTAAAGGCACCAATTCACATTTGTGACACTCATTTGTCAATTAACAGATTTCTTCCATTGTTGACACATGGGACTTAAAAGATGTGGGCTAGAATGTGATGAATTAAAAAAGACAGATGAGTAAGCTATGAGCTGCAAAGTAATACTATAATGTGCTTTAGATAGGAATATCAACTGACACCCCTGACAGGCCATACAAGGTTTTATTTCATTTTGCTCTGTATCTAGGCTTCATACTTTGTCTTCTTTGTTCTCTTTTCATCAAGCTCCTAACATCTCATTCTGACAGCCAGAGACATTTAAGGCACTTTCGTTTCAAATGCAAGTTAGCATACTTGATTTGTCATTAAAATGCAAAACGATTGCCATTGCAGGTAAATGTAGGTATGCTTAAAAGGTTGTATCTGAAAAGTAAAAGCTGAAAACCATTTCTGGCTGCTTTGCTTAACTCTTTCACAAGCCTCAGAGTTTTTACGAGGCAAGTGTTACCGTGCTGTAATAGAAGTGTAGCAGCACCTGCAGTTTGATACAAGGTACACTTTAGTATATTTAAGTAACATAAAATCCTAAAGTTATAAGGTCAAGCACAGAGAGCCAGTGTCAAGTTTGCACATGGGGCCTTCCCGTGACTCACACAAGAATCTGAAAATAGTCTATCATGTAAAGCATTACATGATAAAGCTTTACACAGGGTCAAAGCTCTTTACTCCATCGATACCAATGAGGAAAAGAGGGCAGAACTGTTTGCTCTTTTTAATACACTAGTTGTGGTTGAATTAGCTGAAATCACCAGAGAGGTAATTTCAAGAGCAATTTGCTTTCAATTCCAATGCTCACTTTAAGAGAGATAAGGGCCTTAACATAAATACGTACATACATACATACATACATACATACAGTGCTCTGTAGCAAAAGACAAGGACAGATTTTAAAATTTTGCAGAGAAAAAGACCTGCACAGGATGGGCATAAGTAACACTTAGCTTTCTACATAATATGCATAGATGCGAATGCACTCTATAAGATGAATAAGGTTATTTCCAGTTAATGAGATGGATTTCAACAACAAGAATCTCATTTGTGTTCAGCATATAAAAACTAGTGAAAGGAAATATCTATTATTTTCTGCAAGTGGTTTGAAAAGCAGAAAATAATTTAATTGAGCAAATTTCTTGACACAGAGGTTAAGTTCAGATATTTAATATTAGGGACTTACAGAGAAACCTTTATTCTAAGTTTGTACCTGCTTATCTATTTTGCAGACTTTATTGTGGTTTTTTACTAGGGAAAAGAGAGGTGTGAATAAGTTTTCACTCCACTCACTTGGGTGCATAAGTCTTTTTCCCTAGTTCTGTTTTCCCCCAAGAATGAGAATTATATGGAAACACGCAGTCAGGGAATCATCATAATCTAAATCAGAAAACCTGATTTAGATTATGACATCACAGTATATTGAATATAAGGTAGAGAATCTGAAACATTTGACCTTCTGTGTATAGAATGAAGCTTTTTGACCATTTCTGATGCTATTCTGCCTACTAAGGTGCATCTGCTACAATATAGGAATTATTTATTCATTCCATATTATAGGAATGGAATAGGCTATGCTGTAAATACAAATATCAACTTTACAACTAATAGCTGTCTTGATGGGTTTCTAGTACTACTATTTCTACCCACACTAGTCTTAAATGCTTCTAGTGCATTTATGTTCCCACCCAGAAAGAAAATAGGCGGAAAAAAAAAAGTGCAAGATTACCTTAAAGCTGACTTCACCATTCCACTAGGTTTTAAAATACTAGGACTACAGCAGCCTAGACTTTCCTATGCTATACTAAAACACACAAAGAAACACATGCCCATTCACTTCTAGCTCAATGAAAACATTTGTCCTTTCTTCCTCCATAGACCAATTACCAGAAGTGACACAAAATCTACAGTAATGCATTAGTCTTCTTAATTTTAGAAACTTTTTTCTTCTGCTCAATCATTTAAATGCAGGTGAACCTCTTGTTTCAAACCACCTCTGGTTGCAGAGTCTATAATTCAGTCACAAAGTAGTGGCCCACTTTAAAAGGGTTGAGATAGATTCTCATTAGAGATATGTCCAAATTTCAAAAGCCCTTTTATTAGTGGTAATAGGAGACTGTTTGATATGACTTATTTAAAGGAAGCCAAAGAATTGACAGTGAAAGAAACTGAACTGCCCTCTGACATTCCCCACTTAGACTAGCAATTTACTAATTGTGCACCTGGTAGAACTAGAACCAATACTGCCCATGAACAGAGCTAACGGCTGGCTCCCATTATGAACAACATGGGAACAAGAGAGAGACCACTGGCAAGAATACAGGAACCTCACATCGCACCTGCACCCAAATCTCTCAGCAGTACCTTCAGCAGCCTTCTGCTGATTTAAGGAGATGAAGGCAGTGGGGAGAAAAAGCAGCACAAGAGTGAGGGAAGAAAGTAAACTGGACACATACACAGGCTCTCTCTTAGTTGGCTTAGTTTCCATTCCTAGAAAACATAGTACTTGACAATTTTTCCCACAGCAATTCCAGTATAATCACCTTCACATATGGCTGTTTCTGTGCTACTCCAAAGCACTTCATTGTCCAAGATACAGAGTGTATTAAATGCAAGATAATAGGCAGAAAGTGTTTAGATCCTTGAGCAGCTGTGATTTGAACATTCTCACACTGGACTGTCAAATTATCTTAACATAGCTATGTTGGAAGCAAAGCTTTACGAATATTCAATATACTGTTAATCCTTGGCCTGTCTAGAACATTTTTCCTTCAGCCTTTAAGTGCTTTAGAATAATCACTACACTTTATCATTTAAGTAACTAGGTCAACTATGGTAAGTTTTTCTTATCTCTTCAACTAAAATGTCTTGAAAGTCCTGGGAGTCTAAAATATAGCATCCCCATCCAGTGCTTTTGTGGCCACATGGCCTTGAAGAGTCATGGCACTTCAGCAAGTCTTGGACCTTACACATCTCAAATGGTTGAAGGTTCAAGTTCTGCTGCATTTCCTTGCACTTTAAGAGATTTTACACTCAAGAGACTGAATGTTTTTTGCAAGCGACCTCTAAGTAATATGTTCCTTGCTTCAAGTTTATAAGTGAAAAGGTTATCACTGACAAAGTCCTACCACAAGTGCTGAATCAAAGTCAAAAAATACTTGAGCATCACCCTCAAGTTTATATAGATTAAAAATATAATTCATGTACATATAATACATATACCATACTTATATATGAAGGAAATATGCATATGTCCTAAAGATCTTTATTCATAAGATCTTATTTTTTGTGCGGGCATGTGTGTGTGTGTGTGTCTGTGTGTGCATTATATGCCAGTAACATGTCAGCAGCAGCCATCACACACTAGGTTTTCTATAAAAAAAATGAGCTGGCCTTGTGCATATATCCAAGTATAACTATTTGTCAATACAGGTCATATACCAGCTGCACAGGAAAAACAGCAGACACTTAAGCACCTGAAGAGAACTATAGGCCCTATCTGCAAGAGCCTATCAACCTTCTTGACTTTTGGACCAATTAAACTACCCCCCAACATTAGAACTCTTACTTGTGTTCTTTTAAAACTTATTTCTACCACTGTAGTCTCCCACCATAGCAAGGTTCCTGCAAACACGAGCAATGCGAATGGCTGTATTACACAAAGAACATTCACCACTCCCATTTATAAACTCAGCAGGAAAATTAAATTAAAAAGGCAAAATCAAGTATTAAGAAAGGAAATAATCTTCCAGCTCTACCAGTGAGCAACTCACTCAGGTAAGCATCATCAAAAGAGAAGACCAGGAGAAACAAAACAAAAATATAAATAAAAGTATAAAATGTCGCATAATTGCAAGCATCAGTTCATGGGTAAAGCCTGCAACTGAGCTATAACACTGCATTAACCATGACCCTAAAGACAATATAATTATTGTATAGCGTGTCTGGTTTGACATGCTGAATCCAGAGCATGAGAAAAATACATGGCCCTTTTGCACTTCCATGCTCCTCACTCCCCACACTTGCATGAGAGAAGGGTTTGGGGACAGTCTTTTTCATTGGAAAAATCATCTCCAGGATAACTTATGTGAAGATGATTTATGTAAAATGCAAGATCTCAAAAGTGGCACAAACCATTCAAGACGACAAACACAAACAAGGGATGCACAAACAGAAGGTCCATAAGTATTTTCCTGCCAAATGCCAAGCAGCTTTTTGTACCATGATCACCAGCAGGTTTGTTGAACACTGGAGGACCGAGGTCCTCCTTAGTGATTGGAATCAGCAAAGCTAGTCAAGTTCTTTACATCTGCAACTATATGTTGAGAATCTTTTGCATTGCATTAAGGTGAGAAGAAGATACCTTTCAACAAAACAGAGAAGAAAAGATAGAGACAATAATTCCAGGGTTAATGCAGGTTCTTCCCTTCAGCCAAGCTCCTTGTCCTCAGACAACAGTTATTTCTGCAGTCCTTCACTCTTGTTTCACAACAGCAGTGATGAGGAAATACTGTTTTAGAGTGAGAGAGATTAAGGAAGTCAGAAAGCAATAATGATCCATCTGATTACTATACTTAACATATGCTCTTTATTATGCCCTTTTCTTTAACCCCCAAAGCTCTTGAAAAAAAAGTACTTCTCAGTCTTAAAATACAGATAATCATGGACTATGCAGGAGCAGCCACCAAGATATTATTTTCAATCTACTGCCATTCTTTGAAAACTAAAACAAGTACATCAAATTATTTCTCTTCCAAATGCCAATACTTTCCATAGACTGTGATAGTCTTCCATTTATTTACTGACATTCTCTCAATCCAACATAGATTCCTATTGTTCAGAACAGAATTCAACACAAATAATGATTTTAGTTTAAAACTCGTTTTCACAAGAGGAGTTGGATTGACTGTTCCAATGAATTAAGTGCTCTGGGTACCCAAGGAACAACTGCAGATTGTGTAGATTTAGCATGCAACATCACTTCAAAATCCAACTTCAATCTCGGATCAAGAAAAAGCAGTTCACTCCCTACACACTGAAAGGAAGAAAATTGTGTGATGCAAACACCAGTTCACTGGGAAATGCTCTGCCTCAGTCAAAAGGATTTACCAACAGCCTTGAGTCAATGGATGGTTAATATGAAACCCTATCTCTGATCAAGTCCCAGTTTGTCATTCATCTTCATCAAGAAGTACAGGTTTCATCTTTATTCATAATTGCAACAGACCTTTCGACAAGGATTTCCCCAAAAACACAACTTTCACCAGCCAGCATTGCAATAGTCACCATTAAGGATGTAACAATCAAAGCTCACAAACTTATTTTACTTAATTGTGCTGTTTGTTTAATTTTTTTACCAGATTTCAAGTTCCAGCAATCCTCTCAAGAATTCCCCAGTACACAATATGAACCTACACTGTCCCCTAAGCCAAAGGTTCAGGTAAAAAGTTTTTGCCCAATTCTACCATGTGATACACCCTCAAGACAACTCCTTCCACAATGTTAAGCCTTCCTGAGGAAAGCAGAAGAGAAAACAATCCTGTGTTCTGACCTGTCAGGTACTGTAAATCAATGGACAATGGCCAGCACAGGGGGTCAGAGGTATATATACAACAGTGTTTTCACAGTCTGTTAGTTGACTATGTGGCCATAAAAAGTCAAGCAAGGATCAATGGATAGAAAGAGAGGCTGCTGGGACTAAAGAAGATAACAGACACCCATACTGAAACACAACAATTTACACTACTTACTATTTACATGGTACTGAGTTTGGAAAAATAACTTTTCCATTAAAAAGTAGAGCTTACATCCATGGTATAGTATGCTGAAACCAGTGAGATATTTAAGTGCATATTATAACCCATTGATTTGATATTTTTAACAACAGCCATTGACAGGTCCCCTTTATATCAACAATAAACCAATGACCACAATTAAGACACAGCAGAAAAATATACAAGTCACAAAAGCCCACACAGATAATGCTTTGTAGTGGCAAATATTCTATAATCACATTTAAAGCTGACGAAACAACAGAACACAGGCATGGCTGTTGCATGCAAGACAAGGTGTATCTTAATAGTTTTAGTATTTACCAAGTTTTAAGGTGGTGGTGGCGGGGGGGGGGGGGGAAGCTCTCCTTCTACATTAGCCAGATCACACACCTGGCTCCTGTTGAAATGCCACTTTTTAAAAAGGGGTGGCATGGTGGGAGGGAAAAGGAAGGGAAGAGAGCAAGCAGTAGATTTAGCTTTGATGTCTATCAACTGTCCAGAGTTAATAGCTGAAGTTTGTAATTGCTTTTGTTACTGGTAATGCTCTCCTTCTAGTTTTCCAATAGTTACACATCTATAAAACTTTCCCTTATACAACTCCCTTGGTATTACCCATATAGAAAGAACCCATCAACATACTTGTCTTCAGTCCATGTAGTGCAACAAGAAATTCTTTCAGTAGAAAGATAATTACACATAAGGTAGTCCACAGTGATTAATAAACATATGACTTCAACAGAAAGATTATTATATCTGTAAATAATTGTAGTGATTCCTCATGTATAAATATTTAATTCAGCAAAATTATTCTAGGAGCTGAATTGCTTCTAAAGACTGACCACCCTTAGCAGTGTTACTGTACAAGTATTTTTAGACATCCATACCATTTCAACATTACTGAAAAAACAGAATCTTGTGCTTATTGTAGGATATCCCCTTAAGGTTAAACTTTGAGTACCCACCTCAAACTACACACCTACTCATTTGAACTTGATACATTTATTGCAATACTAGAAGAAAAATTAACAAGAATTTATAAATTGCTTAACCATGGAAAACATTATCTCTTTGCTGAAGTCTCCCTATACAATTCCATTTACCTTCAAACAGCAAACAATATCCAGCATAAAATTTACAAACATATGTAAATTATTTTCTTAAAGAAAGTAATCTCAACTAGTATTCAACATTTTTCGTAAAAGAGCAATACAAAATCTTCAATACTTAAACATATACATTTTCCTTTCACATAGTAAACTGTCGTCATGGTTGAAAGAAAATAAAAAAACAAGGAGAGTGAAACAGATTAACTCCATAGCTCCAATACACTTATTCCAGACAAGATACTATAAATCATCTTGAAACAAAACAGGCAATTATAATGTGCACAAACGTTATGATATTATGCATCCCTACTGGTCCAGTGGTTTAAATTATTGAAACTGATGGTTGAACAAGGGCACACTGCTTCAACACACTTCGATTCCTTGAACAATTCCTCCTTCAGCTATCCAGCGCTCTGCAGATCTCTGACATCAGTAAACAGATAGATAAATATTTCTTAGATAATTCAGGCCACATCTAAGGGGATAAAAATATATGTCCAAAATTTCTCAAGCAATATCTTTTGTAAAGGATTACATAGGTTTTTCTCCTTTCAATACTGGAAGAAGCATCTAAAATTAAAGTAAGTACATACATCTTCCTTCAAAGCATTCAGTGAGGACCAAGCAGCTCCTTTCTCTTTGTAAACACTACCCCATATTTCAATCCTCTTCACCTCAGTGTAGGGGAAACAGCAGTGAGAGCCACAAGACAGAATCATTTCAAAACACAATCAGCTATTTGTAAACACTCTTTCCTGCAGAAAATCTGCAACTGTTAGTTGCAGGAAAAAAGCAGCACACAAGGTAAATCAATTAGCTTGCTAATTTCTCACCCTCATTCATTTAGCTCTGCACTGTATTTGTCGTAATTGACTATAATTATGTTAATTACCAACTCCAGCATAATTACTATATTTATTGTCATTGAGCACTCTATGTACCCAAAGCAAAGCTGGCATTTGTTGGGCATCAAAAAAATAAATAAATAAAACCACACAACTGTCAGGAGGGGTTTCTCTGAAAACTGGCTGATATACCTTCAGCAAATGAAAGGGCAAAAGAGATTTCATGCAATGCTAGTTTGAAAGCATCAGTTCATTAAGGATATTAATTTTCTGATAACTACACATTTAAGCATGACACACTGGAGCAGTATCTACAGGATTTAGCAATTATTAATGCGTGACAGTTTCAAATGCTAAGTGAATCAATTAAACAGCAGCATTCACAATTTGAGAAGAGATAACTGCTTCATAACTGCCTAAGACTACAATTTTCACATGACAAAAAAGGGCCATTCAGGCTCCTTCAAAACCTGACAGGTCAAGAAAGAAGTTTGAAACAAAAGCACCTTATAACCATCATCTCTCCTCTTTACTTGTCAGATCAACTTTGCTAGTGTCTCCGCTGAAATGGCATCACCATGCCAGCTGCCACAAGGTGATTTTTCATGTCTTGTCAAAGAAATCTTTTATTCTATTTGCTCTGCATTAACATGTTACATTTATTGATCAAGCCCTTTCTGCAGCCACAGCAGGGCACTGTGCTCTTATGCCTAAGGGGGCTTTGATGTCCTGGTGACATTCTAGACCGAATAATGCACATACTAAATGGATTTAATGCAGAAATGTGTTTGTGCATGACAGCTACATTAATAACAGCCCCTCATACTGATAAATATGCAATTGCTACGATTAAGAGTTACCCAATTATGGTGAAAATATTTTTCTACCTAATAAATAAAACCATCAAAAAGTTTTAACAATAGTGCATTTCCTTCAACATTTTAAAGTGCTATAAAGATGAGTCTAAAGGCTTTAAAAATATGTCATGCTTTGTTTTGAATTCTGGCTTTTATTTCCATCTCTCTTTTGTTGTTCATCTTCCTGTTCTGCATGTCTTATTGCTGCACAGACCGAGAAGGTGGTTAAAAAAAAAAAATAAGCCTTTCTTTCACATACTCAACTTACAAAGAGGAACATGCCCTATAAAAACTGAAGCCCATTTTCAGGCTGCCACTTGCATATTCCCCCAGGCTAAAAACAGGAGGCAGAAGAGAGAAAAAACAATACCTAGTCCACAGAGAAGATATTACAAAGCCTCAGCCTCACAAAAGTCATGGAGGAACATTCCAGACTAGGACTGAAGTTCGATGGAATGTTTTCATACATGCACCTTCTTCATCAGAGAGTGGGAATTATGCACAAGCACATACTGTGCAAATTATTCAGGCTCCTAGCAGAAATAATCTGCACCCTAGAGAGAGGGAAGAGATATTTGTATCTCCATGAGCACAATTATTGGATTAATCCTTCCTCATTGGCCAAGATTAAAGATTCACTCTCCCTTTCACCTCATAGCTTAGACCAAGAAGAAATCTCTGTAAGAAAAAGGAAAACTCACATGTTTAAAACTACTGAGGACAAAAATCACAAGATGGACTTCCCAGTGAATTGAACTGTAGATGTTATTTATAAAAGCACGGCACCTGTTTGTACAAAACCACTGACATCTGTTATTCAAGCACTGGAGTGCATTTAGCCTTTAATGTGAAAGGAAAAAATTTGAACACAGTAATCTGGGACAAGTTAAAAAAGCTTTGAACAAGTTGTGGGTTGTTTGGGGTTTTTTTTCTTCCACAGGATAGCAAGATGCATCTAAACTAAAATCTTTGTATTTCACCCAAATCTCTATTCCCTACCTCTATTACATCCTTCCTACTCACTTCTTTCTTTCCTTCACCAGGGATTACTACTTACCTTGTTATTTTTTTAGTGAAATCTTTAACTTTCCATGATCAAAAATGGTTTTTCATTCTACCTTGAAATCCTTTACAAAGTCTCCAGGTAACACTAAGCCTCACACATCAGTGTCTCTTCTTCCCATGCTCTATGCCTTTGCAAAAGAACTGGGGAATGTTTTCCACCTATTATGAAAGGACCCTGTTACTAGGGAAGGCTATCAAATACAGTTGCCATGAGAGGTTCAGGATCAGATTTCCAAAGCAAAACGTCTCTGCTCCTGAAACATGCCTTATTGAAAATACACAGTGTAAATACTTAATTTCTAAAATGAAAATCACTATGAAATCAAAAGAGCTGCTACAACTCAGGCCATATCACACCAATAAAGCTGCAGAATCACAGCATAATTTAGGTTGGAAGGAGCATCTAGAGATCATCTAGTCCAATTCCCTGCTCAGAAAAGGGGGATTTCAAGATTTAGATCAGGTTGCTTGGAATTTTGTCCAGTCGCATTTTAAGCACCACCCAGGATGGAGATTCCAGAGCCTCTCCAGGCACCTCTTCCACTCAGCCTTCCCTGAGGTGGTTCGAAATTCCCTTGATGCAGCTGTGACAACTGCCTCTTGTTCTTTTGCTGTGCATTTGACAAGAGTTTGGCTCCATCTTCTTCACAACCTCCCCTTAGCCCCAAAAGGAAACCAAAGATATTAGAAAGTAGTCAAACAAAATCAATGTACTGAAAATGGCATGAGAAGAAATAAGTCACAAGTGGACTACAGTTGAGGGATTGAGGGATTTCCACCTGCCAGAGACACAGGCAGGAGGCAATCCAGTGGCACCACATCCTGCCAATTAAGCACACACACATTTTTCCCTTTGCCTCACACACAACAAATTGCTGTTCCTCCTCCTCTTTCCCAAAATTCCCATTTAAGTTCCCTTGTACCTTTCACCTCATTCTTTCCTTTCCCTCCCAGGGAAAAGGGGAGATGTGTAACAACTGCGACTGGTAACAGCCACTTTGACTGCCAGAAGAAAGAGCTGGATCCACGTACTGCTCAGGGTAACCCAGGAGAGACACCAGCTCTTGGAAACAGGCAAACAACAAAGACACAAAAGCAACTGTTTGTGATTATGTATGAAGTGTTGATATTAGATATACCACATCTGATGCAAAGATAATTAAGCATCTACACAGCCCCTAAATTTTGTTTAAGAAAGAGGAAGGGATTCTAGCCTGGGAAAAATTCTGAAGTCAGAAAAAAAATGGTGAAAAATATACACTTCCCTCTGTATTAAACTGCCAGTGCAAAGAACTAATGACAACCCTCCCCTCCTCTGTTATATGGACACATCCCAAGCAAAAAGAAAATAACCAGGGAAATCTGAGTAACAAAACTATCACACATAAGAACATTTGGTTTTCTTTTTTCCTTTCAAAAAAGTACACAAACTCTCATCCAATAATAAATCAAATTATAATGAAAGCTAACATCTTTATTACAAATAACTACAGTGCTAGCAAAACACAGTATTCTCGTTATCTATTCCTATATTTGGTCACCCTTGGTCTTCTTCATTTGCACCTTTACCAAGAGACAGTAAATTATACTAAAAAATCTTACTCCTTTCTAAATCAGCATTAATTGTAGGGATTGTTTCCCCACTGAAAATAACATGCTAAACTCTTCAAATTAAGCATTTATTGATAAAAATCATAAAACTCATCACTATACTACAACACCTAGATTTTTAAGGAAAAACACCTGTTTAAAAAAGTTGTCACTACTTACACTTGCTTCAACAGCTGCCCAAAACATTACTCTATATTCACATTCATTTAAGGTTATGACATTTATTCTTGTATCTTATCTTTCTCAATAATATGCAGGTATGGGGTTTATACATGAGTGCAGGCTAGTGTAAACAGCTACTGTATCATAAATACTTCACTCTTAGTTTCTATATGCTTAATAAATCTAAGCACTGCTCAAATGAGAAACCCTTACTGCTCTCATCCCATTTAGTATTAGCTTCCCAAAAGTAAAAAAAAAAATCCACTTCTTCCCTTTCCCAAATCTGATTTCTGGTCTTAAAATACTTTTACAGATTTACAACTACAACTTCTCCTGCATCACAAGCTGATTGTTCTTCCCCAAACCTCAATAAAACCAAATTATATCCCTTCTGAAAAACAAGCTAAGTGGCTTTGGGTAGAGAAGAAAAGAAGGAAAGAAAACACAAATTTCAGAAATACATCACCAATTGTGCTCTCTATGAAAACATGATCAGAGTTTTAAAGTGGTACTTTAGATCCAAATTTAATGTTATTATTTTACTTTATGAAATGAAACAAATTCAGAGAACTGTTCTTCAAATCTGAAAGAGACAAACACCTTTTTTTCCCAGAAATGCAAAGAAGGAGCGGTCTTGTCAACATATTAAATCTTAATAGACATACAGACCCTTGAATTGCCTTCATGACAAAATTTAAAAAAAAAAAAATTACCATTTGATCCCATCCCCCAGAAAATTCTCTTTTCTGATTACAATATCCAATAGTACAGAGTCATAGTGTAAGACAACAACAATCCACAGATTTAGCGTCTCCTTTGCTCGGCTACTTCTAACATGCATGATTCAGTCTTTCAGAGTTGACAGAGGCTCAGAAGAACATTTATGAGTGTTAAGAAGGTTAAAATCAATGGTTGTTTCTTCTAAGAAAACAAGGCATCAGCACACTACTTTTTGTATTACTCTTCAAAGCAGACTGTGAACTTACCCCCAATAAAATAAAAGGAAAATGAGTTGAGTCCAACTCTACCTCCACAAACCTATTTTTTTATTAAACAGACAATTGCACTCAAATTCTTCCTCCATACTTACCCACATTTTTCAACCTGAAATATACTGTTCTGAACCACAGCAGGCTCTCTCATAAGGATTAAATGAAATGGGATGCTGCAGTAGCTCACAGCAATACTACAGAATCCTAAACCAATCCATATATTAAAATACTTAGAAGGAATTACAAATTCTAACTGCACTTATCTTTAGCACTTAACTACACAGATGCACAAAAATAAGATCATAGAACAAAACACATCATCTAGGAAAGAGCATTACAAAGCATTTATACTAATAACCAGAAATCCATAAATAAAATTTTTAGAAACAGAGAGAAGCACATACTTACTTTTGTTTCAGTTAAGGAAAATTCACTTTTGATCCCATTCTTCACTTCTTCAGGTAACAATATTTATTTTCCAATTTAAGTAGAGAACAAAGCATAAGCTTCTCAATGGGCATCATTTATGTTAACACATATTAGTTTTCCAGACTTACCTGGTTATTTGTGCTCCAGGTGTGGGAGAAAAGGAGACAAATATTACCTATTAAACAGTGCCATCCACATGATAACAATTAAATGTACCCAACATACATTTTTCTACATTGAAAAAAAACCCAGACTATTTTAGGAGTTGGAATTCCACACTGCACTTGAAAAACTATATATTGCCACATACCTTAGCAAGTTGAAGCTAAGATCTAGCCTTTTTGCCATGTGTCCATATTTTCTTCCTAGGAATTCTGGAATTTCTTCACAGTCCTGACTAATGTAGGACACCTGAGAAATAGAAGAAACAAGGAAACATTTCATCAGTAGATTTAGTTCCCAGTCCAGATTCCGTCTCATTGATAAAATGAATTGGGATTACAGCTTTAAACTATATAAGCTTAAAAATATATAAGCTACAAAACCTATCACACAAACTCATTTTCCTAAGGATACCATCAACTTAATATTTCTTATATCTATAGTCTTTTATGTACATTTTGTCTCCTTCCAGGTAAAAATACTTCAATTAAATGTATCACATTTCTTCTATTTCACTGTTAATTCTTTGATCTAATGCTACTTCACATTCTGACATGCTCCAGGAGAAATTTGTTTGAAGGATCAGAAGCCATCCAAAGCATCTTCCAGACTGGCCCTTCATATACAACAAACAAAGTTGGTTTTCTAAATTTAGGTGCAGAAATACCTCAGCATTGTACAGTCAATTCTAACCATTCCTTAAGCAGATTATTACTCCCACTAGCACACTAGGGACCAAGAAAGAGGGCTGCCCATGACCATGAAAATGAAGCATGCAGCTTCTTTTCAGTCACGGAAGTCTTAAAGATTTCTGGCTTCTCGTTACCCTCACATACGTGTAATCTTTTTCATACCAGCCCATCTTTAGCAAACACAGGAAGAATTAGTGGTAGTACAAAAACCAGTCTACTCAGATTCTATTTGGTTTTAGCCAGAATGAAGTGAGTGGTAGTATTTCCAGAAGAACACAAAAAGTAAAGCAGCTAAACTTTTTCTATTATTTCTGCTGTAGTGTTTTAGAAGTCATTGGTTTGATTTCTTCAAAGAAATCCCACAAAGCTTTTCAAAACTATTGTCAAGAATTCCATACATCTATATTGGCTCATCCTTTCTGAGTTCAAAATACTGACATTTCAGATTTTGTGCTGCAGAAATCTTAGTTTCCCTTAATGACCAACTAGCAAATTAAGCACCATGTTAGACCACTATCTATACAACACTGTTACTATCCACTTGTTTAATTATAAAGTCAATTTAAATACCATATTCCACTAGTCTAAAATATGCTGGATGAAAAATATGCAAAAAAAATCCATCAAAATTGTTTTGATAGTATTCCACCTTCTGTTAAAACAGAGACTCCTCTGCAGAGCAGACTGACAGTATGCACTTCTGCAAGTCATCCTGATCTCCTACGCTCTAAAAATGATTGCATCTGATAATACTATATGGCATTCCATTTAATTCATTTTGTTCAATAACTTCAACAGATAAAGCTGACAACAGTGAAATAATTTTTATGAGCAGAAAACAGGTAGCTTGAAGCTCAGTTTAACAACTTCTTCCCCTTGTTAAATCAGACTGACTTGCACTTGGAATATATTCTGTTACCAGACATACACACAACTTGAGCAAATACAAGAACAGAAGAGAAAGGAACTGTTTTGGTAGTTGGCATCCTAATGGTTTGGATATAACAAAAAATGTTTTGCAGAATTTATTGAATTAAATATGCTGGGATTCTCCTCCAGTTTACATCTAAGACAATCACAATGCGTTTTACAACATACACAAAGGTATGCATAAAAGAAATGCATCATTCTTCACTGAATTATAGATTTCTTTAAATTAATGCTTGCAAACCCTTTGAAAGACATCACATTAACAGCTTAACGCTTTGGATTAAGCATTTGGTTCAATGTAATGTGTTGAAATGACTAAAATATGATGCCTATTAACACTGGGAGGACAAGAATGTCTTGAGGAGCTACAAACACAGCAAGAGCACAGACCCCCACTTTGCCTTTCACCCAGGGAGCAGTGGCTGAGAGGGAGCAGCGGACTCTGGCCTGCTACACACGTTTCAGAAACTTACCCGGCCATCAAAGCCCTATCCACAAGAATAGAAATTGAAGAAAAAGATTTATGTGAATGTTGTTTAGAGCACACAGGAGACAAAATACATAAAATGTTTCAAAGGTTCAGCCTTTGAACAATTATAATACACAAATATATTTACACAACTGGTACAAACAGATTATTCACAGGCATATTTGCAAATGACATATTGTTCTCATGGCCTCTCAATGCTGAGGCCTTGTAAAGGCATTTTACTTCCAGAGTCCACTTCAGCACATTCATAGTACAATGCTAATATAAAAGGAGACGTCAGTAGACAGAAGAAAGAAGAACATTTCTTCATTTTGATTGTTTCAGTTCAAAATCATTTACTCAGGAAACAATAAAATGCACATAATTCAGTGTTCTTCCTTTTGCTTCCTCTTCAAATACCCTCAAAATGACTATGAGCTTCCAAGTACATATCCAGAGACATCACCAGTGAGAGATGAGAGCAAGCATACTTTTCCCAAGACTCCAGCTCTTTGGCTGCAAGGCACATCAGTAACCGCAGATTTCTTAGATTTTTCTATACCAGTCACAGACCATCACACAGGATTAAAAACTGGATGTAGAGGTGTCTGTGACCTAATTCTCTGACTCAGATATAGTGAAGGTTGCTCACAGTCAGTCACTACTGGTGGCCTATTCAATACCCCACCAAAATCTTCAGAGTTTCCCACAAAGGCCAGCATAAGATAGGCTATGGAGGCCTGAGATATTCTTGCAGACTGTTCAACACACTGTATGCAATTCATGAAAAAGACATGTTGTTACAAAATATTTAAAACATAAGTTAACTATCAATAGCAGTTGCACCTCTCCTCTGCTTTAGTTTCAGAGGGTACCACCATTTAGCCTCTGTGATCATTCTACAACGACACTGAAATCTTAATAACACATAATGTCTTTATTAGGAATGCCACCAAAAAGGTCACGTATGAACTCTCAATACTGCATATTCTCTGCCATTGAAGGGAACTGTAGCTGGAGAATATTTCCAGTCAGCTGAGCATTACATGACAGAAGATTGTATGCTGGGCACATAGCCAAATTAAGGGGCTCAAGGCGTGCTCAAGGGAAGAAGGCAGCACGTCACTCAGTGCCAGGGTGCACCACAGAGACAACAGGAACTGTTTCCTGCAGCAGCTTCAAAATTTGTCAATTAATTGCCTTCATACCACACACATATTTACATGAATTCCACACAGATATAGTGACCAGATTAAAGAAGCAATTTAGATGGGTAGCACCCTGGTTTAATGGCAAACCATTTCAAAAATAAGACAAGCTTCCTTCTCCTTAGGGGGAAAAAAAGAAAAGTTCTAACTTTAGTCACAAGTGCATCACTAATGTCATCAACTTTCAGAAAGAATTTTTTTTTCAGTAGCTATCCAAGGCGCCGGGTAAAAGTCAGCAGGATGTGTTGTATTTCCCAACTTCTCTTTAACCAAACCGAAACATACATAAGCGGTTTCAGGAAGAACAAAACTTAGCAGATTTCACTACTCCTCCTTCAGCTCGCTCCCGCGGCCCCCCCAGCCGGACAGAGCAAGCGCGGTTCCGAGCCGGGGCGCATCCCGCTGGGAGCGCGCTGCACGGGAGCCTCGGGGGCGCGCCCGCCGCACGTGAGCGGCACACGGCAGCGGCTCCCGGCAGCGCAGCGCTGCCCCGGCCCGGCGCTCCGTTATCCGCCGGCGCTGGGAGCGCACCCCCGGGGCCGCTCCTCAGCCCTTTCCCTTCGGCGGCCTCGGGACAGCGCTGCGGCGACGGAGGCGACACCTGCGCGGCGTCCCGTGGCGCGGTGCGGCTGGAAACTAAACCGGCCCCGTGCACGTCCGCCGCCCCCACTGACCGGGAGCGGCACCGGCAGAGAGGCGGGAGCCGGCGCGGAGCGGGAGCAGCCGCTCCCAGTGCCGGGGGCGGGGACGCGCCGGCCGGGACGCGCTGCCCGCGGCAGGTGGGGCCGCGGACACCTACCTGTGCTCCGCTCACCACGACCCCTGCCATGCTGCGGGGCGGCCGCGCCGGAGGCTCCGCGGGCTCGGGGCTGGGCCGGGCCGCTGCCTGGCAGAGTCAGCTGACGCGGGCGGAAGCGCGGCCGGGCCGGGGGCGGCGGCAGCGCGGAGCTCCCGCCGCCTCCTGCGGCCGGGCCGAGGGCGCAGCCGGGCCCCGGGCGGCACCGCGCCGGGAGGCGGGTGGCAGCGGGAGGGTGGCGTGCCCACAGCCGGTCATCCTTGTCCGGCGGCCGCCCCGGGCCCGCCGCGACATCCTACCTGGAGCGCGAGTCCAAAGCGGCACACAGCGACTGCCGTGCCTCACAGAATCAACTCGGTTGGAAATGACCTCTTCGACCATCCAGTGCAACCTAGGACCGAGCACCACCACCACGCCAACTAGACCGTGGCATGAAGTGGTTCAGTGTTTCCTTAAAACCTCTCCAGACGGTGACTCCACCGCCTCCCTGGGCAGCCTATTCTTATGTTTAATCCCTTTCTACGAAGAAATTCCTCCTAATGTCCAACCTAAATCTCCCCTGGCCCAGATTCAGGTACCTGCTGTTGGCAGCTGCCTGAGAGAAGAGACAGTCCTCCACCTTTCTGAACCCTCCTTTAAGTTGCCCTCACCTTTATTTAAAGCCTTCTCCGGGCTAAACAACCCCAACTCCCTCAGCAGTTCCTCATAAGACTTGAGCTCCAGACCCTCCCCCTGCTTCTCTGCCCTTCCCAGCGCCGGGGCAGCCACACGTGCTGGGCTGTAGCAGTGCTGGAATAGGCCATGGCATGAAGTGATGGAAATTGCCAATCTGTGACACTGACAGAGGGATCGTGCCTTGGATTTCAGTTCCCATAAGGTGCTAGATTACTTGGAACATTATCTGTACTGGCTCTCCACCTACTAAGCAGCTCATTAATTTGTGGCATAAAGCATAACTTACCTTTGAGGAGATGTATGTCACTGGTAAAGAAATGCCTATAGGGAAAAAAAAAAAAAAAACCAAAAACATGCTATCTCCAGGAAAGGTCCACATTCCCATAGCAATATTTTTTTCGTTATTTTTTTCATTTCTAGAACATAGAACAATTTGTGTGGAAAGCAGAAATACGTTTGGAATTATCAGAAAACCCTGTCAAATGAGTCTTTCCAGGGCGCAATAATTTACTAATTAAAATAATAGCATGAAGGTAGGTTATCACTGTTCGGGCAGACTAGAGGAGCTTCAGGTTTTCTTGTAAGAATTTTATATGAGACTTTTAAAGGTTTCCCAAGCTTGGATCCTAAATCCTATTAGTCATCTACCTACCTCTTCAGCTGCCTAAGCACCTTTAAAAATCTGGCTCATTTTCCCCTTTATTGCTAATATAGCATAACTCACTCCTGCTGAAAGCAGAGGCACATGCTGTGAGGGGAAATAAGTTTCAGGAGGATATGTATTCCTCACTGCAAACCACTTTGTGGGGTTTATTCAGCAACAGAGCAGAAATCCATACTGTACTTGCTGCTCTACCTCTTAGTATCAACAGAATAAATTCTTGGTACAGCTGTGGCACTACACCTTCCCTACAGCCATCCCTCCTTCTTCAGTGACTGCTGGACAGGAAACACGGAGCAAATAGCTGAGGAAAAAAATGTTCTTCCTCCCTTTTGTCTTAATGTATAGTTTTAGAAATGTCAATGGGCCAACATGCATAAAATTCAAAATATGGCCAATGAACAAATCACTCCAGTGCTTTGCATGATCTAATTTTCCTTGTATCGTGTAAGACAGAAGAATCAAACCCTTCAGCCACAGCAAATAAGCTGATCCTACACTGATGAATAAAAGCTCTTTTTGTCTAAGTAAGAGTTTTCCATCCAGGCATACTTGCTAGTTCAGATCATCACTCAGCATGCTTCAAACCATCAGGGCCTTTATTTATCTATTAGATTATATAGTAAATAACATATGCCAAGAAAAACAAGTACTATGTGAACTGTAAATTTAAACAAAGCAATACATTCTCCTCTTTCTGTATCTACTTTTTATCTCTCTTTTAGCTACAAGCATGTGTTTCCCACCAGAATAAACACATACAGCTCAAGGCTCAAGTGGCCCACTGCTACAGTATTTGTCTTAGTGGAGTAAATTCAGTTCAATACTACACTCATGTAAAATTGGAACAACTATATTGAAAACAATTTAGCATATCATTACCTACATTATTATAATTAATTTTAGTAGAGTGTTAGCTGTCATTTTAGAGATATCTATGAAGAAAAAAAAATCCCTGCCTAAATAGTTTACAAAATAGCCCACACAAATAATAGCAAGTTTGGGGGGGTTTTCCAGCTTCTTACATTGCCAGTTGCTTTAACCTGCCATTGATCCTCCTACTTACTAGGCTAGACCTTGTCTAGAGGGAAAAGTTGCAGGTGCAGCTCCCTAAACCAGGTGACTTAAATTGACTTTATCATCTCTTCAATCAGTCGAGCTGAATTTTCTAAATTACAAAAACAACTTAAAGAGGTAGCAAACTGTTTTAAGTGCATCAGGCTTGCAGTTGTTCTTTTGAAACCAGTTCAACGTTTTCTTGTAGAGACATGGCCTAGATTGTTATCTGCCATGGATAAATAATAGATCCAAGTCCCATGGTGTGTAACAAAAGGGACTGCTACCGACTGCAGTGACAAAATGGGACTATTATACTGTAAAGTAAGGGAAAAACAAAACTCCCTGCAACAGAGGAAAGGAGAAGAGAGATGGCTGTCTTATTGTGGTGCCTCCCTAGACTTTGAAAACTTACATCTCAAAAAATCCTAATTCTGCTCCCAGTTTTCTACAGTGTCATTGGTGAACTTCTCAGACTTGGTAATTTTAGACTCTCCTTTATTCCCTTATTTCTTAAGTACCCGTCACTTGCACGTAATTTTCAAAAGCAATGAAAACTCACAGCTGTCTGCCCCTGAAGGACTATTTTGTAACATCTAATCTGCAATTGTAACAAAGTTATAGCAGAGTCTCAGATTTCAGGCATATGAGTCAATGTGCTCAGTAGTTTGTGCCCCATATTGTTATGAAGTTAAAATCCATCACAATGCAATGTAAATACTGAAGGAGTTCTCCAGCTTTTGAGCCAGCTGATCATCAGTGTCACTTGATAGCACAGATCCCAGGTGAACGTGAAGCAGCCTCTGGGATTAGGCTGTTCTTCACTTTACCATATGTATTTGTATTTCTGAACATCTCAAAACACTACCTTCTTGAGTCCTGCCCCACACAGCCTGCATCATCTAAAGTTTTATTTAGCTTTGGTAGAGCTGCTTATATGAGTAATGCTTCAAAGGACTAAGGTTGTACTTACAGAATATATTTTTCAGGGGCTCCTCAGAAGCTGAAAGTTTTGTGAGGATTCTTTGTAGAGGTTAAAATAGTTTATGTGACAGTTGGCCATAGCTGACTTTTGAAATGTCTTTTTTTTTACTGTGTATTTATATGAAAAAAAAAAACCAAACATAAAAAACATTGTTTATTTAAATAATCACTTTCACTGCAGTTAGATGCAGGTGGCACTTCTGTATGTGCCATTCAATAAGATTTCCAAAGATTTTTAACAGAGTATTGCCAAAACTGCTTGATATGTCAGTTACATACAGACAAAACCAACATGGACTTTTAAAAAACAGGGGTTTTGAGAAACACTAATATGCTCGGTACATATTTTATACACACAACTATGTATATATGGTGACCTGTTCTTTGAATAAAGAGCATTATAAGTTCAAAATAATACCTGGAAACCAGTTCCAAACAAGTGGGAAGCAATGTGTTGGAACCATGGTAGATACCCATCAGATCTGCTTCTTATAAATAAGTTCTTCATATAACAACAGAGCTTTGTGTCATCTTACAACTCAGTTACAATCAGGAAATCTCACTGACCAACTTATTAAATAATTAGCTAATACAAACCAGTAAATATGGCGTAGCACCAAGCACCAAATGAATTATGTCATTTCATATAAAGCCTTTGTATACAAGCATTTCCCCATCTCAAATGAACACTGAACGTTTATAAGAGGAAATAATAGCAATCCTGACTTTTTCATTAAATGAAAGTTATAAAAATATTTTAGTTAATCAAAATGGTCTGTTTTCCAGCTTGCAGCACACTATGCATGTATGCCTCCATGTACACAAATACAATTATCCTATATTTCAGAGCAGGTCAAATAAACTATTGTCTACTTTTAAGAAAACCCACATATATATAATTTCTCCTGACAAAATAGTGTGTTTGAACAGTTTTCTGAAGCAAATAATTTCAGACAAAAAATCTCAGCCAAGTAACATAATTTTTCCAACTTTACCTTCAGAAAATTTGGCTCACAGTTTATCCATAAAACTTATTTTCTTGGTGCTAACAATGAAAATATTGTCTCAAAATATTTGCTAATAAGTATCCACAGCAGTATGATGTGAATACAAACTGAATCAATTTAGCTGAGAAAGACTGACTGTAGTACAAACATTTTCCTCTGTATTGCCAAAGGAACTTTTTATTCATATGTAGCTTCCCTTACACCTGTTTTTAATTACAAAGAGTTAAATAGGGTGTTTAATGTCCAAACTAATAACTTCAGATGTCTCCCAGGAAACAACATCACTAGAACATCCTGCTGTGAAACATGCAGGAAAAAAACTCTGACAGAAAAAAGATAAAGTACAATAAAGTGTGTACTTTAGTCCTCCAGAAAGAAATACAGTAATGATGATGTCATTTGCCATTCCTAAGTTGAACAGCTGCAAATTAGGTTTCTTCTTTCTTATCTCCAAACTAGCTCTCGTACTGCCACTTATAAGGATATTTAACAGCCAATGATAAACAGGTTTAAGGGATCTGAAAAGCAAGTTCTGCATACGTATTCAATGGTACACCTTTTTTTGAACAGTATTAGTATGGCAGTGTGATATAGTGCTATAAAACTTAGGAACATCTGAGTGACATTAAAGTGTTGGGGGTTTTCCCAGAAGTGTGCCCATGCTGGAGTGTTTGAAACTCCACAGGATAAATTAGTCCAAAAAGGCAGTCAATGAAAATTGGTTATCTTATACTACTGTAGGCTCATGTAACAACTCTGGGTTTGTTTCCTACTGTCAACTAATAGCCTTGATTTACATTTTTTTCATTCTTGTGGAGATTCATATTAGAAAGATAGGAGGGTTAATATTTCTACATTCATCTAGTTTTTGAGTTTTACCCTTTCCCGCTACACAAAAGCAGAGCATCCAATCTATTTCCTGCTTCTTGCATTTTGGCTCTTTGATTCCTCCATTTTGGCTCTTTCATTCCTCCAGTGTCCCCAAGAAAAACAGAATTATGTCTAAAACCATCTCTGGGATAAATTTGGTTATTATTTTCCTACTATATGGCAGAAGTGTGATATGAGCACAGTGAAGCTACATGGGCATTGTGAATTAATGCAGCCCATAAGCTCACTCACTGTTTTATTGCAAAGGCACCCTGAAGTTCAACATCTTCTGATGTCTTTGAAAAGCTTCATTTTGTAACGTTGTTAGCATTCTTTTAAGGTAAGTTTATGTATATACTTCAAAATGCATTATTCTAAAAGCTGAGTTTTCAAAAAACAGAACAACATAAAAGCTTTGATGGCAGGGAAAAAAAACCTTTCATAAAATTTGTACTCAGTAATCTCATCTCACTTCCAATAAAGGTAATGACAGTTCTGTTGACCAAAATGGTATGACCCAAATACAATTAAAAATCCCTAATGTTACCTTATATAGCACACTATACTATTAGGCTAAAATTATGTTTAATAAGTTACATCCTCAACAACTAAGACATGGCAACAATTAATTGTGCAATTTATTTCTTCCTTCTCATAAGATATGTTGTGATACAGAGCTGTCTTTTAGTGGATTTTGGTGTTTGGTTGGTTGGGTTTTATAATATACAGAATTCTGTTTCCTTTAGACTATAGATTAGACAGAGATAAGTAAATTACCTCAACCAGGTAAAATATCACAAAGTTCCTCAATGCTCTGTATTACCCAAAGTTTGGCATTTTTAATGCATTATTCACACTCTATGCCAGGAAAATAGAAAATCCTCTTCTTATTATCCTACAAAAACTGCGACCTAAAATGGATACATTATTTGTATAAAAACTTATATTTATTATCTGTAGTCATCTGGGGAACTGAAGCTGCACCACCCAGGACCTAGGTCTGATACTCTAACTGTACACAATACTCTGTCTTGCTTTACCTTGTTTAGTGTAGGTATTACATAATAAAAATTATTATTTCCAGTAAAAAGATGGGCAAGAAATGTAAATTCTTTACTCCAAGTAGACAATACTTGCAACAAGAGTTATTCCAAGCTAAAAGGTGATAATGATTCTCTATTTGTCCCATCTGGAGTATAGCACATAGGAGAAAGATGCTGACATGGAGCATCCACAAGCTTTGTAGATTTTGCTTTATTGCAAAATTTGGATGTCCAAACTAAATGTATAGCACAAACCAAAGATGCGAAATTGTATTTTTCAGTCTCTTATAATTTATGCACTCCTTTGTTTTTTCATAAAGCCATCAAAAGGATGCTAGGCTTTTCCTTCTGCCAAGTTTCAAAGTCCTGTTGCTAATCATGGAGGCACAGAACACTTAGTAATAAGATCATAAGAATTTTTTTTTTAATTTGAAATAATTCAGTAAGCTTGGTATGGAAGCTTTTGCTACCACTTCTCCTATAATTATATGTTGCACAAATACTCAGAGATTATTTTTTTCCTAAGCCTAAGACAATTGACTCACAACATATTTGAAGTGCTATACTTCCCTACAATCCATTCTGTATAGGTGAATTTCAGGTTGGCTGGCTGCACAATCATGGGAAAGTAAATTGCAATACTCAAGCAACTGTACCTCTCTGGGCACTGATGCTTCCTCATAAGAATGCAACAATCAGAACTAGGGGGGAAAAGGGTACTAAAGCTAGGATAAAGTCTAATTTGAGGCCATACAACATTGCAGTTCTATTCTAAATAAAAGATTTGAGGTTCACAGAGGTATTTTCTTGTTACAGATCTCTTGTCGCAATGTCTGGGGCAGCAACTGTCTGTCACACTGTGCTGGTTTCAAAGACAAAACAAAATTATTGCAGGAAGTGCTTGAATACAAAGGTCAAAAACAAAGGAAGTGGGTGCAGAGGCCAGAGCAGCTTTCTTTGAGCTGCTCTCTCTTGTTCCAGCTGTCTTGGCAGCTCACTGTAGAACTAAATTACCAGACTAGCCAGAGGTATTTTGGGAGTTTGGGTTTTTGAGAGGGGTTTATGGGGCCTTTTATTTTTTTGGGGGGTGTGGGGATGGGGAGGAGGGGGGACTTTTGTTTGTTTGTTTTGTTGAGGTCTTGTTTAGTTTTAATTTTTCTCAGAAAGAACTATATTCAGCTGATTAATCCAAGAAGACACATTCTGCATCTTCTTTTGCAAACGACACTGCATAGTCAGAGAGATCTATCTATAAACAGGCATATACTATTGAAAATACACATTGGACGGGGCCCTGTGCCCCTAAGAGCCTATGCCCCTAAAGATGTGTCTTTACCCCAACAGAAAATTGCATGATCAGGAAGGACTTCAAGCCAAGGTGTGGGAATACCTGACATAAACAAACAGGTTCCTTCCCTGCTTCTCACGGCCTCATTCTTTAATCTTCCATCTTTGAGCAGGTTATACCAGCAAAGGGGAGAACCACAGCTTTCCACAGAGATAACAGATACATGATACTCTGCTGAGAAGAGCAGTAAGCAGGAATAGAGTCCAATTAGTAGTCAACCTCCTACACTTGAATATGGAATAACTTCTGTGTTTTAAGTAGCAAGTGTTTTTGCTCCCTATTGTTCAGTTCCAAAGCAGTTGCTGTGTTTTGTTATACCTTTTAAGTACAAAAGATTCCCACAGAAATGTATGGAAGTTGCTAACAATTTGAATGGTTAAGAAATAGCACAGCCCAAACAAAAGCCACCATCCTCTGCTGATTTTTAAACAGCAACTTTTCCCATTACTCACTTACTACTTTCATCCACCCATCCTTCTGGGTGAGGAGGGATAAATATAGCACAGCCAGCATTAATTCTCCATCTGGAAACATCACTAGGAAAAGAACATGCACACACATGATGCAAGAAGGAAGAGCTGAAAGCTGAAAGTTCCAGAGGCCTCCACAAGCAATTTATTGTCTATTAAAATAGAGAGATATACATAAACATGAAAACAACAAGAAACAGGTTTTACACTTCTTGAAAATGTGAGAGAGTACAAGGAAAGCAAGGTGGTTTAGTTTAATTTCACTCTTCCTGAATGGTGACTTTAGTGTTTTATTCCTTTCTTCTACTCTCCTTGCTTAAAAAAGAATTTACTGAGAAATCCTTCCAATTCAATAACATGCATAATCACCTTTCCTAGGTAAGATGAAGCAGAAAGAGTGACTAATTGTATATTGTAGATTCTATGGTACCTGCTGGTCCTACAAGACATTTTTGTCCTAGGTTCTCCAGGTTCTCCTGCATCTATCACAATATAGTCACACAAATTTCAGTTCCTCAAAAACAAAAAAAGTCATGAGTAGGCAAGAGCAAGAACAAAGGAGCCAAGTGCAAAGTGAGGTATTTTCTGCAGAAACTGTTCTTTAACAAGAAAATAACATTACTGTGAACAGGAAATGCAGGAAAAAAATTCCAACTTGTGAGTTAAGCAGTCCTGTGATATAGGGATTAGATTCATTACAACTTTGATAAAAGTATTCTACCCCTTCTTTACAAAAACCTGTTTCTAGACCCTTCTCACTATCCAAGTGGGAAAATAAAAAGAAAGTAGCTGAGCCAAAGTAATGCATCATTCATTGCAAACAGTGGTCCTCCATAAGTTGTATGTTATGTTTTAGTCTCCATACCATCTGTACAAATAAGAAAAAAAATTATAAAAATCTTTTGATAAGCCTTCATTTGGTGAGAAACACAAAAGAAATAGCAGACTAAAACCAAAGAGATTTCCTGTTTATATTGCAGAGGTTATTAGAGACAGACCAATGCTAAACTTAAGGAAATTCTTGTCTTAATTTTGGAATCCGACTTTGATTCCATACATATATAAGTATCCAAAAACACGCTGATATTTGGCCATCGTGCTGGGGACCTTTTCCACAATCACAAGAGAATGATTCAGAGCTGCAGATTATTAAATGTTCCTCTCAAGTAAAGATGAAAGTGGACTGATAACACTATAGTAGAAGACTGATAACAATATCATATAAAGCTTTCCATGCTTATGTTTCTTGCTGGAATCCCACTCAGATGAGTAAAGCTACTGCCAGCTGATGGTGTTGGAAAACATATATGACTAATTAGGAACCAACTATTTTGGTTCAAGCAGAGAAATGTCCACATTACAAAATCAAAACAGTAACCGATGCCAGCGGACATATTTGCAAAAAAGGCAATGATTGAATGGATATCAAAAATAAAATCACTTCAAAGTCTCCCAGGGTTTGTCTCTGGATCAAAATGGAGGTAGCATGAGTTACACCATGATGTGTAAGGTTTCAGTTTCTAAGTTGACAGTGTAGCACATTTTAATACCATTAACTTGCCATAACCAAAAAACAACAGAGGGTTATGAATTTGGATTTATTTCTAGCAATGATTACACTGGTGAATCTGAGTGACAGAGTCATTCACATGACTCTGTGTGAGTTAGACCACTGTGATACATATGGGTCGCATGGGGAAGGTTCTGTACCTTGGTAAGACAAGGCTTGGTAATAAAAAGTGAAGGCTAAAAAATCTAGTCACAGATGATGCTGTGGTTTTAAGACTTAGTCACAACATTATTAAAAAAGACTTCATATCAAGCCATAGAAAAAAAAGGTTCAGGAAGCTTAAAATATTATTATTCATAAAACTTTTGCAAATTAATTGTTTTTCTCTCTGAGGAGGAAAAAGAAGCCTACCACAACAACAACTTTGTTGACTTTAATTGGAATAACTTGATTTATGTGACAGAACCCAGCGAAAAGGGACCTGTCATAACATATATCATTATGGATCAGGACAACAGGACAGAGGGATAAAATACAGTACAAAATAATAAAATACAACACAATTGAGTTCATGAAGAAGTAGTAGTAACCAATAAAAACTACTTTATTCTCAGCCCAAAACTCTTGAGAAATATGCACAGTTAATTCTCACAATAAAAGGAAATATCCAGATTAGACACCCAAGTTTCAATTTTTTCTGAATTTTTCTGTTGACTTAGACTTCCCTACTGAAACAAGAAAAAAACACTCATTAGGCTGTACTTTATAAGCAGGTTTTGTTTGTAAATAACTTTGAAAGCAATGCTATGCAGTAAGAGAACCTGGAAAATTTTACAGTCAAAGAACCATGTGTCAAAGAGGAGGTTATGCAGTAGCAGTCACGTATGGTTATAAGCAGTGTCCATTGGCTCGTTTAACCTTATGTCAATTCATTAACCTCCTATTAAAATGTTTATTGCTATTTCACTAAGATTTTTAGCAATTAAAACTTCTTTTTCTTTTCTTGAGGATGTGATACACAGTCAGGAAAGGTCTCACCTGGCATCCCAGACATGGTACTGAAGCCTTGTAACCCCAAATCGCAGCTTGACACACATTTCAGATACAGCAACCTGGATACAGCATGTGGAGCTTCCTGTGGAAAATCCCAACTACCTTGGACTTAATAGCTAACTTGGATACTTTTCTCCTCTTTTTTTGATCTTACAGTAAGTACAACTCCGACTTAAAATTAATTGAAAAAAAAATTAAGCTCTTCAAAATGTGAAAAAAAAAAATCTGGTGAAATAACCTCAAAGGGGCAGCAGCATGATGAGTATTTCTGCTTATTCCAAATTTTAATTCTTAAAAAGCATAGCAAGATGCTTCCCTACCATTAATTTTTCATTATGAAAATATACATATTTTACTGAAGCTACAGAACTGTCCACACTGTCACAAACAGAAAAAAGTTCTAGTTTTAAGGTAAACAGAGGTCTGAAAATCTTTTGTTACCTGGAAAGTTTGAGGGTATCTGTTTTATACTAACATTTTAAATTGTTCTGTTAAAGCAGAAGAGCTAAGACCAAAGCCTTCATCAATTATACAAGTAAGTGAGCAAAAAATAAGTCAAGTCCACTGATTTTAGAGAGTCTATTTTAAGCTTAATGATCATTTATATATAATGAATATATATATTTCATCATACTGGCCTATAAACTGACATATTGAAAATAATATTTTCAAATTGTTATCTACAAGGAAATTTATTAACATTCATATTCTCCCTCTAGTGAATGAAAATGCATGTTAATTCTCTTCTACATTTACCACTTCAAATTTTATTCACTGTACAGTATATTAATTTGTCTTTCAGTGGAAAGATAAGTAAATGTGTTTGTAAAAATTCTTCATAATGATCAGTTCCTGCTGCTATTTATGCTGGTTATGTTAAAATATAAATAAAGTCCTACCTAACACTTCTAAAATGTCATTAACCTGTAAATTTCATTACATTTTACATATATTAATCAATTAAGCTCTACTATACCCATCTCAATTAAGCATTAATATCCCAATTTTACAGTTAGTTACACTGAGGATAGCTTGAAAGGTTGGCTGTCTTGCTAATACCACTCAGGAGTGGGGATAAAACCCACGAGTGATAATCACTTCTGCATGTGTAATTAAAAATGAAAAGTATTTTCCCTCTTGTAGAACGGAAAGTATAAAAATAAAATGCAAAATCAATGGACAAAAGTGTGGGCTCTAACAGGACTTTATCTTTTCTTGTGAAACAAACCATTCCTTTACAAATTCTTGGAGAGAGATGAATGGGCATGATCAAGAGATTTCTACAGAAGTTCCACAAGATGTGGTCTTCAAATCAAAGCAAAAACAGTGGCCCAGAAGTACAGCCCATACTAAACAACTCTTCCCACTCCCAAGCCAGGCTAAACATCTCACACTGAACAGAACTTCCACTTTGTACCATTTGGAGAGGTTTTTTCAACTGACTCCCTCAAAGTAAGTCCAGGCTACTTTATGCTTGTTTAACAACAAAAATTTATATTTACAATTAACATAACCATATAGTTACACATCATATTAATTCTATCAAATTTGCCAGTCTAATGCCACTAGAAAACAAAATTTTATTTCAATGTTATGATGTGCAAAATAAAGGTCCTCCTGTTTACCCTGTTGCTGAGGTACTATAATTATCACTGATTACAAAATGGCAAACCAGTGTGTTTGCAGGTGCACATCCTAAATGTAAGTCTTATTTAACAAGCATAACTGCATAACTTTTCTGTATACTTTTAGTACTAATATCTAGTACTCATAATTTACTGGTTTAAAAATGCCTTCCTATTAATACCTTAACTTATAATCCTTTATTGCTTTTTGTCCTCTAACTTGGTATGGAAAGAGCTACAGGTTTCTCATTTTTCATCAGATTTATGTATGTTCTGTGTGGGTGAAAAAAAAAATAGGCTACTTTGCTATATTGTGCTGCTACCATACCTCTCAAAGGGGTCAGTGACAAATCATGATCTCTTGGCATTCTGTTTTGCAGATTTTGCACCAAATGAGGCAGGAATGATACAGGGGTGGTGTAATTTAATCTTCATTAACACCTCAAGACTGTCATCACATCCATGAAGTAAACAACAGAACCAAGAGTGTAGAGGCAACCTCTATTCTGGCACATCATTTTTTTTCTATGCCCAACCTGGCATTTTATTAAGAGTCACTAAGATTGCCATTGACATTCTGAGCCAGATTCTGAAGAGTAAGTCTATAACAGCCTTGTATTTCTTCCTTGTAAGAGAAGAAAGCCTCAGCTCCAAGTCCTGTTTATATGGAATGGGCAGATTTCCAAACTGGCTCCACCACCGTTCCTTACCACCTCCAGCCACGGGCCATTCTAGTACTGTGCATACCTTGTAATCACTTAATCAATGCTTCATGTCTAGCACAACCTCTCAGGTGTGCTCTGTGAAAGCAATACCCAGTGTATCAGTTAGTGACAGTACCCAACATGTCAAAAACCTGTTAGGGGACACCCAGAGGACAGCCATAATGCTGTGGTGTCTGGCAGCCCCAGATCATTCAAGAGGGGAAATCAGCCTGGTGTAAAGAAAAACACTCAGGTTAGTTCAGTAATTTGCACAAGTCATTTAAGTTATGCTAGAAATGTATTATGACCAAAATGTTGTTATTAGAAACCAACTCTGTGAAAAACATGAACTACTGAGAAATTATTTTCTCTACTTTTATAAATTATCCTAGTGTTGTTCCTCATCCATTACTGACAATGATACCTGAGTGACATGCATTATGCATTAAATATATTTATGATAATTCAGATCTATTTGTATTAAACAGTGATATTATACATTCACTTAAGATTTAAAAATGTTTAAGTTGATATGGAACATATCAGAATATCATAGATTAGATTACAGTGGATATCTTTAGGCAATTTTATTTTATATGGAATAGAAAGGCAAAAGACTAAGCCTTTTTATTCCAAAACTATACTCAAGACTGACCTAAACTGACAAAAATCAAGAACTTCATATCTGAACTTGTCACTTAAAGGTGAAGCAAAAATCCTTAGCAGGAAAAGGGCAAAGAATCAAAGTCATCCATAGTATATGAGCAGAAGTAAAAAATTCAAATAACTTTACATTTAGAAGGTAAAACATGGAGCCAGTAACCACCGGCTACTGTCTAAAAGTCTGTATCAAAGATGTTGCCACTCTCCAGCTGTTAAATAATCTGTGAGCTGAACTCGTAGTCATCTCCATCACAGAAGTCCCGCCACAGGACTGATATTTTTGCAGAAACAACAGAGAGGATATGAATGAACTGTTCTCTAATTATTCTGGCAAGGCAGGGGAGGACATTCTGCACTTCATTCTCTGGTGTCATCAATTTGATGTCTTTATAACTGCTAAATTAATTTTTCTGTACTTCAGGAGTCTGTTTCAGTTCTTAAACTTCTAAGGATGAAATTAACCCTGCCTTTCAAAGTCTTAGGAAGTCCCCTGTGCAACAGATCTTTTGATATTCTAGTGCCCACACTGAGGACAGGTAACTGGAGAAATCTGTAGCTCTTAAAGATCTTTTTTTTTCCTGGAGTACTTAATAATATTCCACAAGCAAGAATACACAGGCCTTCTGGGAAGATATAAGAGCACCACTGATAAACATTTGATCGATCTAGAGACATGCAGCCAAGATTGTGTAAAAAATACCAAACCATCTTTTGCCCAACACTCCTCCAAGAGGTAGCACTTTTTTTTTGTGCGTGTATATACTACAAACATAAATATACCCTACCCTGGACTGGGTATTTTGGCATCCCATGATTATTTACTGTTCACTGTAAAAATGTTACTGCTTTCATTACTCCATAATAAATATATAAATAGAACTACAGACTGCCACAGGAAAGAACCATATTTTCTTTCCACTTTTCTCTGCTTTACACCAGGTTGCTCACCCAGAACTCAGCTGAACTAGTCTTGTCCTTTGCTACTGCACATAACAGAGATCTTCACATCATCCTGGTCACAGGAATTTCAAATGTTGACCAAAAAAAACAAGATCAACTTATCTCCATATCCACAACTGAGCTCCAGTTTTCTTTATTGTACAAATGATTTTAAGAGCCATATTTGTAGGAAGGGAGTTCTGCCCAAGAACAGCTTTTACCTTCACGATAAAGACCCTTGTTTATATGAGTGCCATAATTAGAAATAATACCCTTTCAAAAACTCCTGTCTGCTTTACATAGTTTTCATGATAAGTAACAAAAAAGGCATCCAGATTCTTATTTTTTCCCCTTTGGTTTATGAACATTACTTATTATTAACAATAACAGATACAAATGGATACCAACAGTCCAGAGAAAGTGAAGCATCTTTTTTAAATGGCTTGTAATGTTTACTGTTTTTCTTAAATATTATCCTTTCAGTTCAACCATTACTCTTTTTTCATTAACATACTTTGATATTAAATATCCATAATAAATAGGAAGGCATCCTACTTAAATTTAGGAGGTTCCCATTCAGATCATGTGGGAATGTGGGAATGAGACAATGGTGATTACTGAACCAAAACAGCTGCTTACTACTGTGCAATTGTTTACATACACAAGTGAATGAGAAAATTTCATCTTTCATTCCATGGAGAGAAGGTACAAGCCCTCACTGGAGTAGCCACAATGCCATTATATTATCTCTGTCTTAGAGCTATTCAACCAAAGAATACTCTTACACACTGTTTATAAATTACATTTCAAAAATGATGTTTTGCTAATTGATTTTCCCCTTGTATATTAATGACATTTAAACAAGACTACCAGTGCAATATAATAACAGCATTTGTACCTTTGTCCTACTAGCATAATTATTCATGATTTCAAGGTCACAGGTAAAAACATCATCTTGTATAAATATAAAGTAAACAATAAGAACACTAACTTCAGATGTTATAGAAATAGGTAGCAGGTACTAATTTAAAGAACCAAATGTCATCATTAAATGCCTAAGTTATATTACATCATTTCATGAATTTGAAAATTAGTGGAGGAATAAGAAACTTTGGTGATGCATGTTTGTTTCCAATGAGTAATGCAAAACATGGAACTTGCAGCAGCACCAGCATATTTAATTCTGACAAGAAATCATGGCATTCAAACAGGAATGAGATGATCCTCTTGATTTGACTATGCTATTATACAGCAAGTCACGCCACATAATGTCGGAGCTTTTCTACAGGCAGTGTAAGATTATGTTCTTGTATTTTTCTGCCATGGTAATGCACTAAAGCATTTACTGTCTTATCCTGATTACAACTCTTTGTAATGGAAAACTAAATACCAGGACTCTGTTTCACAGATACAGAGCCGCAAAATGTAGTTGAACGCTGTTAACAGTAGACCTGGAAATGAAACTGAAGTGTCACTAACTCTGTCTAGTCTCTGTTCCTCAATGGCCACAGTTTAAGAAGTTTACTTGAACAGAATTTGCTGTAAGGACTTGTGTCTTTAATCTCTATTCATAATGCTAAATGTAGTACATTTATCAGAGCTGGAAGTACCTGAATGAAATTGGTCAGGGAAAAAACCTCCTCAAACTCTAATGCTACTGCCTACTTTGTCATCCATTAAGGATACAAACTTTCTGTGAATGATGTAGAAAAAGAAGAAAGAAATCTCTCTGGGGTGGGTTTTTTTTATGGGAAAGAAATTACATAAAGCAGAACACTTTGCTCAGTTAATGAAAAATAAAAAATTACAATTAGGTGAAATAGCACGTGTGCTTAAACATTCTCAGCAAACATGCAAAACTCCCCTTTGAAAGTAATTTGAATTTAGAAGAACAAGTTTTCATTGTTCAGGTGTTTAGAGTAGTGATCAAGAAGAAATGTTGCTACAGGCACTTGTTTGGCTAATGCCTTCTCTTTTAAACATGGCAAATTTTGGAAGCAAAGTTTGTATTATCCCTTCATAAGCAACCCTCAAATGTTCCTTTTGTCATCTTGTAAGATTTTAAATTTAATCATGTAAGTTCTTTCCCTCCCACCTTACTGGTGGCTCAGTCATTTAATCTCATTTGACCACAGTGGATAGAAGTGGCTGTGTGCACACTTTTAAGCTGAACTTACATTTTCTTCTATTTGGCACATTTTCTTACCATCTTTTCTTTACCTCCAGGTAGGCCACATAGCACAACAATGAGCAAAGAGGTAAGACTCCAGCTGAAATGATGTAATGCTGAAAATTAAATTTATACACAAGTGTTCCGAGTCTGGGTCATAGCTGGGTCACTCTTCTGAGTGGGAGGCAATCCAGCAAGGAGCACAGGATAATGATTTCTCTAAGATGAGGCCCCTTTCAAGAAATATAGCACAAAGCTTTACCTTGATATCTGAATCTAATCTGATTCAATGTGTGTAATTACTGATATTTGTTGTGTGGTAGTAAGAAGTGATATTATTTTGTTATATGCTGTATTATGTCTCCCTTTCCTTTCAACCTACTAGCACCCAGCAATAGGCTTTTGAGTATCTGAACCCTTCCCCAGAGATAGTGGTTTAGATAAGGACTGGCTGGCTGAGGATTTTTACAGAACACATATTGTTTAGAGTTGGGGGGATTCATTCTTTTTCTTGAACAAAGAATGGAGTATGTCTTGGTTGTTTAGGCACAGCTACATTTGGCCAGTGCTATTTTTTTTAGCTGTATTTATCCACTGTGTTAATTTGCTTCCAGGTATAGCTATCACACACTCCTTCCTAACCTTGAGAGGAGCTTTTCTGTAATGGCTTCTAAGTGGGTTCCACCTTGGGATGGTAGGAAGCGCCAGCAGAACATCTCTGCTCACATACAACTAAGCAGGCCCTCAGGGGAGACACAGCCTCTTCTAAGTGGTCCAGGCTGGTGCAACAGGCTTTGCAAAACATCTATGAGTCTTAAAAACAAAATCACATCAAAAGGTAAAGCAAACCATATAATTTCCTTCTGTTGTGCCAGTTGTCAACCTCTTGCATGTTGTGTCGCCAATGATTTTGTACTCTACCTGCAAGGTTCCCTGCTGCCACCTGACAATGCTGCAATCAGCCACAGGCTGACAACCACAGCACCACGAGAGCGACTGTCAGGGCCATTTTGCATGAAGCACAGGCAGCTCCTACCCAGCGAAGCCCTAATGTGTTGATTTACAGAGTCCTCTTGGCTGACATGGGAAAATGAGTCTGGTCATGGTTGATTTAACATTTTATGGGCAAAGAGTCAGCCTGCTATAGTAAGTTTGGACTAGTGCAAATATTTTACACATTTACACACAAGTCCGCGGGAAAAAAACATTCAAGATACTTTGTGAATTTGATTCTCACATCCCTCGAGCTCTACTGAAAATATCGTGAGTTCCAACTAATTAAATACAAAGGCGTACGTTACGGATCAGACCCTCAGGATGTGTAAGCAGCTCTGCGGGCACAGCCGCCCGCGAGAGGAGGAGCTCGGCCAAAGGCTGCGGTGGGGCGCCGCGAAGAGGCGCGGGAGCACCGGCGAGTGCCCCCGCCCAGCGCCGCTTCTCCCCGCAGCTCCTGCGAACGGCCGGGCACGTCCCGCCGGCCCCGGGCCCGCTCTGCCCGCGGCGGGGGGCGGGCGCAGCCGGCGGGCGGAGCGGACACGGCCGGCTCCGCCCGCCCCGGCGGAAGTGGCGGCGGCCGCGGGGCAGCCCCGCGGTTCTGGGCGGCGGCAGCGGCCCCGCCGTGCCCTCCCGCAGGCGTTGCTGCTCGGGCCTCCCGCCGAGGGGGTGGAATGACTTTCCCCGTAATCAACTAAAGCAAACCAGCAGCGGAGCGGCCGCCCGCTCCGCGCTGCTGCCGGCGCGCTCGCCCTGCGCCGCCGGCGGAGCGGGCAGGTGACCCCGCGGCGCCCGGCAGCCGCAGCTCCGCCGCCTGCCCCGCGCTGCCGCGGAGAGCCGGGCGAGCGGCCAGAGCGGCCGGGAGAGCGCCTGGCCGCCCTGCCCGACCGCGGGGCGGCCGAGCCCGCTCTCATCAGCCCCCTCTCCCGCCGGCGCACCGGCACTCCCTCCGAGACGAGCGCAGCTGGACGGAAAATAAATCCGGGGCGGGGGGGGGGAAAGCCTGTCAAATCTACCTCCAGCTAGTTCATCGCCCGAAAAGAAAGGGGAGAAAACGCGTATGCCTGCGTGGGGGTGCCAGGAGAAAGATGAGTGTTTCTTTCATTAACCTAATGGTAATTGCAAAAAGACTCCCTTTTTGTGAGCTTCACCTAATCAAAACCGAATATCTGTATGTGGCACTGACAAAATCAGTAAAACTTCACCTTCGACTTTATTGATCTGAACAGACAGGCAGAGTTTTCTATGGTGTTCAATTTAGGGAATTAAAAAAAATCACTCCGCTAACAGCATTTGGTACATTTCTAACCCATATGTCACCTCAGTGCTTTAAATAATTATATTTGCATGCAGGGAGTGATTCATAAATATGTCAGGATTGTGAAATATAGGCAGGCATTTCAAACTTTCTATTTAAAAAACATGAATTATGGCCGCGAAAAATGTGTTCCCATTTAAGGGTGATACGAAGTATTTGGTGTCTAGTACGGAGGCCCATCCATCATATAGACAATAAAGAGAGTTTTTGCCTGACGTTGGAAATTTATGGTTGCCCTTCTCTGCCCTAATAACTCAAGCATTGTGTCAGCCTGTGACAGCCTTTGCAGAAAAACAGCAACCCTGTTATCAATCAAAAAGCCCTTTTACATTTTTAGCAAAACTCTGATCATCCAGACACCCTTTTAATGTATATATTACATCATTATAGATCATTCTGCACTTTTACTGCAACTCAACAAAATGATCCATCACTTCAGGACAGTCCTGATGAACGCTGATGTAAATTATTTGCACGTCGCTAGTACAGTACAAAATGAAAAATGTACTTTAGGAGGAATTAATTTCAGGGTGTAAAAAGCTAAAAATGAAAGCGGTGGGGATTAGAGGAGACCTAAATGCACCATTAGGGATAACTGAAAACAAGCTAATAGTTATTAAAAATTAAGATTATTTTAACCTTTTGGGATCATGGACCTAGACTGTTTCAAGAAAATAGCGAAGATATATTACATGCTTCTTCCTGCCCCTGCCAAACATAGCTGTTTTGTAATTGAGTCGAGGATCATTGTTCATTTGTCATTAGGGTGTTTAGATAAGGTTAATTATTTGGGTTCCAGTGCCTTTTCCAGCCATATCCTCAAAACTCTTCCTCATATCTCAAAGGACGCTGTTCCTACACAGTACCTCCCTGTTGAAGACGCCTCTGGTTGATCTGCACAGTTTCCATAACAAAGTTGTCAATAAACACTCCACATTTGGGATCCGAGTGACAAAGCTGGAGATCGCCTCCATTGTGTGCCATGGTTAATTTCTGAGGGATTACTGTAACCAAATATGTGCTTAGTTGGTACAATTCTCTCCCGTAGCCTCCAGGCTTTCGCAGAAGATAAACACAAAGATGCCTTTATGATTGCTGAGATGGGGTGATCAGACCAAGGTATTACAAAAGCTACAAGACTTTTTTTTTCCCCCCACTCTTAGAATCCAGACGCCAAATACCAATTCAAGTTACTTATGTACGAATTAGGAAATGTGTTCACTCGCTTTGGGCTCGATGATTTTAATCGTAGTACATTTAAAAACATGAAATGACACTAAAAATCTCCATGCACTTAACAGGAAACATACCCAGCCTTGCTCGTGTCATTGCAATTATTTGACTTGCTCTCTCCCTCTCCCTCTAGAAAGTTACCTTAAGGCATATTTTAAATAACAGCTGTGTGCATAAGAAACACCTTAAACATAAAAGAGGGTAGATTTGGAAAATAGCTGTTGGCAAACGGGTTTCGACACGGGACTAAAAATTTTCACACTCACACATGAAACAATGTCAAGAGGGAAATCTGTCAAAGGGCTAAAAAGAGGAAGGTTGGGGTGGGGTTTTTTTATTATTACGTGCATTAATCTCTTCCTTATCTCGGTGTAACAAAAGGAACAAAATTAGAGAAACGCATTTGAAAACATTCTAGGTGAAGCTATGTTTCCGAAAGCAGTAAGCAACCAGCCAAACAAGCAAACAAAAGTGATTTTCTGCTCGTTTAGTAAAAATGCCACAGACTACTAAAATTCACGTTCGCTTAAACGTGACTATTATTTTGAAGATGGCTCTGAAATTATCACCGCTTATAAAACGATTACCTACATCTCATGCAGAGTAAAATATATATTGCTTCTATGTGTTAGGAAAGTAATTACAATCGTAAGGGTAAATATTTTCAGGTACTATGCGAACAGGGGAGAGGTTTGGAAATCTTACTTCATGTTGGCAAGCTTTCCAACTATTTACTTTAACAACATTCTGGAATAAATACCCCACATCTCTGCTGGATACCTGGGCAGACGCATCAGTTATCAGCTGAGCACCTGAAGTCTCGTATTAAAAAAAAAATAAAAATAAAAATGGAAAAAAGCCTCTCTCCAAATGTACCAAATCGTGGTGGTGTATTTCTGATAACCTATCACATTTCTTATCTTCTTATACGAAGGACTATCATTCTTGTTAGAAAAAAATAAAGAATAAAAAGGAAGAAGATGCACCATCTACAAAAATGTATTGCAATGTATAGCTTAATAAAAACCTTGGGGTAGATAGTGAAATGTAAGTACTATCAAAGGAAATAAATTTGACGCACCGGATGGGCAGATGTGTAACTGAATTGTGTTACACACAGAAACATAACCCAGATACAACTCAGCAACTCTGCTTCTGCTAATTAAAATCTCAGCCTTGTTCGAAAAGATAGAAAATAAAGGGGGAAGAAAGAAAAAAAACAAACAAGCTAAACTAAAGGGCCTGTAGGGTTGTTACTGTTCCGTTTAAAAGACTAAACGCCCTTTTCCAACATGATCTACAGAAGCTGACACTTAAATGGCAAGAGAGCAAGCTCTCAGAGCAGGCACGCTGGTGTCGAGGTTTCTGCAGTTCGCTCTCCCGAGGGAAAAATAGTCAGTCCGGGTTTTTTGGGTGATCCTGACCAGGGTTTGCAGCTCGCCAGCCTGACCTGTCAAGCGGATTATTTTAGAGGGAGATTAATAGGGGAGGCGGGCTGCAATAATAATCGTTTTGTTTGATGTGACAACTTTGATAGGCGTTGATTTACTTACAAACTGATAGGCTTTTAATTGAGCGCCTCCATCCAGCTTGAGATGAAAGGAAAACCGCATTGAAAAGCTGCCCGAGTGCCCTCGAGCCTCAATACTGATTAGCCATCTCGACAGTGAATAGTTCAAGGCATTTTCAAACTTTTTTTCCTCTCTCGCTCTCGCTCTCCTCTCCTCCTCAAATATCTGCCAGCCCACTCCTTTTTAAGAGAAAATAAATCATTTCCATTGTGTGCAAATAAAATCGACTTGACATGCTTGCCAATAGCTGGTAGGTAAAGGAAAGTGTGGACTGGCACTTGTTAATTAATTCCTCCTTTGCTCTCCTTCTTTTTTTTTTTTTTTTTAAGTTACAATTTTCCTTTGTAAAAAGAGGAAGACGGGTTCCAACCCTTGGATTTTTTTTTTCAAAGGAATAAAAGCAACAGCCACCAAAACTTCAACAAGACTACACAAGTAAATGCCAAACAGAAACCGTCTGCACGGACTCATTAAACAAGAATCCCTCGCGAAGGTAACGAGCAGGACAGAATCGCTCTTCTTCGGCTCAAGAGAGGAAAGGAGCCCGCAGCAGGCAAATCACAAACTCCGCACCGCTTTCAAGCTGCAGCCCCGCCGCCCGCCCGATCCTACGCGTGTGCATCCTAACTCCGAGCCCCTCGCTGGGAATCGTTTTCTGCGTGTGTTAAGCGCAGTGAATAAGCTCTCATAGCTTAAAAATGCTTTGGAGGGCGCAAAGGGGAGGAGATGTCTTGAGGCTGATTTTTTTACAAGGTTCTACATAAAAAAAGTTTACAGTACTGAGTGAGATTTAAATCTCATTTCAAAGGCTGAGGGGAGAGGAAAAAAAATTAAAAAGAAAAGCAAATGAAAAAGCTGTCCTCTGAAGTTGCTAATTAAATTACTCTCTGGCTTCTACTTCAGCCAGAGAGATCGGGGTTCGTGCTGTTCCCCCCACTCCGTCCCCCGCTTTTCCCGCCGGTGCGCTGCCTGTTTTATACAAGTACCGGCTATCGCTTCTGTTTCCTTGGCTTACAAGTAAAACAACCCTTTCCCGAAATCACCCTCACCTCCACAAGAAAAGAGAGAGGGAAGGAAAAATGGGGAGGGAAAGCCTTCCCACAGCTGACTCTACCTTAAGACAATTAATCTTTAGTCTTTCACCCTGGGAGGCAGGATAAATACAACGAGAAAACAGATAGGAGTCTCCCCGGTCCTGTAAGGAAAACAGCTGTTCCAAGCACTTTAATGCAAATGAACACAAATGAAGGTTTCAGCTTTTTTTTTTTTTTTTCTTCCAGAGTTTTACTGCACTCCATTTATCAATTGGACTTGACAACAAAAGAAAGAACTGGGGGAAAACCTGGGGCAGATTCAAGTCACTTCCACTCTAGATAAAGGAGGGGGGGCGGGGGGGAGTTCCTTGAGGGCAAGTTGTGGGTCTTGTCAGTCCTATTGCAATACCGTGGGGTTTATGCAAGATTTCTTTCTCTACCTCCTCTCCGCTGCCTTTTAATTTTGTTGGTCCTGCAAGATGACCGCGGTGATTGCAAAATGAAAGTACATTTATGATTCTCCACTGAGAAGTTGTGCCACTAAACCTTATATTTCAGAGAAAAGATAGAAATTTAAAAGTTTGTTAAAATTAATCGCACCTTTATTAAGGCTAGAGGAGTTCCGTGTATATGTCCTACTCTATACACTGTAGTAAAAGAGTAAAGTGGTTTAAATAAAATACAGCAGATTTACTTACTGCGCTGCAAGATTTAAAGGGTACCTCTTGGCGGGGGAAGGGGGGGATACCGAGGAAAACCTGCCTTACATATACCTAGTAAGAGGAGCAGGTCATTAAAGACTATCTGACACATCTGTTTAGGGACTGGGGCAGATCGGTGTTTCAAGGGAAGAAAAAGGACTGGGTTCAGCAAATCTAAACGTGAGAAAGTGAAAGTCCTTCCTCTCGTCCAGCCCTTCCAGGATCAGCGCCTGTTCTGGTTGGAGTCCAGGTCAGGAATTGGACGCGACCCCTAAAGCACTTGCCTTGTTCTTCACTTGTCAAACGTGTTTTATCTCTAAGTGACCTTTTTGTTAATGCTGTAGATTGTGTGGGCCACCATGTCAGATCCGGAAACAAAAGTAAAAGATTGATTAACACATTTTGCCTGTGAAAAAATGTTATGGGATGAGGAGGTGGGGGGATAGTGGGAAGTAAAGTACAAAGAGAAAAGAAAAAGGCAACCCAGCGACTTGAAGGGCTGCGGATTCCGCTCGGGGCATCCGCCGGCACCGGTAAAAACGGGGTTGAGAGCAGAGGACTCGGTACCCTTCGGGAGCGCACAGACACAAAGCAGGACGAATGTAACGGCCGGATGGACACCGTGAGCGTACCCAGAAGGCTCTCAACACAGCCTAGCTGAAAATCCAACACATAAATGGCGAACCGGTACTCTCGCAGGGGCGAGGGGCCGCCTTCCCAGGCCCCCGCTGCCGGGGACCGGTTCAGCCCGGCGGGTGCAGGGACGAAGGACACTTTCGAATAGGACAAGAGGGAAGAGGAAGAGGAGTCCAGCAGCCCTCCCCGACAGGGCAGTGAGGGGCTGCGAAGGGCTACCGCTTGCTGGCAAACAAATCCAGTTTACTCCAACGATTTATTCCGTAAATTAAAAGGCTTTTTCTCCCGAGGAGCCCGTCTCTCCCTCTGTTTTCTTTCCTTCTTCCTCCCTCTCCCTCTCTCTCTCCTTCCCCCTTCAAGTCACACCAGGCTTGTAATCAGCAACAAAAGCTGACATAAATCAAGGGCGGATTGACAGGGGCTGACAAATAACTGATTGATTGCGGTTGGGGAGCACTGACAATTGACGGCGGGGCGGAGAGTCCCGAAAGGCGGCGGCGGGCTGTGCGTGACAGCCCCGCGTGTGACGACCTCCCCCAATCCCGCCGCGCTCCCCGCGCCGCCGCAAGCCGCGCCGCAGCGCCCCGGCTCCCGCCCGCTGCCGCCGGCGACGTGCAGGCCGGCGCTCTGCAGGTTCTCGTCCGGGCCTCCCCCGCGCTGTCAGGCGGGAGGGGCGGGAAAAGCGCCCAGCGCCTTTCCGCGGGTCCCGGAGGGGACACGGCGCGGCGGCGGCCCCGGAGCGGTCCCGGCGGGCTGGCCCGGGGAGAGGGGGCGCGGGCCGGGCCCGTCAGCGCCGTCCGTGGCGCACGGCAGGTCGTGCTCGGGGCGGCGTGCCAGCGGCGGGGGCGGGCGGGGGGAGGGCGGCGGAGCCCGCGGCCGCCCCCGGCAGGCGCGGCGCCCCCAGCCCCGCGGCCGCCCCGCCGCTGCCGCGAGATCCGCGCTGGCTGCGGAGGAAGAAAAACGTTCGCAGCGCGTGATGTGAAACACAGAATTAACGCCCATCCCATCCTAGGAGCGAAAACAAGGAAGGAGGGGAGGGGAGAGGGAAGGCGGACGAGAAAGGGAAGGGGAAAAAAAAAAAAAAAAGAGCGAGAGACCATTAAAAACGGAGAAAAAAAAAGCCCAGAAAAGGGAACGTCACATCCCCTTGACCCTCCAATCACCTCGGGGTCCCATTTGATTGGAAGGCGGCAAAGGCTTTAATCTCAGACTAATTCAGCTGCTTTTGAAGTGAGTTTCTTTGCCAGATCCCGGGCTGGATGGGCAGCGGCTCGCATCACAGCTGAGCGGCGGAGGCGAGCGCTCCGCGCCGCGCCAGCCGGGGGAGCTGAGAGCGGCCGAGGGGGACCGCGGCACACGCTCGCAGCCCCCACCCCCGCCCCCAGCACAGCCCAAGGATTACTCGGCTTTTTTTCCTCCTCTTTCTCTCCGGCCGGCTCCCCCTTTCCCTCCCCCTCCCCACCCACGCCCTCCCCGCCAGAGAGAGCCACGGGACATTGTATGTTTGTTTTTCTGCTCGGGGGGCGTGTGGCTTTTTTCCTTTCTCGCCCGCAGAAAGCGAGCGAGCGTTTCCGAGTGCGAGCGGCGCCACTTGCCCCAGTTTTCATGCGAGGTTTTGGGTCATGATCACATCGCCCTCGCTTTCTGCTATAAGAAGTAGTAAGCGCAGCAGCAGCCTCAGCGAGCCCGGAGGCAGCCCCCGCCGCAGCCGCAGCGCCGCCGACCTCGCCGGGCCGAACGGGCACGCTGGGAATAACGGCAGCAGCGCCGCCGCCAAGCCCTGCTTCCACGCCGTCCCCCCCTCGGACCCGCTACGCCAAGCCAACCGCCTTCCCATCAAAGTCTTGAAAATGCTCACGGCGCGGACTGGACACATTTTACACCCTGAATACCTGCAGCCTTTACCCTCCACGCCCGTCAGCCCCATCGAGGTAAGGACCCGGCCCCCGTCGCTTTCCTCGTCCCTGCCCGGGCGCTGGCTGTGCATGGCGGCTCCGCCAGCCGCCCTCGGCACTTTCCTGCGCTTTGAAATGCATTTATACCGGGACAGGGGCTTCTTTTGATCTCGAGTTAGTACGAGGAGCCACTCCTGGGTATTGTTTCCGTGTTTACTGGGGTAATGTCTAGTTCCTGTGTAAAATCAATATTTTCTTTTTTGCTATTTTGAGCCTTTTTTTTTCTGCTTTTTTAGAGGAGGGGTGGGTGGAAGGAACCGATCCACGCTGGGGTCAGGATCCGGCCACGCAAATAAGCAGCGCTCCAAGCGCCAAACAACCTTGCTTTTGCAGGGAGTGTGTCGGGTTGGGGGGGGGGGGGGCACACACGGGACGGGACGACACGACGCGGAGAGCGACAGGCTCAAACGTGGGTGCGGCAGGATAACTATTTCGGCTTGCCGACCGATTCCTTTCAAGTACCGACACGGATCTGTACTTCGGGGCTCCTGTTGGTCCCCCTTCTGCTCTGTCGAGGTTGCTGGTCCCCTTCTGCCTAGCTCGCTGTTTGCGGGACCGAAACTCGAAACAGAGCTGGTGGTGGGAAGGGTGTGTCCGTGGGAATGAATGATTTCATTAAGGTCTCTGCGGAGCGAGGACACTCTTCTCCCGGGGAACCCTGCTCGCCGGCTAGCTCGGGCTCTGTTTATAAATAGTGCCAGCAGTCAGGGTGCAGAAATGCTGCAGTCGCTATAGTTCACGGGCGGGTTTGCGGGCCAGCACGGCCCGAGCGACGCTGAGACGCCGAGCTCCGCACTGCCCGGGCCGCTGCCGGGGAGGCTGGGGGCATTGAAGGCGGCCGGGGCGAGCTCGCAGGGGTACGAAAATCCCCAGTCCTTTTTAAAGGCTTTATGGAAAATGGTGCATTCAAGGGAGGGGGCTGTCAAGTTGATGAATGCGCACAAACTGTTCGTTACTTCCAGGCTGTACTCTGCAGAAACCTACGGGACAAGAGTCCTATGTAAGCAATGGGAGTTTTTTCATAGCCCGATTAAATTTCTTTCTTTCTGTGTCCTTCTGATTTCTGCAGCTGGATGCAAAGAAGAGCCCCCTGGCCCTTTTGGCACAAACTTGCTCGCAGATAGGGAAGCCGGACCCGTCCCCTTCCTCCAAACTCTCCTCGGTCACCTCCAATGGCTCCGGAGGCGACAAGGACTCCAAGTCGGGCCCCTTGAAGCTCAGCGACATCGGCGTGGAGGACAAATCGAGCTTCAAGCCGTACTCCAAACCGGGCGCGGAGAAGAAGGAGCCGGGGGCGGCGGGCTGCGCGGGCGCCCCCGCCGCGGGGGTCGCGGCCGGGGAGAAGTCGGGATTCCGGGTGCCGAGCGCCACCTGCCAGCCGTTCACCCCAAGGACAGGCAGCCCCAACTCCAGCGCCTCCGCCTGCTCGCCCGGGCTGCTGCCGGCCGAGGGCAAAGGCGGGGAGGACAAGAAGGACTCTGAGGGCTGCGGAAAGAGCGGCAGCTCCGGCTCGGAGGGAGGCCCGGGCACCACCAGCATCAGCCACAGCCGGATTAGCGTGAGCTGTGCCGGGATTAACGTGGAGGTCAACCAGCACCAGGAGAGCACGCCGGGCTCCAAACCCATCGCATCGGACTCCGCCTCCTCCTGCAGCAGCACCACCGCCACCTCCTCCACCTCCGTTCTGGGCTCCGGCCTCGTGGCCCCTGTCTCCCCTTACAAGCCGGGCCAGACCGTTTTCCCCTTGCCCCCGGCGGGCATGAGCTACCCGGGGACGCTGGCTGGAGCCTACGCCGGCTACCCGCCACAGTTCCTGCCGCACGGAGTGGCTCTGGACCCCACCAAATCCTCCAGCCTGGTAGGGGCCCAGCTGGCCGCCGCCAGCAGCCTGGGCTGCAGCAAGCCGGCGGGGTCGAGCCCGCTGGCGGGCGCGTCGCCGCCGTCGGTGATGACGGCGAGCCTGTGCCGAGACCCGTACTGCCTGAGCTACCACTGCGCCAGCCACCTGGCAGGCGCCGCCGGAGCCTCCTGCGCCCACGACCAAGCCCTCAAGTCCGGATACCCCCTCGTCTACCCCACCCACCCTTTGCACAGCGTCCACTCCTCGCTGACCGGCGCCACGCCGCCTTCGCTAGCCGGCCACCCTTTGTACCCCTACGGCTTCATGCTCCCCAACGACCCCCAGCCACACATCTGCAACTGGGTGTCGGCCAACGGACCCTGCGACAAGCGCTTTGCCACCTCGGAGGAGCTGCTTAGCCACTTGCGGACCCATACTGCCTTCCCGGGCACCGATAAACTCCTCTCCAGCTACCCCAGCTCCTCGTCGCTGGCCAGCGCAGCGGCCGCGGCCATGGCGTGCCACATGCACATCCCCACGACGGGCGCTCCGGGCAGCCCGGGCACGCTGGCCTTGCGCAGCCCGCACCACGCGCTGGGACTCGGCAGCCGCTACCACCCGTACTCCAAGAGCCCCCTGCCCACCCCCGGGGCCCCCGTGCCCGTGCCCGCTGCCACCGGACCCTACTACTCCCCTTACGCACTCTATGGGCAGAGACTCACCACAGCCTCGGCCCTGGGGTACCAGTGAGTGCAGGCAGCGGGGCTCTGACACACAACACAAAGTCTAGCGGTAAGGGAAGGAAGCCCTGCAAAACTTTATAAAAGTTGGAAAGAAAAAAAATCTGACTTTTTATAAAATAGTGTTCATTTGAGGACTGGATCCATGAGCACTGTATTTATTTATGTTAGCTTCAAGCGGGACAACGAATCATAAAGTGCATTACTAAACTGAGCTCAATAGGTAAAAGTGGAACACCCATTGTAGAATATAAATAAAAAGATAGAGGTCTTCTCTTTAATGTTACTTTAAAATTGCTATGATTGTATTGTACGTTCTTATTTAATGTCTCATTGAAACAAAAAAATTTACATGCATGTTTGTTACTAAAAACAACTCGCAATTTGTCAGTTATAATTTCAAATTGCAATTATTTTTAAGGTGTATACCCTTGAAAGAGAATTGGTATTTTTTTGTATGTATTCTGGAAGAAAAAACAAAAACAATTCTATTCCAAAAACCTCATTTGCCTTATTTTGTTCTTTAAAAGGAACACTTAACTATTTTTAATTTTTAAGTCCACCCTGTAAAAAGGGTTAAGTAAGGTTTACGTCATGTACTAAAATAGACAATGTATCGCTTTAAAGATTAAAATTCCGTATATTTGATGTATTAAAAGGTTTTACTTTTTTTTTTAAATACGCTTTGATTCTGTTATAAAACCCGAGTAGGTCTTGGATGGAGGTGACTGCTAATTTCTCCTTAAGCGTTTATTCAATTTTAATTAAAAATTAAAAAAAAACAACCAAAGTTTTTTTTTATTGTAACCCCAGGGCTCTCTTAAAAAATAATCAGACACAGTTGGTTTTTTTCCTCGTCAGTAGAATTTTCTGGCACGAAATAAGAAAACTGAGAATCACTTAAATCTCTTTCCCTGTCTTTAAAGAAGGTAAACTTATATTTTAAATGTTTTTACTGTGAAATATATGGTTTTTAAAACTAGTTTTCAACTAGAAGACTTCGTCCTTTCTTTAGAAAGAAACGGGGAAGGCAAGACTGTTTTGTAAAAGTGTAAGATGATTATCCGAAACCTTTTTTTTTTTTTAGCAATGTAATGCATACCTATTCATCTCTTTCTAAATGAGAAGTTCAGAAGTAATTAGGGAAGCGCTGTTTGAGCTCATCCAGTTATTTTCAATTTCTCTCTTCAGTTCGCACCGCAGCACAAAAGATCGTCACGTAAAAAAAAAAAATCGGACAGCTCTGAAAACTCATTTTCTTTTAAAAAGGAAGGGACGGGGAAAAAAAGAAGCCATCCGGTATTTGGGCCGAGTTTGCTCTTTACTGAAGTGCAGTGCCAAACTTGACGTGATCCCGAGAGGGGCTGCCCCTGCCTGCACCGCGTCTCTGCCTCCCCAGCCCGGGTTTCCTCCTAGCGCCCAAGGGCCACCGCCCAGCTCCGGCTCGTCGTTCTGCGTTCAGGTAGGAGCGGGGGCTGCGACGGAGCAGCCAGAGCAGCTACCGAAACTGCGGGACAAACCGTTGCCGCCGAGATAGTCGGAAAAGCGATACCCAAGTCCGTAAGAGCAATGCCAGCGAAGGGCTTGGCCCCGCGCTCTGCCAGGCTCCCGCAGCAGCGGCTCAGGCGGAGCCGAGTACCTGCTGCTCCTCGCTCGGCCCCGCTCCTCCCGCCCCGGCCCCAGTGCGATGCACGGGCGGGGGGCAAAGTTGCAAGCGGCGACTTTGCTTGACAAATCACTGGGGTTTTCTCCCTCGTTCTGGATTTCCCCCACAATATAATTACTGTTCAGAGTTTCCCGTGGTGCTCAGATGCTAATTAGTCTAATACATTTACTCCAGATAATTAGTGGAAGTTAGCGTTAATGTGCAAAGGCGAGAAAAGCAGCAAGCTACTGAAGCTCCAGCGGCCGCCCGGCCGTCCCGGCACGGCTCTCCGGGCCAGGCCCGCGGCGGGGGCCGGGACACACGCGGGGAGGCCGGTGCTGGGCCGCGCTGCGGCTCTTTCGGGACGCTGTCCGAAAGCGGCACGGGAAATGCTTTGCGGTTTAACCAAACGTGTTCCCCCCCACCCGCCTTAAATGGGAAAGGGACCTTTGCGTATCTCTGCTTTAGGAAATGTAAAACGAGCTCTCGTTCTGAACCGACGAGTTAGAGAAAGGGAAGAGAGGGCAATGCTGTTAACTGCACCAAGTAAACTTCACTTATAAAATAAGAAGCGGATACAAACACAGAAAGTAATCGAAAGAAGGGCTTCTCGGGTCGGGGGTGATGGTGCCGGAGGATTCATCCGGCGAGCCCGAGAAAGGCAGAACAAGCTCGCAGTCCTCTGTGTATGCCGCACGCCCCCCGCTCTCTCCTGCAGCCCGGCCAGACTGCCTTCCCCGCTTTGCTATTTTAACTACTCTTAATTTGAGGAAAATTACATTTCAGGCTCCATCTGGGTGTGCAAGCAACAATTACAGTTTTGCCGCGATTAGAACACCACCATTGCCACGTTCCTCTCCTGTTCGTGTGTTTTACAATTACGGATCTTGAACAGCTGCAGCTCAGACTTCGCTAGCCAAATCCCATCGCCCATCAGGTGTTACAGGGGCGATTTAAAAAGAGCGAGGGAGGCATTTGTGTCCTGGAACCTTAACTACAGTTTTGGGGATTTCAGCTCTGAAAGGTTACACAGAAAGATTGCTGATGCAAGTGGTGAAATGAACGCTTAATGCTATTATTACTGTTTTGCTCAGATACTGTCCCCGAGGTTAAAGAAAAATTAAAACACCTTATTTTATATTTAGAGTGATGATAAGTAGGTCTCTCTTCCAGCCTTGTTAAGTATATGACCTGGCAAGTGCCACCTAGGATTTTGATATTAATCTATTAAATTCGGCTTTTTTTTCTAACAGAGATTGACTTATGGACATGAATGTTTTTAGGTAAAAGGACTACATTTGTTATTCCTCACCACCCCCCCCCCACCCCCCCGTTCTTACTAACTGGATGGGTTGTGGATTTGACAGCAGCCGCTGGTCCATGCCACCGAACTAAAATAATTTCACAGTGAAAAACCAGCTTGAGAGGACAAGCAACAGAAGGGCAAAACCCATCAAAACCCGAATCTCTGATCAATCTGACCAGAGTCAAGCATACATTAGTTTAAATTAAACAGTTTTGTCTTTCTCACAAATCTTTTTTGAACATTAAAGATAGAATCATGTAATATTTAAATCAACTCTTGTCAGATGCTAAGTGCAACTGAAGAACCAAAATAAAAATTAATGCGTTTCCATCCACTCTCAGAAGCTTACTTTGGATGCCACTTCGACAAAATACTTCTGATAAGCAACGGTTAGAAAAGAAGGGTCCTGTTTATCTTATCTATGGGGAATGTAATTAAGGTAGTTTTATGAAACAATAAAACACCAGACTCCACAGACAGCAAAGGAGTCTCTGTAATATATCTGAGCCTAGATGGGCATATGTATCTTGGTTTATGTGCTCAAGACCACAAGAAACACACGCATATACATTTGCTTGCCCGGTTTTAGAATGCAAAATGCTAGAACTAAAATACAAGGATGCCTTTATTACAGGAAGATTTTCCTCAGTGATAAGAGACTCCATTCGCTAAGACTGGAAAGTCACCCACTGCCCATTCACCACCTTTGGAGCCACCCTCAGCGCAGCCAGCAAGGTACACGCAGTGCTGTGACTGGGGCTGACCCTCCTCTCTCTAACCCGAGGTTAGTAAAGATCTACCCACATCTACAGTCAAAATCAGTCAGGCAAAGGGAATCCCGAAAGATCCAAACTTTCCAAAACAAAAGTAAAATGTGCATTCTTATTCTGTAAAAACATTGATCAAACTTCATTCTTTCATACTTAGAAAAGAGGGAGAGCAATGCTGCTTTAATACTGCTGGGTCTCATTGCAGGCTTTCAGTAGACCACAGTTTAGGATTTTTCTGTGGTCGTTGTTTTTTGGGGTTTTTTTGTTTTTTGGTGTGTTTTCTTTTGTTATTTTTGGGGGTTTTTGTTTGTTTGGTTTTTAGTTTTGCTATTTTATTTTGAAGGACCGATTCTGAAGTGGAAAATCGCTGGAGCTACCAGCATCAAATTTTCTTTTCATACAGATTTTTGGGTATAATTTCGGTCATTTGTAACATCGTATTGAGACACCCTACCACCCCTGATTCTTTCTGCACCATGAAGCACAGCTAGCACTGCTTCATGAACAGACCTGAGGCAGGCAAGCAACCGGTTCTGATCAGAGGTGTCTAATCCCTGCTAAATCTCTTTCTCATCTCACTCCTGGAAAATTCCAGGAGTCTACCTCTTCTTTTTTTAAGGTAAAATTTCGTTGTGATGAAGCACAGAGGTGTCAGAAGAAAAAAGACGGACCCTGAGTCTGTATGCTCTCACCTCTTCGGAGGTGGAATGCTTTGGCAGCAGAGACGTGGTTGAAATTTGAGCAGATTATACATTTGAGCTTGTCCATAAATGCAAAAAGACTGTCCTAATGCTGGATATTTCTCCATCAACATCAACCAGGTGCTGCTGTTGCAAAAATCTCACCTCCGACTGCTTGCTCTGTGCGTGTGCACACACAGCGATGCACAGACTTTGTTCTCTCTTCATGTCTGAAATTCATCAACTACCCACCCCCGTTCCCAGCCTCACGTCCTCTATGTGAAAAAAAAAAAAAAAGTGAATCCGTTCAGGCTTTGAATATTGTGTAAGAAGCCTTGTGTGTGTATTTTTTTTTTTTTTAATCTTCAAATGAATTAAAGACAACCTGACAATGCTGTCATCTGTCTTCAACGTCACATCAAGGCAAGAAATAATGATAACAGAGCAGCAGAAGGACGCCCACTGAAACCTGGAGGATATATATACACATATATACACACACATACATATATGCCTTGAAACGGTTTGAAAGAGAACAAAATTAGATTACCGTTCTTAGGCTATCACGGTAAAAACGTGTGGGATTTTGCGTGCGTGTGTGTGTGTCAGCGTCTCATCTTTCCTGCCTTATTTTGTGAAGCGCGTGCTACTCGATCCAAACCACTTCTGTGGGATGGGAGAAGAAGACGAGCAGGCACATTCCTCGTTCCCAAACTACCACGACCAAAGGAAGCACAAAAATATCTCCCCTCCCCCTCCATCGTTTCAGGTTCACGTTCCAGTTAATAACAAACGTTACTGCTCTCCTGAGACGCAGGCCAGAGCGGGCACGCTTTACGCGGGGGCCCGGGCGGGCACGTTACGCGCAGTTGCCCGGCGGAAGAGGGGCTGCTCCCGAGGAAGAAGAGCGAGGAGCGGCTCCCCGGGAGGAAGAGCGAGCGAGGAGCGGCTCCCTTTGTCCGCGCGGGCCGCGGGCCGGGGTCGCTCCCGGCCGCCAGGCGGCGCTGCGGCCCCCGGCGGAGCGCAGGGCAGCGGCCGCGGCCGGAGCCGGGCCGGGCCCGACGGACACCGCGTGCTCGGGCACCGGCAATCGCCCCGCAGGGCAGCATGGCATTACCAACGGTCTGACCAGATAAAAACAGATAGGCCGGATCAAAAAAAAATAACCCCAAATAACACACACCAAAAAAACCCCTCAAAAACAAAACTAAAAATCATGGTGGTTGGGTTTGGGTTTGGCTTTTCTGTTGTTGTTTTTGGGTTTTTTTTAATCGCGCTTGTAATCTCATTCGCTCTGAAGGGTAAATAAATTGCAGTTGTATGAAAAACAATTGGTGCTACATGTGTTCATAACAGATGGGATCTTATCACAGTTTAACTGTAATAAATTCTGACTTCTTGAAATTGTAATTTCTACTCCATGCTGGATATCTCTTTTCTACTGTAATAATAGGGCTACGAACTCTTGAGAGCAAGCAGAAAAGTTTTCGCTGCTCGAGAGCCAGGGCATGCTCCTGCAGCCTCTTCCCGAGTGCGGCTCTTTGAAAGTTTGTATGCAAACGCATCTGAAAATCAAAAGGGAGAGAAAACCCTGGCGTGTAGGGAGACAAACAGCTGATCCTTCCCCCGCTGGGTAACATTATTTACTAAGGCCAACGATAATAGTCCTTAAAATACATGCAGAAAACCTAAGAACGAGCCCTCTGTGTGAAGAAGCCCAGGCAAATCACAGATCACGGTTTGCTTTGTGAAGAGAGAAAATGCTAAAAGAAACCCAGCCCCTGAGGAAGGGGGAACCAAACTTTGGATTAATCCCCCATCGCTTCAGCTCACAAAATTAAAAAATAAATTTGAATAACCACTGAAAGGATAAAATTATAATAATAAATTGTCCATATTCACTGAGACTGCGGGACTAATTATTTTCACCATCTCGACTTCCAATTGCTGTTTATCAAGTCGCAGGATAAATGCTCGTAAATCCATTACATTTCCATAAATCCTTTCGCCACTCCGTTTTTGGCCAATGCTTTTGCAACATTAATTGATTTTATTGCACTTTCTGAAGTCACTGTTTATTAAACTCAAGCAACTTCTCTGTGAAAGCGTTGGGTTTTTCCATCGACATACCAAACCAGCGAACGGGAATTATTTGGGTTATTATAGGATCTAGTCCCTTTTTTTACACCCCTGCTGTGATTCTGATGGCAAACGCGAACTGCAAATTACAAGTTTCTAATAATTTACGCTGTTACAGAAAACAGCCCCTTTATCGCTGTTGAAAAATTACTCTAAATCCGAACACCACCTTTCCCCATTGTTTTTAAAAGGGAGAGGCATGAAATGCTACTGGGCGATGGAGATCTAACGCACTAAAAAACGCTCTGCGAGTCTTTTACCTTACTGGGTGGACGGCAGTTATTTTTAGAAAAGGATTTTCGATGTGTAACTAGAAGTCCAACGCAATTTAGAAATGAGCACACAAGTTCCAGGTTTCTCAAACCCTTCTCCCCTTTTCTTCAATCGCCTTAAGAAAACTGGCCTCAACCAGCCTTAAACTGATAAATGATTTCTGACTCCATAGCAGCTGACTTCCAGTTCCTTCACCTGTCACGCTAGCCCCGTGATCATTATTTAAAAGCGTGAAGAGCTAACGCTGGTGTTTAGAGCGCTCTCGCTCGGTCCCACGCTGCGCCCAGGCACCCCGGGCAGCGAGCCCCCTCCCCTCCCTTCGCGCCGCCACTGCCGCCCGCTCCATCAGACCGAACGAGGAGGCGTCCCTGCCATCGGCGGGTGCTGCGGGGTCACCTCGAGGGACTTCAGTGACGCAAGAGTCTTCTAAAACGCAGATAATTACTACAGATCACAGAAGACATGTAGAACTGCCTGTTTTAGGTAGGACAACATAATGCGGCTATTACGAACGTACCCTTGGTATTACGGGTTCAGTGTTTGTAGCCTACCCTCGTCTCCTCAGCCTTTTTAGTCACATAAGCTGCTACCCACGAAGACGTTTTGCGAAGGTGAACGCATCAGCTGTTTGCGATGCCGTCATTACTTACATTGGGAGGAGGAGGGGAAGGACAGGGAAAGCAAGCCGTGGAGCTGCCCCCTGCCTGCGCCTGACCCCCGCGGGTGGCGGGCGAGGAGGGCAGGGCTCCGGGCTCAGGGCCCCCCGCCCGGGGCCAGCCCCCTGGACCTGCTGCGGCACCTCCGCGGGCCCCCCATTGGAGACGAGGCACGAGAGAAAGGCCGGAGCGTCTCCCTGCCTTCCTTCTGCTTGGGACGTGATGGGGAGCGCTGCAGCCCGGCACCCTGCCAGCACGACTAGGAGAAGCCATTCGGCTTTTTCACGGCAAAGCGTCCTGTTTGGAAAAGGCCACCTCCGCAGGTCATCCACTGCCACAGCTTTAGAGGGATCGGTTCAGCCGGGACTGGGACAGACAGCTCAGGTGTGAGGGAAGTGATCACTCTACTGATCAGGTGTGAGGGACTCACACTCGGTACAAGGGAAGTGATCCCACTACGACCACCCTTTCAGGCATCACAAGATCTAAAACTGCAGCTGCAGTGCAATGGTTTAGTTTCACTGAAGTTAGTAAGCATCAACCCAGATACTCAAGCACACCGAGCTATCTTAGAGTTGCGGGGAAGTCTCACCCCTCTTGTACAATTCACAGCCCTTAGCATTCTTTGTGGAGATGTCTTTTTTCCTACCAGGAAAGATCAACTACTAACATCATCTGCTACATTCTTTCTCAGTGGTTGAAGTACTCGTCTTGAGGCGAGGAATATGCATCAATTCCCCAATCTGAACCGTTTCAGACCCACATTGCTCATTTCTTACTAGGGTAGTTCAGTCACCTGGATAGTCTAATGTGGGGAAAATCTCCATTTGCTCCTTTGAAGGCGTTTCACTTTGCATAAAAGTGCACTGAGCCAGAGGGAAAGAGAAGGAATGAACAGGGCTATGGTTACAGTGCTTACCAAAGCCCGGAGACCAGGTGTCCCAGGCAGTGCTCAGATCTAATCATGTTCCTACCCACTCTCTTCACCCAAGAAAAAGCTTTAAACATTCCATACAGAAAAGGTAACATTTGCAACATGCCTTTTTCACCCTAAATGGTAATTAGAAGAGATGAGTCTCTTATTCTACTCAAGGGGAATAGGAAGAAATCCAAATCTGTAGCCACCAAGTTACTAGATAAATAGCTAACGGAATAGGCAACTTCGAGTGACCATTTTTCACAGAAAGCAGAAACCACCATGGCATGATAGGTATCAGCAAACTTTGCCTGACAAGGCTTTAGTAAAATGTAAGGTTTCCCACTGCATGCATTGATCACAGAGTAAAGAAAAACTGGCTCTTGTAGTAGAGTTGCCAGCTGTACAAGTATAAGTATTTTTCCTCTTTGGCCTGTATTTTTATTACTTTGTCCCACCCCATATGGAGCTGCTGAAGACCATCCCCACTAAGCTGCTCACCACTACCTAGATCAGGCTACCACAGAAATTCACTGATGGAGATCAAAACAAACCCAGTCAAAATCTTACTTGTCCCTACATATTTTTACAAGAAGATTTAAGTTAATTTTGTCAACTTGTAAAGAGAAAAATAATTGCCTTATAGTCAATTTCCATCATGAAATACTTGAGCTCATGAGTCTGAGAACATTAATAAGACCTTTTTTTCCTATTTCCCCTTCCAATTCCCTTTCTTCTGCAAAATCACAATTTCCTTAAATATATATTGCAGCAGCAGGCCTAAGGAATGTGTTCCAGATAAAACAGATGAGTAGAAATAAGTGTAGTGTTTTTTCTGTTTTGGTTTTATTTACTTATTTAAGAAGGATCAGCTGCTAAATACATTTCAGTAGAGGTGTCAAATATTTTATGACAAGAGCTGATCACATTTTTAATCATGGTCTTCAGACTGACTTTATGGAGTTAGGGTAAAATGTTATACTTGATCATGAACAGATATCCTACCTACATCAATAGGTTTATAAAAAGATTGAGAAATTAATTTAGACCAGATGCAGCAACTAATTTTTCTAGTTTAACTGTATAATTTGGTCAAGAAACAAATGGTTGTTGATGTATCTACAAAACAGGTACTGACAAATTCTCTGAGAAAACTGGCTACTCATAGTACCTCCATCTTGTTTTAAATAAACTGGGAAAGTGTTATAGCAGGTCTTACCTCCTCAATGAGCAGTTAACACTTTTTATACTATTTTAATCTACCTATTTTTAAAGTAACTGAGTAAAAATGGTACCTTTTCCTACATCATTAAAATCAGCAAAAATACTGCTTAACTCTACCCTTACTGATAGTTATACTAGTATAGTTTAATCCCTATTAGAAAAGGCACTTGTGAATCATCATAGCTGTGTATAAACTGGGTCACAGGTTATGAAAAAAGCTAACTCTGTAAGGGAGAAAAGATTTATTCTAACTAAAACACTTAAACTTGTATAAGCAGTGTTCCACATGGTTAATTGTGTTTGCTGGTTAATGGGATTGTGTCAATTTACATTTATACATTCAAGCTATTAGAACTTGCACACACCTGAAGTCCACAATGTAATGGGAAATTCTAGTCAGCCTGAAATCAGTAGAAGTTTTCTAGCAATTCTGAGAAAGGCAGGATTTCTCTTCTGACAGAGGAAGCCCTAAGGCTTACAAATTCTATTTTCAAACATAAGAATATGTACACAGTTGTACAATTAATGACAATTTGGGAAGGGGCCTGGAAACACCTTGGAGCAAACTATGGGAATTTTGGTTTTCTCTCTCTGATGGTTTAGAGGACAAAATCTGAAGAGGCCATGCAGTGTACATCCATGTAAATAGGCAAGAAAGAAAGCATTGAACTCACATACAGAGAAGAGCTGGTTTTAGCCATTGTATCACAGACTCAGTCAACTTAGAACTGATGCCTGTCAAGGTAATAAGAGCACAGGGAGTTTAATCAGCACATCTCTCTGACCAGTCATCTCTCATGTTTTAACACAAGAAATTGTTTCATTTCAGTGATGGGTGAGATGTGTACATTTTTATTTCTTGTATGTTATTTATACAAAAAATGTCTTGTCCAGGTCTTTCCCCAAGAAAATAATAGAATAATACTTTCAACTTCACTAAAAAAACCACCTCAAATTCCTATGAATTAGTAAGAAAATAGAGGACTGTGAATTTGTTCTACAAGTTTGTTTGATTGTTTATGCCAAGCACCTCTGAAAATATCTACATCTGTTCTGACAGCTAATAATCTTCGATTAAGCAAACCAATAAAAATTAATTATTGAATAAGTAATTTAGTTCAGCTTTTATATGCATAAATACACAGACTAGTTTACACACTGAGTGCTAGAAGAATAATGTAGTTAGTTGTGCATTCCCATCTTGAAAACAATTATTGCATAACCATGTCATTCCATCAGCTATTAAATGGTAAACTTGCTTGTGCAACATTTTCCCAGTTTTTCTGTATTGCAGGCATTAAAATGAGGACAGGCATATTTCTGTGAAGTCTCTTTTGATGTATTTTGTAATAGTTTCCTTTTATCTGTTCTAAAGCTCACAACAGTTTTTTCCCCCCCAGAATTAAACTACCCTCTCCACCACACCCACACCACAAGCTGTCCTTAGGAATGCAAGTACGTACAATCCTGGAAGTGCAATAATCACCATCTTGCTCATTACCTGGAACCTCCAGGGCTGACTCACAAACCTTTACACCTCGAGTTAAATATCCTAGCAAGCAGCTGTAGCATACTCATATCCGCTGCTGGCCAGATGCAGCCACAGAGAGGGACGCACAGCACAGTGAACAGTGGGTTACATATGCACACCCACTCAAAAGCAGGTTAAAGATTGGCTAGAGACTAATCCATTTTATAGGCTCAGAAATTGATTTTCAGAGAAGCTGAACTACAGGTGCTCAAGGTTGTTAAAAAAAACCCGAAACAAAACCAGCCTAACTCTGGCGGTACTGCTAGCAGGGTTCACTGCAGCAGAGGAAAGCATGGGAAACAGGACCTTGGAGTCTGGTATTCCCTAAGTCTGTGTTCATTGTGTGCAGCATGACACAGTTATTCTTTTCCTGGAGTGGTGTCTAAAGGTGTTTGCTTATAACCATGAAATTAGGGACAAAATGGACTGTAAATGTTATCCATAGCACTAACATTCAGTTATTTTTGGATGGAATGTACAATACACTTAATTAAATCCTCATCAGAACAATACGAGGTGACAAGATATATCTATATTACTGATAAGTAGTGAGACATGTTAGAAAGTAGACATGTTAGAAAGTAGACAGCTGTAGAAATCAGCTCTGGACCAAGTCAGACAAAACTGGTGTAAGTTAAACAGGAAAATAAACGAAGTAAGTGGATCTCGAAACCTTTAAATTCCAGAAAGGCAAACTCTGGTGTAGTTATATCAGCTGGATCGTGGAGTTAATAGGTTGAATAGGGAGCAAAGTCTTACTAATACTTCACATAAACAATGTTTAAATAGTCAAGAATCTACATTCCAAACACAGTGAAAAGCAAAGAGAAATGCAGAAGATGGTACTCCAGGCCAAACTGAATGCACGACCACCCTGAGAAGTGTTAGATGTGAAAAGAGAAACAAACAGAACACACGGGCAAAAGCACTTGTGCGTGCTCATTGGTCTTTAACTGAGAAGCATGGGGTGAAGTGAGAACTGCCAAGAGAGGAACTGTTCTAGGCTTGGCAAAGGATATTAAAATAGATGAAGATATTATTTCAGTTACATAAATGAAAGAAACCAATGCAGTAAAAATTAAGGATAGTACAGGCATGTTCCAAACTTGAATTGATATGCTGTATTCATTTAAATGAGAAGAGCAATACTGAGCATGGGGAAACAACTGATAGGAACGACACTAGAGAATAAAAATCAGATAAGTCAAAAAGAAATCAAATCTGGTGTGGACCCAGACTATAGGAGTCTTGTTGATCTCCAATCCAACTCAGAATTCTGGAATTTAAGACCACAACAGCAACAAGGCATCTCTACCAAACTTAAACAAAACAAAACGGATGCAAGCCAAATACAGACAATTATAAGAATTGAAATATGATGTCTGACATTGATATTTTTCATTCTGCTTCCAGTAATGGAGAAAACTTTACAATAGCAAGTTGAAAGCAACAACACACAGAAAATAGATAAAAATATTTAAGCGATACAGCCTAGGATTATTGAAAGTAGATGACAACACATTAAATTTCCTCTGGTTTAAAGACAAACCTCAAATCTATTATGTGCTAAAAAAGATAAATGGTATAACTTCTCAATATTAATACGGTGACTGCTAAAACACCATGACTGTGGATCACCACTCTATGGCAGCTGGTGCAACTTCCAACAGAGCCAGGGGAAAGCAATGGTGTGTAAATGTCTGGGAAGAGCTCACCTGAAATACTGCATTCAATATAGTCACCTGCATTTGAGAGATTAACCAGACTTAGAGCAGGTAGAGGAGACCTGCTAGGTAGAAAAGGGCAATGGAAAGCTTATTTTATAAAATGAGATTAAACAAGCTTGATTTATTTTGTCTACTATAACAAAAGCTGAGAGAAGACAGGATTGCTGTCTAACTTCTAGTTAAAAAGCTGAGAGAGAGAAAAAAAATTAAAGGAGGATTTTGGCATGAGTCCAACTAGACTTTAGCTGGCCATGAATTTTTTTTTTAAGTATGGTGCTAGCTCATTGTTTTTGACTTTATCCCAAGTCAGTTCCAATAGCAAATGGCTCACCAGCAATGTTGTAAAGCAATCACATTCTGTAACAGCTATCCTCTGGGAATAGTGGGAATAAACCACACAAGGGTTCTTAAGATAGAGTACAACACACTTCAAAAACAAATTATCCAATGTGACAGCTGCAGTAGGGAGGGGAGGCCTCAGTAACCCAGAGAGTGCTGTCCTGCTCCAAAGCCTTGCACAATGGAGGAGGTGGTAGATAGAATTAAATCTACCATGACAAAAATAACATTTTTATGATGCTAAGAACTGTATAATACCAATGTCGAGGTAAACAATACTATAAAGGCTATTTTCTGTTTTCACACTTAAGCCTCAACTAGTTATTTAACAACAGAAGAAACTCACAAAACAACAATGTATAAACAACCACATTACACATAAAAGAGTTAAAGAATTCCCTTCAGAAGGGAAAAGCCATTATGACAAAACTTACTTTTTCCTGTGGAAAACAAGTTATCAACAAAACCCATAGAAACTTAAGTAAAACACATCAACTTTAAAAAGAAACCTCCCCAAAAGAATTCTTCTTTAAAATGAAATACCATACTGCAAGATACACAAATAACAAACAACCTAAAGACTACTCTGATATAAAAATTCAAATCCTTTGTTTTACAGGAAAACAGATCTTAATGAAAAAAGTTCGCTTGCAATAAAAAAGATAACAACATTTGAACCAAAGACGACTTAAGCAGATGGTGATTTGTAAAGGGATTTTTCTTGATACAGACTTTAAAAATCCCCAAAAGAAGCTAACGTGATGACAAGCATTCCTCAGAGAGAAAAGCAGGAAGGGAATTTCTGCGGGGCACTGACCTGCTGGCGGTCCCGGCGGCGCTGCTGCTGCTCCCGCACCGCGCCCTTCCCACGGGCAGAGCCGAGGCCCCTCACGGCCTTTCCTTCTCCGAGGGCAGCGGAGATGCTGCTTCCATCTTCCCAAGCAGCCGAACACCCACTTCAGGCACCAGCAGCCACGCCTGCCTGCCCTTGCGGCGCAGAGCCTGCTGCGACGAGGGGTGATCATCCCCAGGTGAGCAACTCAAGACGCTCAGGTTCCCTCAATCTGCCCCATTAGCGCGGCTCGGTGGCCCGTTCTGGGGCGGACTCCTGTGAGACGGCCGTACATTCCGGGAGATGTCTGCAGCGGCTGCACGGCTCAGGCCGGGTTTTGTCCCGCCAGTCACTGGGGAGTGCGACATGCACATCCTCCCCTTCCTTCTCCAGAAACTCCGGCCGGTGCCTCACCTGCCTTTGGGCCCGCGCTGCTGAGGGGAGGTGCGAGGGAACCTTCCAGAACCCCTGGAGGTGACAGTGACTCAGGGCTCGTGACACTTGTTTAAAGAACAAAAACATATCTGAAAAATGAGCAACTCTGTTGACTGGTTCGATTTTGGAAATCTAGAGTGACCTCCCCCACAAGAAAACCAACTGGTCTTGGGCTTGTGATTCTGAAAAATGCCATCGCTGAATGTTAGAGTAATACCTGGTAGCTACAGCCTGCTGTGACATTAAACAAGGATGCAGACTCCTGCCCACAGCATGGCAACTGTAAAAGTGATAACAGAACTGATCTCTTCCTTCCAGTCTGCTGGGGGAAATACCAGGGGAAAAAAAGAGAGCTGATCCATCTTCATGGGCTTTTCAGGAATTGCTCTCTGCTGAGAATACAGCTGGGATGAGTTCACATTAAACATGCCTCAACAGCCAGCACCATGCCATTTCTTATGGGCTAGAAAGTTGACATATAGTGACAACTTTTAGGTGCAATCGAATTAAAAGCTACACTTACTTACTCATTAAAAAGATGCTAATAAGGCCATTCAGTGCATACTTGAGTTGTTGACACCTGTATTAAAGGGGAGCTACAAGAACTGCACAAATTAGAAAATGAACTATTTTAAGTACATATTAAGAGTTCCAACGGATATTTTCCATCACAAGCAGCAGGTCCCAGTTGTATACATTCATTAATCTTGTCCCTTCCTTGAAATGTATAGCTTGCTGGTTTACTTTTCTAAAAAGCAACCAGAGCTAAAATCAGTTACAGAGATAATTGATAGAAATGTAACAGTGGAAGTTCTGGGGCTTGGACATTAATGTTTTATTAAGGCTTTGAGACAGCACTCATGACAGAATTAGGCAAGCATAAGTGACAAACACTAACAGCATGAAGAAAAAAAAGTCTTTATGGTTAAAAGGTCTAATATGTAGGGATTTTTTTACTGAACTACAACAAAGATTTATTTTCTCCTCATTCTCCCTTCCCAAAGAAAAGCAATTCAGTTTTCTTCTCCTGGACTTTATATATAAAGTTAATGTCATACTCAAAAACTTCTCTGTGGCAAAAAAAAAACCTTTTTGCTTTTTGGCAAACAAGGGAGGAAAAAACTTTTCCTCTCTCCATAGTGTTTATTAGTTTGCTAACAACATTTAACACAAATATGAAGGATATGCAGATCATAACACCTGCAAAGGACACAAGTAGTAGGCTAATAGGGGTGAGAGCTTGTAAGATGCCTACTCCACAAACAAATGTGACATTTTCAGATCTGTCAGCTGCATTTAGTAACAGAGATACAGATTTCCTGTAAATGCAAGCAGAGAGAGACTGACAGTTCATCTACATACAGAGTTGTGGTGATTTGACTGAGAGTTTGACTGCACATGGAATTATTCAAGAATAAAAGTAACATCCTTACTGAATAACTGTCTTGTGCAGACATATTTGTTCTAGTATACAAACTAGAATAAGGTAATTATGTATGTGATAAGCTTCTATATGTAGAATAATTTTGTAGGGTTGTGACAATTAGATTCAGATCCTGCCTCAGCCTGAAACAGTTTTCAAGTAAAGTAATATCTTAAACTTGAATTTTTGAAAATTTCTTAATTCAGAATTCTGGGAATGCCTTCCAGGTTTTTTGTTTGTTTGTTTGTTGGTTTGTTGTTTTTTTTTTTTTCCAATTAAAAAAAAATTAAATTTAAAATTTTTTTTTAAATTTTTTTCTGTTGAAACTAATTTGTCTTAATTTGATTGAGAACAGGTTTTAAATACATGAAATCACTGCAGATTTCCTGTACTTTTCTTACAAATGTAACATAATCAGGAGTCTTACCTGAGCTCAAGCCTCTGAAATTTGGATTTATGTATGGCTTGAACTCATGTTCTACAATTCTAGGGATATTCTGACTTGACGGTCTTCTAGTATCAGTTCCACAGTTCCCTAGAGTGAGGATTTCTGGCCCTTCTGTTTACTTATTCCCACACTCCTTCTCTGTATAAGACAGCACATATTCCAGCTGCCTGTGCATCAGCAGTCTCTGGTCAGAAGTCTCTGTGAAGTGCTAGGAGGATGGAGAATCACACGTGAGCTCCAGCTGCCTTCTGGTGTGAATAGAGCAGAAAGTGCCATTTCAGGAGGGAGACATCCACAACTGTGGTCTGCAGAGGTTTGTACAGGAAACTGCAAAAGATGTGATAAAATCAATTACTAGTCTTTAGCTTGAAAGAATAAAAATTTCAGTATTGAATCCTGCATAATGAAGAGACTGAAGCATTTCTAAAATGTTTCTATTTCCTATCTCTGTTGAAAGGACTTTGAATATCCCACCTTGTTCTTCTTTACCTCCCAATAAGCATGAAAGTTGCAGTGAAAAGTCTTTAACAGCACTGTGAGTTTTAGGACATAAAAGGAACGGTCAAAGGCAGAACTAGGGAATCTAGACCAATTGATCTCTACAGTAGAGGATTTTCTGTGAGGTGACTCACAGAATCACTGTTTATGGTGTATCATAATATGAAATACCTTAACTTCATGAGGGAGGAAGACATTCCACTTCCTTGGCACCACACTTCTTATATCATAACCCCTAGCTCACCAAGTTAAAATGGGCCCAGATGGCTGCAAATCAATGTTTTAAATATCAGATTATTATTTTTAGCTATACCTAATTTTTTTTTTAATCAAAGCTGGAAATATAGCACAAATGTCTGTATACTTCATACACTTCCACTGTAAAACTTGTCTTACTGCTGCACTGCAAAATGTAGTTTCAGTAGTGGTATCTTTATGGCATAATCTATGCTGTGTCAAAGTGGGTTAAATGAAATCTTAAATTAAGAAGTTCCTTAGTGTCTTGCACCACTGCTCTTTCCCATTTTCACAAGGGAAAAAATTGAGAAAAGGTCATTTGTAAAATATAAACACAATTTTAATATTTTTCCCCTACTAATTGTTAATGCTTGAGAAATTTTTAAAGAGGAAAAAGTTAAGACATCTGGAGATTCTGTGCAGGTCAAGCGTGGCTTGTTCTTCAAGTCCCCTCCTATAACTAATCTGCTGAGAAGACAGCAGCAATGGAAAATCCTTTTAGTATAGGTGCTGTCCAGCTACAGAATTGCAAAACCTTAGGTAGAGGGATTAGCATTATTTTAGGAATGATGGAGGGAAGCCTGTATCCAGGGCTTTGCTAATCTTAAAGAGTACTAATGTGTCAGGCTTTTAGTCTGATCCTCTTGTGCAATAGTCACATCTGACAGTATTTTGGGTTTAGGTGTCTTAAATCTACAATAATTACTAGTCTGTCTGTGAGTGAGTAAACTGGCCTGAAACAGCTTTTGGACAAGTGAATGATCAGAGAGGAAGTAAAGAAATATTAATTATGTAAAATTATCAACTTTTGGCCTTGCAAGCTGCTTAGTAGTAGAAGGACTATTTCTGTCTTTCCAAGGATAAAAATCCCCTTGTTCTTTCCTTGCTTTGTTGGGGCTTTGTATCTTAGGGTACGTCTGAGACAAGCACCCAGATTACTGTAGAGCAGATAGGGAAAGAATAGGGACATTTTTCTTGGATGACCCATGGCAAGAAATGTCTAAAGACTTGTAATGCAGATTGAACCAGCACTTCTCATTCATCAAAAAACTGAGAACTAGAAAAGAGAAAGAGGGAAGTGAGGAAAGAGGGATGAAACTGCAGCCCTTTTCTGTGATGCTGAGCCAGAAATGACTGGGCAGAACTGATGGCAGCAGGATTACCTTAGTGCCCCACTAACTCAAGTGCCTGAACCCTGCTCTAACATCTCTGGGTACCTGTGGGTAGTGCTTCAGACTCACAGCCATGCAGTGACTGACAGATGAGGAACAAGTCCATGAGTCTGTGCAGCAAACAGCTATTCCTGCTTCTCACCAATTCCCATACAAGCACTCAACTCTCCACTACCTCTACTAGTGAGACTGGTAGAGTGTTGCTGGTTATTAATGTTCCTTTAACACATACTTTTCAACTTGGTTGTTTACTACTGGCAGAAGGGATTCTTGTAATGTTTTACATTACAGTATTTGGTATTCTATTATTAATAAATTGATTAAATTCTAAAATATTTTATGGTGCTGGTTCATGGGCAAAAAGGAAGTGTCATGAAGTCAAACGACAAAACTTACATAATATCCAAACTATTTTATAACATTAGGAAAAAGACCCCAGTAAATAAACAGTACTCTACAGAAGAACAATACATTCCCTTTTTATTCCTTCATATAGGTTACCACTCATTGTGAAGATAGGGCACACAGCCCTACAAGGATTACACATCCTTTTTTCAGTGGTGGCAGATGCTTTCTTCTTGCCAGTACTGAAGATTTTCTTAGTAGTAGTTTTGACTCTGCATCCAATTTCCAGTTGTATGGATGCAGCATATCAAAATACAGATCACTGTACATTTCAGCATCCTGGCAGTATTGGCAGCAACACTTTTCCTTCTAAAACATTTTCTTTTACTGTTCTGCAACTGTGCTGTTAAGCTTTGTGCTGTATGCTTTCAGTAGACTTGATTCTGTAGAACAGTGATAAAATACACTGTTATTCAGAGAGTAATCTCATAATCTTGTCCTGATAAATTAAAGAGTTGGCCTAAGGACACTGCACCTTCACGTTGAAAGGTTCTCAGTGCCTTTGCAGTCAAATAAGACCTGCATAATAATTAAATAATAATAAAATAATTTAATAATTTAATAATTTAAATAATTAAATAATTAAATAATAAAAATAATAAAATAATTAAATAAGAATTTTAGATATCACATATACAAATGCTATTGATTGAAATCATGGACTTAACAAAGCAGGCCTAGTCTCAGAGTAATTATTTCAGATATCTTGAAAGCATTCTCTGTTTGTGGCTATATCACATTTATAGCTGCTTCAGAAACCACTGCCACATCACCAAAGTTTGCCTTTGAACAGCAAAGTCCTCAGTTATGTGCAGAAGTCAAGAAAACCAAATTCTGCATAGCAAAAATGTAATTTTATATATCAATATAAATATACACAAAACATTTTAAGGATAAAATTTACTTCAAAACACTTGTTCCATTAATTGAAAACTGGAACAACATTTTTCCATTAAAAATTGTCTTCAAATAAAATAGAGACTTGAAGGTGGATGTGGTTTTTGTGTTCTGGTTAGCAAAACAAAAGTCAGTTAACAAATAAATATATTAAAAATCCTTTAAATCAGAAAGATATTTATACTAACTCTAATAATAGTTGCATTCTCTTATTAGGAACAACTGACACATTGACTGTCCTGCTTGACTTGGGTTTGCAGTACCTTTATGAGTTCAAGAGAAAAAAAATTACTCTTCCACTCTATTCCAGGTTGCAGCCAGACTTTGTATGAAATGGGCCTAAGTCCCAACTCAGCCACATGATTTTTAGCTCAGAGCTGCTCTGCATAAAATCCTCTTTTCTTGGAGTATTTTTTCAAAGATGCATTAAAAGAAAATGGGATTTTTATGTTAAAACTCTGTGGCTATTCTAGGAAAATAATTGAGAGAAATCCTCTGCTTATGAAACAAGTGCACTGTTAACAGGCACTCCCTTCACTGTATGGGCTTCTTAGTGATACTCCCCCTTTCCCCAGAAATCACCAACAACCCTGGAAATTACCTTATGGCTACTGCAGGGTAAAGACTGGCATCTGGTTCTGGTCTGCAATATTGTTTTGATAAGATCAAAGCTTTTGCATTATTGTCAGGAAGCAGCAAGGGCAGCTGCTCTCCCAGGGAACAGGGATCCAAGGGCAATGTCACCAGGGCAGGGTGACATTGTCACCAACCAGGCGGTCCCAGTGTGGAAGCAGGGCAGGATCACAGACAGCAGCTGATATTCAACCAAGAGGTCAGACAATTAGACAAGTTTGTGCTGATGAGGCAAATCCATGATCAAGCTGGAAGTCTATCTGCAGGTCAGGATCAGACTGGTGAGTGCAGCTGGAATCATGACCTTTGAGCAGGTTCGTAGTAAAAAAGTGAGGTCAAGGCCATCAGCCCATGGGTCAGGCTCAGGATCAGTGGGGTCCATGACCATGGTCCTGCTCAGGCAGGGACTGAGGACACTCCAGAGCCTGTGGACAGAGACTGGGGGAGACCACAGGTGAAGTTTTTGAGCTGTGAGGGCTCTGACAACTACAGAGTAGACAACTGTCACAAACTCATGACATGTGAGGCATTCAAAACTCCTTAGAGATACTAAGAATTTTACCTTGTGATGTCTGAAGGATTTCTAGAGATAAAAGAGTTATCCCAGAGTTGTCATGTTCCCTGAAAAAAGAATTAGAGTTTTATCATTCCTGTATATTATTTAAACCTGACTTACTGCTTCCATTCAAACCCAAGCTACTTTGCCATTGAAAGAAGAATGGAAAATTAAAATCATTAACCTATAGAGACAGATTAATAATTTAGCATAGGTTCTATTCCTAAAAGGCCTCTTCTTGCAAATAGTACCTCATACAGAATGCACAAAAGTGGAAGTTTTAGTCAATTAAGTTTGTTTAAATGGCATTATGGGGGATAAGCCCCAGCTGTTTCAGAAAGTGTTATCCTAGTGCTCAGAGACCTTGTACTTAGGCAGTCAGCCAAAATCTATCACCATGGATTCACAACAATCAAGGCCTTGACAAGTTTTATGTCTAAAGAAAACCAGTTAGTCAATTAATGGTTAAAGACTTCAAAACATCTTTTTGTTAGTATGACACTGATTAAAAAGATAAAAGACTAAGGAAACCTTTTCAATACTTTTCTGTTCTTTTCCCCAAATCTTCTGAGGAGGAGGAATGACAAAAAAAAAAAAAATCCAACCACAAATCCTGCTAGAACACATAATAGTTAACTAGTAGCCAGTCGTTTAGAGTAACACTTCCATCAGCAATTGGTACATTTCCTCTAAAACAGAAAGGAACTTTCAATGGATTTTACGGTTTCAGACTTCAGTCTTTAATTGGATGTGGCCATTTAATTTTGAATGAAATAGTTTTTCTTTTATTGCATTCTGATACATGCCAGCTTTGACAGAGAAAGCCAGCAACATAATGCTCATATGGCACATTAAGAGGCACACTCTGTTGTGGCTTTGCACTTGAGAGACCCTAAGTTCTACAAAACTTGTTCATTAAAAGGCTTGACTACAGCAGTCTCAATAAATGAAGGAGACACAATTGCTTTTTTGCAAAACCTATTTTTGAACTCTATGAAGGGAGAAAATAACAAATTATCTGCCCCAATTTCTCTTCATATTCTTTAGCTAGCTCAATCAGACATAGCTACACTTCTTGCAGGTGCTCCTCAGTGAAATTCTGTGGCCCTGGTAATAAAGAATATCAGACTGCATCATCACAGAGATTTTGCTCATCCTGAAATCTAACAAGAGATCTTTTAGGAATCTGTGTTTCTTCAGAAAACACATGGTTCTGATGCCTAAACTTACTCAGAACTCGCCGCTCTAAGTGCCATTGAGCAGACACTAAATATTTCAGTGAGGCTCACCATGGTCATAATGCAAATACGTGCATACACACTGCCTTGTAGATTTTCCTTGCTTGTGACCTTGACCTTCTCAGCAGCCATTTGGATGCCTTCTAGAACAGCCACAGATTTAGGAAGTGCCAGTTCCTAGGAATCTCTCAAAGAAAATGCTCACCCAGTACATGCCTGCACAACTGTGCTGACGTCAGCAAGCTTCTTCATGAACATAAATTTTTTGCTGAAGGAAAATTCAGTGCTTTCTCTTAGCAGCCTAAATTTGGGAAATTATCCTTTCTGGGATTAGTGTTCAAACAGAAAAATGCTAGCACATCACAGGACATAGTTTTCAACTGAAATTCTGCAGTCCAATGAGGTCCTCAGCAGCAGTACTGGCTTCCAAAACACCAGTTTTCTTGGTACCCAAGAGCCCCAGCTATGCAGATGACCTTGAATATAAAATTTAGATGTTCAAATGCAGTGAGTGCATCTGCAGACCTTGCCTGAGCTTTAAGAATATTCTATGTAGATAAGATCCAAAACCAGGGGAAAAATGTGTTCTCCTACATGAGTTTCAACACCAATCTGAAGAATTCTTTGGCCTAAAGCTACCCAGGTTCCTACCACTGAAGACCAAATTTTTTTTAAAAAAATTATTTTCAGGTTAGTTTGCTTCCTTTGACAATGAACAAACCTGCAGCAAAAGCAATTCTCCAGTGGCAAAATATTGCACAGATTTTCCTGTCTCCACTCAGAGAATCAAATTCTGTTACTTAATTGCATCCATCTGAATAATTTTAAACCCATCTTTTACTTTTTTTCCTGTCCAAGTTCAATAATTGTTATACTTGAAGGCACCTGCAGAGAAGATTGATGAATCATCTTCAAGCAGCCATCAACTTTCTGAATGTATAAATTGTTCATTCAGGGTTCAGTCGCAGAGATCGAATGGTCTCTTCACTCATACCACAGTAGCAGTTTTATCAGTAAGGTAGACACAGATGCGTTCCACAGTTGCCACCATTTTCAGAAAAACAACCTCAAAGCATCAACCAGGATTCATTATTTTTATTTAAATAGATTCCCCAAACATCACAGAGTTTAAGGAGTGGTAAAAAGCAGACTGGGGACAGCTTGTGTGGGAATTAAGAAATTACATGTCCTTTGTACTTTTTCCCAAGGTAATATAAACAGTGGCTGTTAAAGTTCAAGGAGATGACTTCAGCTATGCAGGTTAAAGGTGTCCTTTTCCACTAAACTAATATCACAACCTGGCTGATAGCCTCTCCACCTTGCAGCGCTAGCAAGGGATTTTCTTCTGCGCATAAATTACACTAAATTAACCATCCCTGGCAGGTCAGTGGTAAAATTATATATTTTCAGTGAAGCCAGCAGTTGGGATTTTCAAGGGCATTTTTCTTTTTGTTTCAACAGGAATACCAGTGAAAGAATGTCTACCCTGAAAAATTCTGCCCTCACATTTCCATTTTGGCTAGAAACCAAACTGTTTTCAAAAGGTGCAGCTCATTAAGAGAGGGAGCCTTTGTTTAGTTTAATTTCAAAGTTATAAAATATACAACTGTGAAACTGCAGTAAAAACATTTCAGCCACTTAAGCAAGGATGCAATATATTACTAAACTTTTCCTGAAGCAATGAAGATTAAAAGCATGGTTTCCTATTTTTGCCTTTTCTTTTTGTCACAGCAGTTAAATTATTCTTTTGTGAAAAAAAGGAAACAAAACAAAAGACATATGCATCCCTCTGTTTTCAAGGATATGTTTTCATCAACTCAGGTCTAGAGCTATTTAGAAAACAGGAGAAAATGTTTATCACTGTTTTAATTTGATTAGTTAATTGTTGCTGGAAAAATCAACACTTCAATGTGTTGAAAATGTGAAACATTTTCATTAATTTTACAAATGTCAACAGGGACTGGTTCTGCAAAAAGTCAGGGGGGAAAGATCAGCAGCCACAATGTATTGGAAAACTTAATCAATTCAGTATATCTGTCCCCAAACAGAACCAAATAGAACTGAGTTGCAACCATTAGAGTTGTTGCCTCTTTCTAAATCCAAAGCATGAACTCTCCTGAAAGAGTCCCTTTAATAAAAGGCTTCATGCATCAACCATTGAAAATAAATGAGAAAAAAGGCCTGGATTTTCAAATTATGTGACACTGGCCAACCAGAAAAACCGAGTCATGAATCATTTGTAAAAAAATTTGACTTTGGTCATTGCTGCAACACATTTGGAAATCCTTGGGTACTCTAGGCCTGTATATAAATACGTATACATACACATGAGTACAGTTCCTCTTGGGGTTCCCACTTCTTCATCTGCCAGCTGAAATACTTTGAGGTGAGAGGGCAGTTTTGCTAAGGGAAAAAGGTTCACAGATCTGCTATAAAGTTCGCAATCACATTTGACCATATTATAACCCAGCAGAATTCACATGTAAGCAAACTTGACATGTTTGCACGAAGTCCACTGAGAACCAACTTGGGGGTATTTTTAAAAAAAAGGGAGAGTAAAAATAACTAAAAGAAATTCCATTCTATTATAATAAAATACCCAATTTAAGCTAATTATTTAAGCATGCTCTTCAAAAGAAATATAAAAGCTTTAATTAAAACTGCACACATGAACCAAGACTTAATCAACTACAGTTACCAAATTCAGCTAGTGGTAAGCCACAAGCTCTGAAAGGTCCCATTTGGCTGATAAATGCAACATTTTTTAATATGTACAATAAAAATAGCAATATCATTTAATGTGAAATGTGAAAAAATTATTGCAACAAAGTGACCCTTGCTCCCAAGCTGAGAATTTGACCATGGTCCTCTAACTCACTGAGACTGTGAGCATGGTCTCTCCAATACATCTGATTTACATGGTGTGAGTGCGCCTTTTTGTATACAAAATTTTAACACACAGCAATCTCTGATGGCTGATTACCACCCTCCCTCTCTCCTTTCCTTTATTACTGGGTTTATAATGAAAACGTTGACACAGCCTTAACTATGGCAACATTAGCATTTGCCATTATAATTAACGGATTCTTTTTTTTTCCCTTTGTGATTTACATGCATATATTCTTCCCAGTGCAGTAATTACAGATGGTATAGCTTGTAACATATACTATCCCTGAACAAGAAATACATTCTTTTTGGAGTATGTCTCTGATAAATTTTATTTAAATATAAAAGGTAATAGGCAGAAAATGTAGTTTGCTTACAAGTTTCCTTTATGGTTGTTTGACTGTCACTTTTCTGCAGATTTATGATAATCATCCTTGCAACAAAAACGTTTACTTCACTGTCTAAATAATAAGGTAATTTGTTACAGCTAATTACTCAAGTGCTTCCTTAATCTCAATTAAAAGATTCAGGCTTATTTTCTACATTTCTGCAGCAGTAAGCTCCAGAATATCTTGTTAATGTATTCCCAATCACATATTTGTTAAGGAATGCATGGTCCATGCAAAACTGAAATGCTAAAATACATAGCTGCAATCTTAAACAATGATTTATTGTGACATGGGATGTGGGACATTTCCACAGCTTTTGTGATTGCAGTAATGAAGCTGTAAACCAAATAGCATGAAATGAAGCAAGGCCTTACAATTTAATCAGCTCGTAAACAGATCTACTGCATCAAGCAAATGACATTATTATCCATCCGAAGTAAATCATGCTAATCTCAGGAGATAAAATCAACATCATTAATGGTCACATGTCATATTCATCAACACTAAACCATCCCTTTTGACAGATTAATCCTAACTACAGCTCCCACGATGTATGGTAATAGGGCTTGTAGCATACATTTCATTCAGCAGTAAGGCTAACCAGCACTCTTAGTCTGCTATTACAAATAATTTTTTTATTGATTTACATATTTTAAAATGCATTTAAGGTGAGGTACCATTAAAAATCCTGTCACTATCACATATTTCTTCCTCACATTCTCAGCCTGTATTAATAGAAACTAAACACCGTATGCCATATAAATACTTTCTTTAACACACTGTTAGTGGTAATTAAAGAGTTCTGCCTGTGTTTTTCATTCAGCAATGAAAATATTCACCCTTTTAAATAAGGTTTAAAGAATTATTGATACTATTATTCTAATATCCCATTCATAGTGTACCAGCACAGAGGGCCCTTGGTCATGGATCAGGGCTCAATCAAGCCAAGTAGGATCCTGAAGACTTTATTATCTATTATCCCATCATTAATACAGCATCAAAAACCCAAAGATGCATTTATGTATTCACTCTTCATTGCAGTTTAATATATCCTGCAGACTGGTGGTGCATTTTTGCTCTGAATCCAGCTCCTGCATACTGCCTATTTGTTCCAAACACAAAATATATTTATTTATCATGGAACTGACCCTGTATGAATGCTTTTGAAAAGTGTCCACTATTCAAAGTGTCACTTTCCTTGAACAGGCACTGAATTATATTGACAGGCACATTATCAAGGGCTGCTGACTGACAGAATGAATGACTGCGGCTCCATGCCGCATTGCCAGTCATTGACTGAGTGGGTGCAAAAATTATCTACAACCTTTGGAGATCTAAAGGACTCTGAACTATGGCTAGAAAAGAAGATAGATGCAAGTGATTTACTTGCACAGCATTTATCAACTTAGTACAAACATCTCAACTATTGCCCAAACTACTTCACTAATGTAGTAATTCATTAACGGTCTATTCTCTTTCCTGAAACTATTTTTTAACATCCCTTTTATGCAATTATTAATGTCATGTTATTCAATATGTGTTTATCTTTCACCAGGGAAATGGTTGCGATAATAATTTTAAAAGCAACCACTGCTCCCTGCATTTTTTTAGGCCAATGTGGGTTAAGATGTATCTTAGTAAGATTATTAGGGCAAAGCAAAAACAATATTAGAGACTGCCTGTGGCTGATGTGTAGCAATCAGTAAGTCTGGTTAAGAGAGAAGGTAGAATGCTTCCTGCACTGTGTTGGGGTTTTGGGAAAACACTAAACTAACCATAAGAGCATTTCATTTACTTGCCAAAATAATTAGCCAGATGTGTTTTTGATATTTTTGATTAAGATAACGGCAGCTTGAAGAAGTAGACCACAAAATTCTACCTTATCTATTGACTAGAAAAAAAAGGGGCAATAAAATATTTCAGTAAGTGCATTAATTTCAAAACCTCAAAGCACTAATGTCAAATTTACTGGAATCCACTGACCTTTAAATAGCTTTTAAAGATTTTATGACTTAGATTGTCACATTAGCTACCAAGAATCCTTAAGAAGCAGTTTTTTCCATCTATGGTGTGTTTTTAATGTTGAGGTTGTGAAGACCTTCCCTTTTCTGCCACTGTCCTTTTTACTCTCACTGCTCTCATACTTGATGCTCTGCCTAACTAATTACTTAATCTTTGACAAGCTGCAGATATCTGTGGTGCTTATCAGTGATCGTGGTTAGAGGACTAAAAGAATCACTGATGAGGAGGAACAAAACCTCCATCTTTCTTACAGGTTTTTTTTTGCTATTGCATACTGTGGTGTGAGGAGGGTGTCATTGAGCTGGTACTCCTCCAGAACTGTGTCCTGGTACCTCCCAGACATGTCTGCTCTTCAAAGGTTTACTAGTAAAGCCAAGATGAAAGTAATCTGTATTTTAAGGCATATGGTTTAGGTAAGCAAAAGAAACAAACCTGTTTCTCAGGCAGTGCCTGCAAAACTGGCAAAACTGCAAAACAGAATTTCCTGGTGGTATAAGCACATATAAAGTAGAAATTTTGCCAGCACAGCTATGATGCAATGAATGTAGAACAAAAAAATAGTCTCGACAGAGCTGTGAGAGCAAAATTTTCCTGTGTAGACCAAGTCCTAGGAAGAGATGTCATAAGCAAAAATTATTATGTTCTGAAAAGGAATGGATTGTCTCACTTTAATCAGCAAGAAATGAAGGAACAAAACCATACAGTGGGCAAAAGACAGCAAGGGTGCCTCTAACAGCTTGCTTATGTGCATTTCAGGAGTATGGATTAAGATCACCATTTAAAACAATAAGGACAGTCCCATGGGACTAGCAGATTACTAAGAGTAAAAAAATGTATTATTTTTATTCCTAGTATTTGACCCTCCCAGTTTGGTTAGTATATGAAAAAACCTTCCTTGAAAATTTTGTAGAAGGTATTTAGCAGTACAACTCACATAGTGAGTTTAAAATACCACATTGTCTTAAGTATTTTTTATCAGACTGTATCTGAAATGCCATTAACTAATGATATAATTACAGAGAACTTATTAATCCATTTGTTTCATTTTTGAAACACAGCTGTAATAGGAAGATGTGCTTGTTTTTTTAATAAAACCTTAATAATTTAATAATTATATTTATGATTATATATATGAGATATATAATTATCAGTTTAAAGAGATACATTGAAATTATGCCAGTAACTGGTTTGTTTTCAAAATGGTAAATCATGTTAAGATATAAAGATTATTTTTTTGTTTGAAAGAAGGAATGACTTAAAATATTGTATTTCAGTTGCACGCACGTGATTCTAATAATCAATCATCCAAAATAAACTCTACTTTATAGGTATTTATTTGAAAGCAGACAAGCTAAAAACTTATTCTAAAAACCCATGGAAGAAAAGATTAAGAACAGAAAACATCCTAATTTTTATGTATATGTGTTTTTCCTGGTTTAAGTTCAGTGCAACTTAAGTCAATCTATTCACAATTTGTTGCTTAATAGTTTTAAAACTTTGGTATTAAAGCTTTAATGCTAGCAACATTGCCAATTACAAGCCAATATTATTACCTGAAGAAATGCAAAACTGATTACCAAGGAGATTACTGTTAAATAGTTGAAAATAATAAAGCCAACTAGATGATGAGGGCTACCTAACACTGACTGATAAAGAAAGCTGCATTCTCCTGCATGTAAATGTATTCTGAAGGCTATTCAAAGTAACATACAAAGAAGTTAGCATTTTACTACCACGATGCACTGGTGAAAATGTTGGTGGAATACACAGTGTATTTAGGTCCCAAATGTCTCTCCAGTATTTGTATTTGTCTCAGGTTTGTAGTAAGTAGTAAACCAAAAATCATTGCTTGCTCATTAACCAGCAGGAAATAAGTCAAAATGCAGAACACTTTGAAAAGTCAATGTAAAGGATCCAGGTTGAAGCATTAGTTATAATAGATGAAAGATTTATATTATTATAAAACAACAAAAAAAGCACTAAGAAGCCATGTGAATAGCATAAGCTAGATATACAGAGCTCAATTTGGACCATCACTAATACAGTGACAGCCTCCACCCTCCTCGATGGAATATGCCTGTAATGCATATTTAGTGGCATGGCAGCATTAGCTCAAGAAGTTACCAAGGAAAGAGAGACCTTATGAAGGCAGCAAAGAACTCCTGACAGCTGCTTTTCCTTTTAGCATTTGGCATGTATATTTTATAGTATGTTTCTGCACCTATGCAGTGACAGATTGGTGCCTGCTTTATGATCCACATATTTCCTTCAAATCAGCTTTTCCTGATGAGTAATCCACATTGCCACTGTTTGGTTCAGATAGATGAAAACCCTAACTTTGTAGGTGACACCTTCACTTTCATCCCAGCTGACTGTACAGTTTCTTATTTAGAGAGACAAGGGTCATTATGAATGGTAGGAAGGGGAGCAGTACCAGATCTGCAAACTTTAATCTAAGGAAATGAGAAAACACTTTTTTATACTCACTGTATATAAACAGACAAAATACATGTAGGTCATCAGCAAGAAAAGTTAGCTCCTTTTATTTCTCATCCACAAACTGAACCGTGACAGAAGCATGGACTTCAGCATACAATCTATGAGCTTTAATTTTCTCAGGTTGAAAGAGAGAAATCCAGACTGAAGAGTAAAGAAAAGACATCCTTTGTTAAAGCAGTATTATAAAAAAGACATAAAACTACAAAAAATTTATTAGTGCACTCTTGACTTTAAAGTCTCCTTTCAAAGTCTTCTGCCTCCTACAACATTGTCAGAGATAAATCACGCAAGCATAGGGATACTTACAGTTAGTTTAAGGCTCAGTAAAGACAAGAAGGTAGAACAAATCTCAGATTTTTGTACTCTTATACAACTTTTGACATAAGGTTAGTCAATTTTGATTTTTTTGTTTTAGAAAAATCACTTGGAAAAGGCCTACCTGTGTTCCTTTGTTCTCCTCCTTTTTTAACTTCCTTCTGAATGTCATTTCTTATGCCAGAGGGAAAAAACAGTTTATTATTGCATCTTCATACATACACAAGATTATAAAAGCATGTTGATCCATTTCTTAGCTGTTGACAGTAGAGCTCGAAAACTCTGGAAACACCTTTCTGTACTGTTTGGATTTTAAAAGGGTCTTTAACAAACAAACTTGAAAAGACTGGCTTCAATGGATTAGCCATGTCTATCTTAAAAACATTTTTGAACTTACATGCACATTCCAAAAAGCAATCATCAAAAACCACCTTTATAATAATAAAAAAAAATATTATTTATATGTGTGATGCATGCTCCTTTTAGCAGCCCAGTTAATTTTCAATTTTATGTAATACTCAAAGGAAACTTGAGTAGTTGAGGTCTGCACTCTTAACTGAATCCTAGTGGGAAGATCAGATAGCATCTAGCCTTTGTGAATCAACAAAGAGTGACTGCTGGGAAGGAAAGGGTAGTCCTCTGTTCCCATTTACTTTTGAACAGAACAATATAAATAGTGACCAGAATTACTTCCTCCTAGCTTCACCTGCAGCAGGTAATACAGTGGCTTTGGCTTGTCAGTCTTTCAAACAATCTAGTGAACTAGGCAAACACAAAAGTGTTGATTAAGTGCCATCTCAGCTCTTGGGAGTCCTTGGGAAACAATGCCTGAGTCACCAGTGTTAATTCATCACAAAGTTCCTGAGGTAGGGCATCTCCTCCATATCCCTTCCCATCCCCTGCCATGGAGGCATTCCACCTCTGTGGAAAGAACTAGCCTACAGCCCAACCAAAACCAGCTCAGTCTGACTTGCAGATGCCAGTGTTCAACTTTGGTTAAAGAAGTTCTGTTGTAAATAGAAAACATTTTGACTAAAAGCTGTCAAATTGCAGCAAGTAGCATAGTCACCAGGCTTTATTCAATGTCATTTTGTAGAGGGAAGGAAAAAAGCCTTCAAGGAGATCATATGAGTCATGGGATTGGGTTTCCAAGGGCTCTTAGGGATTCTTTTCAACCAAGAGTTTTCTAACACTGTTAGAGCAGGGGCTGTGTGAAACTCAGCAATTTTGACTGTCATGCTATTTTTCAGTTCCAGCTTTCATCACTTTGTGCCTTTTGGGTCTAACTTTGCCTCCACTTAAGTGGTTGTCAATGTAGAATAAATCACATGAAGAATACTTAGGGCCATGTTCTGTGCCCAGCCCACATAACAGAGGAAGGAATGAAATCCTCAGAAATAAAGGGGCATACTCTCCTCCTCAGTATGACTATTAAAATTCTGGAGAACAAACTGTTACACTGAAGATGAGAAATACTTATTTTCTCTAGCACGTACTAGATTCAAATCTGACAGGACTCACAGACTTCTGCTGCTTTGTTAGAAAAGCAGGAAAAAATCTCTGTCTTTTGAGCACAATGCATGAGTAGAACCGAGTAATAAAGAATGTATTGCACAATGCACGAGTAGCTGCAGTACAAATTATTATATTGTGATGGGTTTAGGAGAGAGAGGGGTGTCCAGAGCTGGACCTGGAACAGTCAAGCCAGTGATTCATGGCTTTTAGTAGCGAGGCCAATGATTCTTGAATTCCAGCCTCTGTAACCATGACTTGCCATTCATTCTTCAAATGCAAAATATTGCTGACATTCTTTCTCTAAGAGACACATGCTAAAGGACATTGAGACTCCTTAACAAACTGAAAATTTAAGGGCTTTTTTACTTTTTAAGGCAGCAGATGCACTGGGATCTTAAAATACATTTTTCTAAAGAAAAGACTCATGGCCTGATTCTGACTTACTCTTGCATAGGAAGCTCATGTAAGTGTGAAGACTCTAGAGAGGAGCCAATTTCACTGTAGGGAAAGCTTATTTTGTTATTATTAGCAGCCTGAGGTGTGCTGATCATTTTACTCCTGGTATTTTGCCATTTCTTAACAAGCATTGCCACAAAATGACTCACGAAAAGTGGTTTTTGAATGGAGCTCAGTCATTTTGGCACAGATTCCAACTCTGATCATAGGGAAACCATTTACTTTTCCAATTACATGGTCAAGGCACAACCCAATGTACTGCAGAATCTTCTCTTTTCATGTTAACCTGGTAGGAATAGCCAACTAATAAACAGAAGAAAGTGAGTGTTTGGTGAACTTTATAGTCAGAAACTGTACACAAAAGTCTTCAGGCCATCAATTTCCATTCATTATAAGCATGCTGCTCTTGAAGACCTTTCTTGGAATCAGTTTTCAGAAATGTATTTCAACAGCATACTACAGATGCAAAAATTTTAACTCCTCTTTCCAATAGTTATCTTTATAAGTAACATGTAACTAACCTGCCAGCTCCCATCCTTCACCTGGTGGTGGTTTAAATCAACTCTATGGAGGAAATCAATCTGACGTAAAGTTGAGCTAGACTTTTGCTAGACAAATCTCATTAAAACAGAAGCTCAAACAAACACAAGGCTTTGTCACCTACACACTTTTTCTTCAGATCTAATCCACTCAATGATCTGTTGACCAGGAACCCTTTGCCCCTGTGGGAATTGAGAGCAATCTCCCTCACACTTCTTAACTTCAAAACATTGTTTTCATCCTTGCTTTCCCCTGGATTGTTACCTCCCGCTGGTTGCAGAAATCATCTCAGTAACTCTTACTCAACACTGGAAAGCATTCCAGCATTTCACAGATCCTCACATCCGTTACTGTTTACAGGACTGTATCCCACAGCTAGGCAGTACTGCGCTGATCCTCGAGTCACAAAAGTCAGAAGAGATTTTGCCATAGACGATAATGGGCAAATTTTGCAGGAAATTTTGTATTACATCCAGGTGTAATTTTTTATTAAAGGTATTTTTCACTTACTCTAAATAACAGGCTTCAGTATCCAATGTGTATATTCTTTCTAGCTTTGTTTAGTGCAAAAAGCTTTTTCATTTACTATACTTTTGGTTCAAGTCCACAAAATTAAGTGGGGTAGTTAAAACCAGGCAAATAATGTACCTGATTTACCAGATTTTATTTACATTATTATATAGCTATTAGATGTAATATTGTCTGCTCCTGTCACTCTCTGCAATGTGTTTGATGATTCAGGGAATAAATAAAACCCAGGGTTAGCAAATAAATGAGAGCAGAATTGGCAGCACACCAAGTCTGCTTTATTTGACTGAGAGAGAGATGTGTTACATGACCTGTTTGTTTAAATTATGCCAAGAGCTGAGATACACCAGGTGTTGTAGACCATGGAATAGAGCCCTTAAAATGTTTGCAAAAACCAGATTTCTGTTTACTGGTTTGCCAGAACACAAACCCAGAAAGTTTACACTGAGAAGCTGAAAGAACAGGACTTTGTGATACCATTTTGCTATTATTTTTATTAATAAAAGTTACAGAAATGTCTCATACATGCTAACTATCCACTCTCCCTGTGTGTCTGTCTTTACACTGGAATATAAAGTATATGTAATTTTGTAAAATTATTTTAGTGACTATCTTAGCAGTTCTGAAATACTGAAAGACAATTCTTTAATAAAGATGAAGCCATACTACCTTTAGTGAACTAAACACCCCTTAAGTTCAGTATATGGGAGACGGATCTGAGAGATTTAATCTGTCAGTTTTTCACCTCACTGCCTCTTCCATCAGAAACAGCCAGACAGAGCAGGTTAAAACCGAGGAGATCCTGATATGTTCTTTCAGCATGGGTATGGAAAAATAGTGTCACAAAGAGACCTCAGTAAGGAAGATCTAGCACAAATTACACTTAAAAATTGTTACATTTTCCATGAATGCATCTACTGAAGATGCATTAAAGGATTCACAGCAGAGATGACTGGAATGCTGCTTTTGTGCTGCTCTCCACAGCATGCTGCAAAGCAAGCAGAGTGGGACAGATGAGGGATCCTCACCCACTTCATTGCAAAGTCTGCCAAGGCAGTTCAACCCACCATGGAAGATTTCTTGAAGTAATCCACTTGGCAGTGCTCTGGGCCAATAACCTTTGGCAAGGGAAGAAGTTAAGCCAGCAGTTTTGTCTTAAGCTAGTAAAGCAATTTCTGTGGTGAACGTCAGACCACAACCTGAATCAGGTTCAAAACTTACAGAGGGAGAGAGAGAGAAAGGGGGAGAGAGAGAGAGAGAGAGAGAGAGAGAGGGGTGGGGGGAAGAAAGGAAGGGGGAGAGGAGTAGTGGACAAGGAGGACAGGGGGAGAGAGAAGCAGAGAGTGTACTCATTCCCCCTTTCACTCTGTGATCAGTTACCAGCACTCTGAGAAAAAATTATCTGTCTACCAACAAAATAAAGGCTAATGCATGTGGGCCTTCTTTAAGTTTCACCCAGTCATTCTTGTGTTTTAGTGATTTTCTTCCCTGCCTTGAATAGAGAAAAATTACTTTTTAAAAACCAACTGCAGCAGCAGTGACATGAGTTATCTTCCAACGGAAGTGCATTGTCTTGGATTCAGTTATCTCTCAGACTGAAGGTTTTTTTTGGTATCTTCTAGTGGTTATAACTTACAACTGCCTGGAGTGCTTTTATTGTCCAATTCAAACATCTTGATGGACAAAACATTCCTACTGACTCTCTCTGGAACCCTCTCTCTTGATGCCTGCCAAAGCCCGATTTTCAGCATGCACAGAACACACTGCAAGTCTGCTTAATCTTACTTTGCATTTAGCAAGAGGATATTGGGATAGTACCAGAGAAATGCTGAGAGGTTTGTGTTAGCATAATGAAGAAGATAATAATGCCATGCTTACAGGGGAGTGTGTACTTTTGTATGCTGGTTTGTATGACTGAGTTGGAATAAATAAAGAAAGGAGATTCCTAGGATAAATTCCTAATTCCAGCCAAGCTGGACATAAAACTCAGCTGAACGTAGTGGAACCAGCATTTTGTCTCTGTTTATTCTGTTCCATAGTTTATCCATTAATATAGGTCATCAGTTCCCAGTCTGTAGAAGAGGTAGAGATTATAGTTGTACAAAGAAATACACACATTTTTAAACATAACTTTTCTCAAAAGTTTCTTGATAAGAAAGTGAAGAATCCACTCATTTTCCCATTAATATGAGCACAAGTATTAGAAGACAGGATGGATTTTATGCATGAAACTAAACTACTGCTTATCTCACTGCTGAAATTTTTTTTTGAAAACCAATTTTAATGGTCTTGTGAGCAAAATGGATTCAATAGGTCTGATCTGCCAATACATTACTCCGTTTGTATGTCAGTACAACTCATTGATTTTTTTGGTGCTATTATGACTGTGTAGAAATGAAATAACAGTGTTGAATCAAACCTATTCAAAGGCTGACTGATGGTCGTGTTCAGAAATCAGATGAATTAAGGAAAACAAAACATGTTGAGAAGAGATGATGTTCCAGATGTGCTGTAGTGGGAGGAAGGATCACACACTATAACATATGGGCTGGTTTCTATGATAAAACTCGTTTTGCAGTGGAGAAATTATGTGAAATGTCATGACAATATATGGTTTGTTTGAAAGCCTCATAATTGTCTAAAACAGCCCCTAGCTTATGTTTTTCCTCTTTGAGAACCATTCTGATCCCAATTTTGCATCTCTGTTTCTTCACAGAATAAAGCTTTCTAAGTATGGGTCACACAGGCAGGAAGATTTCTTGCTTTGGGACTTGGGACAAAATCTAATTTTAGTAGGCTCTATGTTCCTGTTTATAGTGGTGAGGGAGAATATCAAATGAGCTGTTTAACTGTGTTAACACATTTGCACTGGTTAAAAAGTTCGTTTTCACAATTCTTTAAATTACTGGCCTTCACCCTAACATGAAAGCAAGCCTTATTCCATTAAGCCCTCAGTTCACCCAGGTTACTAAAAAATGGGGCCTCAGTATATTTCAAAGTTTAGGTCACATTAGCCAGCTGCTTGGTTAGGGTAATCTAAACCAAAACAAGAGTATTGCCTTTCTTTAAATAGGCGTTGTAGGCCACAATATATTGTGGGGCTAAACTGCATTATATCACTTTAGGACAGAAGTCTCAGCATTGGTTTTGACCTAGTTTGAACAAAGGTGCAGAAAAATCAATGAGGCCTGGAGCAGCCTAAATGCTTTGTTAGCCTTTTACTACAACATTATATATTACATGCAAATAATGGCACAAATTTAATACTAGTATTCATGTCAAGTGATTTCTTTGAATCTATATTTTACATTTTACAGATCTTGAACAGTAACATTTTTCTTTTTAGTGCAAAGCTGCTCAAGGTTCACTGGAGACTCTTTTAAATTGTTGCTTTCAGAGAAATAACAATGTAAAATGACATTATGATGTATAGCACCTTTCTGAAGACTTGAACCAGTACAGCAGAAAGTCACTAAAACCTCTGGGAATGAAGCAATCCCCAGGGCACTATTGTCCAATTGTCCTAACTGGATCACTTTTAATTAGTTGCAATTAATTTCAAGTGAGAGTGCACTGAAATATCAAATTATAAAGCACAAAAAAACACACCGGAATTTGGAAAATATCATTGTTGTATACCTTCTCTAGTACAGAAGATAACTAGATCTGATTATCCTGCTTTAATCTATATAATTTTCATTAATTTGTTTCTACAATAAAGACATGCAAGGATGTTGCTAAAGTAGTGACAGAGCTTTAGCACTTAGCCAGCTGACATGCATCGAGCTAACAAGTATTCCACAGGAATTTCCTATTGAAGAAATCAGCATCTATCAATCTAATAGTTGTACGTGCTATGGCTAAAATGGTTTAGGACTGTGGGTACAACAGGCTACAAACTCTCTAGATGTTTATTCCCCTCTGTCCCAATGGGTTGGCTATTCTTGCAAGGGACTCAAAAGACCCAAGTTGAGGCAGAGTCCTTATAAGTAGGTTCCAAGAGAAACTGAGATTCACCCACCTGTGAAGGTATGTTAGAAATCCTGCATTTGTCAGTGCTGGAGGCACCCCATCCGAGGGATTTTGCTACCATGAAACAATACCTATGGCTATTCCAGGATCCAGGGCAAGGGTAGCCTTGCAGCAGTTATCTTACCTCTGACTGCCCTGAAATAGGCAACCTGTAGCAAATTAAGCATGGCTTGGGAGTGGGGAACTGCTGTATCTTCCCTTTTCTGATCAGTGTAGCCAGAGCACTTGAGAGTTCACACAGAGGTTTGCTGGATCCCAAGCTAGAAGAAATGCATACCAGAGAAGTGGCTGTCTGTCCTTCTGTGTCTCCTTAGCACCAACAGTAGGCACCAATGTGCCTTGCAGATATAGATAGAAGTGCTATAGATCGTAGGTATCACACCACAGAGAAGTCACTGAATTAGAATACTGATTTATGCTCTTAAGCATTTTGATTTTTTAGATATTATTAGGTCATATCGATGACAAAATAAAAACTACATTTCTTGATGCCACTAGAGGAAAAATATGGCTATGAGGTCAAATGGGGTCAAAAATTCAACAAAGTAATTTTTATGACAATATGTACCTCTACAATTCAGGAGGAAAAGCAAACCTTCTCAAGTGAGCTTAATATAACTGAAAGAAGCTGAATCATCATCTGTAGGAACTGAAATCCCAGACTGACAACACAATAGACAGGGCAAGACACAGTGCTCACTGTTCTGTGTGCCAGTGCTCTTCTATCACCAACAAAAAAAAAGTACCCTAAGGAGCTGGCGTGGGCCCATTCAGTCCTTACTAATGGCACTGAACTTGCCTGAAGGAGGATGGATGTATCGTGAGGTATTTGCTCCCTTCTCGGCCAGCTCCTCTGCATGTGAACCAGAGTAACTAACTTCACAAACCAGCTTTCAGATGACAGCTACTGATATAGTCAAGAGTTACCTGCAGCAGAGGTGGTGTAACAAGGTCTTTGTGTAGTCTCCTCTTTTACAAATATAGTATTATTCTGTTCCTCTGTGATTACTTTGCAATTTCACATATTGTCTCTCATTAGATTTTCAAAATTTGGAAATCTCATCATGAAGCTGATTGAGTTTGGGGGGGCTGGGAAATGTCTGAAATAATAATAATAAATTTCTGAGCATTTACATGTTGTTGTGTTAAGTGGGTCAGTCAGACATATTTTTTCAGGAAAATGCAGCTGGAAGAACAGTGTCATCATAATTTATGAAAAATGCAAAATAGGAACCAGTATAATTTTCAAAAAGAAACTTGTACTCACTCAAACAAGGCTTCTTTCATTGAATCATGTTTGTATACTAAGAAATATTTAGTTAGCCTTATGAAATCTAGGAATCAGCTAATTATCAAATTATTCCATGCTGGCAAATCTGATAAGTAAAAATACAAAAAATTTTCCATGAAGATAATTTCTTATTCGATCATGTATAACAATCTAAACCACTTTACTTTCTCCATTGAAAACAGCTACATCTGTTCAGGTAACAAAGGAAAAATGCTTGGAATGACCAAATAAAAGTGATGCATTTTAAAATATTTTTTTCAAAGTGATTTTGTCATTCTCTTATTTTGAGCCAGCAAAGATCAAGTTCACTTTATTACAGCATTCTGCTCCTCCACCTGCAATCAGAGATTCCACTACCCAGCTGCACTGAGCAGTCGGCTGGGACCTTACACTAAGAGTGGGCCAAATTTAGAAATTATGCAGTAAAAATCAAAAGCACAAGGAACCGAAGCCTTAGTACAAAAGCCACATGAAAAGCCAGGATGTGATCTAGAATAGAATTCTGATATTTTGGTACCCTGTCTAGGGTTCTCATTATTAGACAAATTGATCTTTAATGAGGAACTAGACAGAATTGGACTGGGCTCCTTTTTACAGCACAACCTATGTAATTTATGCTGCATCAAAATGTCAAAAGTGATTTGATTGAATTTCTTTCTTTTAACACTTTTGAGGTCCTTTTTCCTTAGTGGGACAGAATATTTATATAGCTGAGAACCAATGTAAACTGCAATAGGATTGAAGACTATCTTATATACTCACAGAGACAGAGGTGGAAAAAAAACTCCACAGAACTATTTCTTTTTAGTGATGTACATACTTTTCTTATTACATACATGATTATCCTAAATTTCAAGTGTGTTAGTAGAAAAGATCAGATAACCTGCCTGTACTTTAATATGCTGGCTAGTACACAGGTTTGGTTTTTGCTCTTTTTTTAGATTATTTTTTTTCCTCCTTCATTTTAGTTTCTTTGCTTAATTAACAAGATTCAAAATAATCACATGACCGTTGATGCCGTTCAATATATTGAATAATTTCAATATATTCAAGAACATCTATTTCTGTTTGTATGATATCACAGCATAAATAGCGTCATCTTCTAACAGAGTGTGACAGGAGCTTAATTCCTGGTGCCTATGAATCAGGTCAAGAGCTCTGTTGATGACAGTGAGTTAGAGATTTACAGTAGACCAGACAAACTATAAAAACCTATGGTAGGGATTATGAGTTATCAAGATGTGCTGAGCTGGCACATGCTGCTAAGTCTGCGGTCAGCATTATCCAGGGAAGCTACAGTGCTACAGCTGCACAGCCCTCTATTACTACCAGTTAGCATCAGAGCAAGTATCAGCAGTGCAAAGACTTTAAAAAGGTTTGAAGGCAGGAGGATAAAGAAGGGAAATCAGGAGGAAAATGCATGACAAACAGTAACGTCTCCAGGACTGGCAACTCGTAAATCCAAAGGTTGCTAGCAAACAAGCTGTACGTTCAGCACTTTAACAAAACCATTCAAGGAAATAACATCAACATCAAATTGAAAGCTCTCTATTCCCTTGTTCTGGCAGGAGTGTGAGGAAAGCAATAACTGGGGGAGGCAGCAGTTTTTCATGCAGTGATTTTTTCTTTGTTGCACATATCATCAACTGATTATTTGCAATAGAGGAACGTGCCAGGCAGGAAAAGGGCTTCTTGTCCTGTCATGCTTTTTCTCGAACTCTAGCAATTTCTTTCTTCATTTTTAATATATATAAACACATTGCTTATGGCTCTATATATGCTTGCAGCAATAAAAGTATATGGGCACGCTAGCTTTTCTGAATTACTAGATCTTCACAGACTACAGCAGAGATTAAGTCCGAGTTTTATTTGCTCAAAATTGACTACATATCCCAAATAAGAGTCAGTTTGAGAACTGAGATGTATTTAACAATGATTATTTCATGCTTCCAGCAGTTTTCAGCCTTCCTCACTGCAATATGGACAGAGCTTATGAAGGTCTTATATATTCAAAATATTTTTATTTTCATTTAGGTGATGGGTTTACTTTTCATTTAGGTTTCCCTTTTCATCTAGATCATTTAGAAAATTATAGTCTCTATGAAAACTTTTAGGTTTCCCTGGATGCTCTCGTCTGCAAGACTTTAGAACAGAATGAAAATCCTGCCATGAGATCACAGCCCATCACAGATGGCGGTTTGAGGTATCAGTGTTCTAAACTTCTTTCAATGTCCTGGGCAAGGAAGTTAATAATACTGAAAGAGGTACAGAAAGTCAGAATAATATACTGGCTTTGCCAGATGAAAATAAAAATGTGGTTATACTTCTTTAGAACAGACAACATTTGCCCCGTCAGCAATCATCATCAGGAACATCCCCCTATCCACACAAATTCCACTTTATCTCAACTGAGATTGGTCCAACCTGCCTTTTAGCCTCCCTAGAGCTCTGGTTCTACAAGAATGAAGAGTTTAAACCTTCCAGTGTGATAGGAGAGAAAGACAGCTGGGTGCCACCTGCACATTAGTAAATCCACTTATAGTCTCAAATGTTCTTGCATACATAAATAAAAGAGCTGCACAGAGCACCACCCTGTAGAGTTTCCTATAACAAAGAGCCCACTAAAAAAATCATCCCATTGCATCCTTTAGGATTTATTGGAAGGAAAAGAATTGCCTCAGCAAAGATCAACCATACCATTCCTACCAGATACCCGGGCAAGCCAAGAACATCTTTAATTAATTGTACAAAAAGCATTTGAAAGATATAACCATTATGTATTTTGGTCTGAAATGAGCAAAGTATACATGGCTTCCTGAAATAATTAAATGAGCTGCATGCACTTGCACCTTGTAGCAAAATCCCTCTTCTTCAATTCCTGAGTTTGATTTCTGTCAGGCTTACCACAAGAGTGATATAAGGCAGCTGTACCAGCTGTTACCCATTGCAGAAGATGGATTTTTGAATGTATATCCTGAACACCTGCTAGAGGTAACCCATGTCTTATAATTCTATAGAAAAGTGCTGAAAACTTGCTTAATGAGCCATTGCCTTTTTAACAACCACACTGGGTATCTGCTATCTGTCTTTAGAAAAAAGGTAACCGACCGTTATCTCCAAATTCTGTTTGGAAGAATTAAAAAACACCCAAGAACTTTGATATATATCTCTCCTAAAAACACTCACACTTTCTCAGAATCTGCCTGTTAAATTTTTACATTATGATCTGCAAAGTACACATAAAGTCACCTGCCATATGGAAAAGGGGGCCAACTACATGTCTGCAGCAAGATGCACACTGACCTGCCAGCAGTGATTCCAGGATCTAGGAATTTATTAGTAGAAGACAGCCATATAGCAAATGGTTTTATTTACCCCATTTTGACTTTTTCAACATGCAGGAGGCTCCTTGAACTCAATGGCCACTAAACTAAAGGCTATGTCAAACACAGGCACTGGACAAACAGATTTCCCCTCCCCCCAGTTTGAACAGTGGTGCTACCACTAACATATTGGGCCATGGCCAAGTCAGCACTTGCACTGAAAAGCAAGGTTAGTTATCACAGAGGATCATTACTGAATATGAATAGGTTGCAGGCTACTATTTCTGTATTGAGTGATGCCATAAGAGCTGTAGTGCTTTCCTTGAGATAGCCAAAGCAGAAAAAATTGAGTAAGCCATACTTCTGTCAGAATTTCCTGTTTTCAAGCTACAAATAAATGTTGGACAGATGTTTTCTCATGCAGAGCATGTCCTTATTCTAGGATACAATAAATCCTGTAATATAAATGTAATTAAAAAAAATTGATTAACTGATTTAACAGTTACAACACTTTAGATGCTACAAATGACAGTATATAAGTGAAATTAATTTTTTTTAATGAAAAATGATTTTTTAAAAAACAATTATTTACCAAAATCATGGCAGTTGCTCAAGCTAAAGGAAGAGATTTTAAATTCTATGGTCCAGTGGCACCAGAGTAGGAGAGTGGAAGCAAGAGGATTTTAAGACCAGGTACTTCAAAACTGACTAAGAAATAGCAGCAGACTCTATTTATGAGATGCAGGAATTTATTTTCAAAGCTTTACTGTGCCATCCTTGTTCATCATATCAGACCCTACAATTAGAGTGGATGTACTGCTTTTCACCTCTGATAAGCAAAACAGAATTATGAAGAGCCTGTTTCCAGAACAGCCACTTGGTTTGGTTTCCAATCACTGAGCAAAGTATAACCTCTATCCCACACCCCTTTCATGCCTTCTGTGCCAGAAGAGCTACCCAGGCTATCAGCACTGACACCTGCTTCTGACCCAAGCACAAACAATAAGCAATGATTTCTCTGCAGCAGCTGTGGGCTCAGAATGGCAGATGGAAGACAGAGGAGACTGAATCGTGGAAGGAGCATGGGTATAAAGGCATGGCCAAGACGCTAGTTTCACAGGGGCAGAGGAGCTTATTCCTGCAGTTCACATCCTGGAAACTAAGCCTAATATTGGATCTCAATATCTTCTCTTGTCAGCAGCTGTCTGTGAAACTCTTAAGTGAAGTTTGTCTAATTCCTTTCTAACGACTAATACAGAGAGAGGTCAATAGCCCTTCTTTGGCAACCACTTGACAATTTAAATGCTAGACGTCTGTGCATAAATCTAATAATCTAAAATCCTTTGAAAATAAGCTACAAGTTATGCTTTAAATATTGCTTGCTCTAAATGTGGAACAGTAAACATATATAATAGTTCTGTGTGTAAGTCAAGATTTAGGTAACAAGACCCAAACTAGCCACACATAGCCTTATTTGGTTCCTTTGTCATGTACACCACAAAGATCCTATTTATGCCATAAAACTACTGAACTACTCAGAGCACAGATTGGATGCTGTGCCCAGGTCAGTGCAGTCAATGAACCTGGTGTGGGGCAAAATTTTTACTTCATCTCTTACTCTAGTTAAAATGTGAAAAAATACCAGTTATGGCCAACACCACTGAACACCACTGTTAGGAACTGAAGATTATCTTTCTTCTGTCAATTAATTTTTTTTATGATGCTGAACAAGTCACTTTAAGACTTTAGAGGGAGTCACCAGCTGTGTTATTCTTTGAGTTACAAGTGATCAACATGAAACATGGGCCAATTCAAACTGTACTTGGTATTGACTGGAGTTTTACTCTGAAATTTAGATCCTTTTTGTAAAAAGCCAAAGATGGATTGAAGTCAAGGCTGTAGAGGTCAGAACATCATGGAAAATTCTACCTTTTTTCTTTTTACTCTGCCAGAATTCTGTGTGTAAAACTGAAAAAAAATAGAAAGCTGAAAAAGAAAATTCAGTGATAGTTTTGAAGAATCTGTGGCCATACAGTGAATGCAAAATTTAAGAGGTAAACATATATCTTTCTGACTGAGTAGCAGTAGTCTAATGGAAATATCTGTAAGGACTAACCATAACATACAGTTTTGAGTGTTGGGGGAGAAGTTAAGAGCATCTTGAATGCTCTGTTTTCTGATTTAGAGAAACAGTTCCTAGTGAAAACTCCTCTAGAGAAGTATACAGAAGTCCTAAAGAGGTAGGAACTACCAAGCAATATTCTGTTTTGCTGTTCTGGCACTTCTTGATTCAAGACATTAAGCTGCGTTCCTGGTACTGTTTTAATGGTTAAACTTGGCCTTGCAGAGATATTTCACTGTTTATGAAAGGTATCCCTGCAAGGTGAGAGAGGAGTTAAGGTCGACAGCAATAATGTGTGTTACCCACCAAGCTCTGGGATGAAAGCAATTATCAGCTTCTCATGGGGCAGATGTTTGGTGATTCTGAGCCCCAGCATCACAGTGCGATATGGCAAGGTCACACAAACAGCAGTCACACCTGGCTGCCAAGCCAGGAAAGGTTTGCAGAGAGGAGCAGAACAGGCCTGGCCTTTGTTTTGGGCTCTACAACCAGGCATTGCTAGACAAAGTGCACACCAGCAGAACTTCTGACCCACCTGTCAGCCAAAGGGAAAACAGAAACACAGCCAGAAGCCATCCTAAATACATTGCCAAGAGAGATATGGGATGAAAACATGAAGTCTACTTTGTAACTGGAAGTGGAATATCTTATCCCTACAACAGCTATCTGGCAGGCAGATAGAGACAGCTCAGCAGCTTCCAAACACAAAGACACCATAGCCTGAGTTGACCAAAGCTCAAGTGGAGGAGATGCAGGTTTAACTAGGACTTAAACGAGATACTTAAATCACAAATCCAACCAGGCAGAAGAAGTGGCACTTGCAATTTGCTTGAAATTGGCTTAGAAATAAATGTGTTATGGTACTGCACAGACCTGTGCACCAGTGCTGGTGGATGCTTTTCTAAGACTGCAGTCCAAATGTCTTGTGATTATTACAGGTGATTTGGCACTTGGAAAGGAGTGAGTAAAGTGGTTCTACACAGGTAACTAAAAATCCTTGGCATTTAGATATTAAACTTCCCTACTGTTTAACTAAACATTATTCCCCACATTAGGTCCCCAAATCCATATGGCTCATCCTGTTATATTTTACTTCAGTCTTTGAGGTTTGAAGATAGTGCCTTTGTAACACAAAATATATAAGTTTAGAACAGAAATGCTTATTCACACAATTATTAAAGTTCCCCACAGGTCTTTGGAGATTTGTAAAGGCATTTTTAAGAACAAATAATAGAAATAAATGTACTCATATCTATTCCTACTACTAACAATTGATTTTACATAATTGTATATCCAATGATTCCATATATCCAATGATATTCCATAGCCATACATCCATATGTATGATGTATACAAACAGAAACATAAGACCTGCCATGTAGTTAGAGGAGTATTAAAATGTTTTGTTTCAGAATAGGTGCTGGGAAAAAAAAATTACCATCTGTATTATTTTCTTGTCATCTCATTTTCAGGACAAGTGTTAGGTTGGCAGGGCTGTACTTTCCTTATAAAGAGACAACCTCCATCTGTTATTCAACAAACATCAATTTCTCACTCTTTTTTTATAGTCTATTTATCAAAATTTACTGTAGAGTCTTAGTTTCCTCTCTGCGTTGCTCTATGCTCTGCGCACTGAGATTTTAAAAACAGTCTGTGCTTTCTCTTGCCATATGAAAGAAAAAAAAAAAGATGTTCACTTTGGCTCATCTGCCAAGTTAATCACAACTGCTTGCAAAGGATTGCTTTATGACCACTGGTTTAGAGTTTCTGCTTTTTAAAATTTTTTTGCTATATAAGTATGCTGTTGCATAGCCTGTCAGTCAACATCTAGAACTTTGAAAGGATTTTAATATAGCACATGCTGATTACATATCCTAGTGCTTTACATTCCATGATTACAGACAGCTTTGCTTCAAACAATGATACAGGCTTCCTTCACCACAGAAGCACAATGATCTCCAGTTGGAAACACCAGCAGAGAGTTTTCAGTTGGAAAGGACATTCCAAAATCATTTTAGTCAAAATATGAAATTGCAGCAGGAGAAAAATCGTGTGTTAAAACTACTTCGAAAATTCAGATGGGCATAGTGCTAGATCTCCAGGCTGGAACACAGACAGTGTGACAAATAATACAGTCTTGTCAAAATAGTCAGCTGGTGTAAGTCATTGTCAGTGTACTGCTTTCAAAACAACAATTCTGAGTGACATCAGTTGTGAACTGGGACAGTTCTTTCTCAATTTAGGATCCTCAAAAGGTGGATAAAGACAGCAGCACAGACATCCCCTCAGCTACTGGGACAGGGGCTCAGGGAGGTGCACAAGGCTCCTCCTTACAGTTTTCCCCCCATGTTTGTCATCCAAATATTGAACCACAGCTCAATTCATTAAGATTGACAAGATTGCAAATTTTGCTGATATGCCAGGCTGGTTTAATTGCATTAAATGTTTGGGGGTTCTTTATAAGCTACACAAATATCAGCAAAGCATTGTGCAAAAAAAAGTTTAAAAATCTCACAGTTATCTCTTAAGGTTAAAGGGACAACATCTTCCTCTCTCTAAAGAGGAGGAGGTAGGCAAAAATTCAATAGTTTTATCACAGGCAGTGAAATTTATTACATGAGAAGAGCCTGAGAGGCTTGGGACTGTAGAAAGTACTGATATATGCCTTTACGGAACTTAACTAAAATGTTATTTTGTAACTGCCATAAAACATAAGAAAATATTGATGGCTTTTTTAAAAGTTGATGTCAGCAGGGTATAATCAGAAAAGGAGAGGTTGAAATAAAACATGGAAGATCTTTCTTCCTTTACTGAAAGATGCTTGCATGCATTTATTTTTAGAGATGAAAATCTAATGTAATGCTTATTTGGTTAACTGCGCTTCAGCTTGTGGTTTAGTTTGAACATTTTTTGCTAGCTTTAGTCTTACAGAGATTGTCTGTGGGACTATAATGTCTTTTGAAGGGACAAATTGGCGAGCACAACTATTAGCTGGGTGACATCAAAGAGCATTAATCTTCTGTTCCATAGCAAGGCCAAGACCACATTAGTGCATTTCACCCAGTCATTATTAAGACTGTAGCCCAAGGGTGTAATAAATGTTTTATGGCATGCAAACCAAGGTAATGGAATGCAAATTCCATAATACATCCATACATTTATTTTCTAATAGAGTAAATGATGATGTATTTTATCTTAGAAGAACTCTGAATGACAACACAAATTCAGAAATTCAGAACTGAAGATAAATATAGCCCTTGCTTGGTTTGGGACAGCTGTGTGAGACAAGAGGAGGAGACATCTGCCCTGCTAGAAATTACCTAGTAAAAATCTTTAAGAGCAAACATTTTCATCTTGTTCTTTAATGTAAATCTCCTTCTGGGAAGGTGGATGTGGTTATCTTACATTTTTATTTCTAATTACATTTCCCTCTTTGAATATTAATGGATTATTTTGCTTATATTTGCCTTAGAAATATATGGGAACATTAATGTATGAGATTTTATAGGTATCAGGGCAGGTATTTTCCCAGCAGAACTTACGTTATGCTTTATTATATTGTATTCAGAATCTGAGGGATTAAGAATTCTTCCTGAGGTAAAACAATATAAGTAACCTAAATAATGACAGAAATATATATCAGTGTTCTTGTTACTTTAACCTATCAAACTACAGCGCAGACGTGCCAGTAGGCACAATGCTGGTTGAGTGGATTAGTGTGTGAAACCTCTGTAAGCCATTTTATCTGCCCCTAAGAAATGTTTTCATTTCATTCTTACCTTATTTCCTGATGATGCACAGTGCTTTTGGTCCCACCTAATAGACAGTTTCATGTTCATTCATTGCTGTTTCTCATATAGAAATATAGTAACTGAAAGAGTAAATTGTATTACAGAGTGTAGCCCAAGTACACACTCAGGACTGATAAGTAAGTTCTAAGACTGTAAAAAGCCTCATAACTAACTAAGGAGAATGGACAGGGAAAGGTTCTCAGTGACAGCTGAAAGTCTGGATCACGCACAGCCAGAACAATACAGTAATTCATGACAGGAAAACAAATCTGTTTCAATTCTATCCTCTCAATCCTTACTCTCCAGGGTAATATTTTTCTGGTGTCATTCATAAGGCAAAAGGTTTGTCTTTGCGGAATAAAAGTTAATGAGAAGGACATCAAAGTGTTCTAGGCCCTCACATAATTTTTCACTGAAGCAAGTTGTCTTGATGACCCTGGATCATCTGTAGGATCTGCTTCCGAGTCACATTCCTGGCTGAAAGAATTTATAGTATGATTCAAAACATAGAAGAATTATTGGAAAGATTCACACTGATTCCACTGGTCCTTAGATCATGCCTTTTATAGAACTATAATATTTAATATATCACTACTTGTGTTTTCTTTCCTTGAGTGAAAGTTTATAAGATAACTCAAAGGGAGAAGCTCATCCCTGCCATCACCAGAGCTCCCCATAGCTGTGCCTGGGAGCCTCAGTCTGTACATGCAAGCAGCCCCTTTATGTCCCACTGCTCCCAATCTCTAGGGCATGCAAGCACTATTTCTATGGTGACTGAGGACTTCCAGGTGAGGGGAAACCTTTTCTTCCTTTCAAAGGGAAAGAAAGAGAACATCAGTTTAAATGGATCCTTGAGTAACACTGGTATTGATTGAGGAGGCACAATTAGTTGCTGTGCTGTGGCTCCTGCTGTGCTTGCCAGAATCTCATTGAGGTGGTAGTGCTCTTACTTATGCTTCACAGCTCAAAACTTCTAGTAGGAAGTGATGAAAACAAAGAACAAGCAAAACCAAACAGAAAATATTCTGAACAAAGCAAACTGTTGCATTTAATTTCAACAGAGCAACAAAAGAAAAACCTGCTGGTTACACACACACAGCCTGTGGCACAGCTGAGATAATTATTTAGCATACAAGGAAGTCAGACCAATTACTTTGCAGTAGAGAAGGAAGCCAAAATGAGGAAGAAAAGGCATACACTGTGCTACATCTCTCTCACCTAGTTGTGACAAACATACCCCCAGAAGACAATATGCAGATGTTCTTAACTCTGGAAAGTGCAAGAAGAAATGAAGATTTCTTTTCACAGAGATATAATATACCAGACCCACTAGCATCCAGTTGTGACAACAATCTCTGAAACAGCCCAGTAGTAGTTTGACGATTCTTTGTTTTTAATAAATGTGAAAGCCCACCTAGATTATGTCTGTGACCTACATTCTAAGCAGAAAGCTCAGGCTATGAGATCACCTAGAATACCTGACTGAAGTCTCTGACTGATGCACTTTAAGGATTCAGGGACACACTTGCAGGCTGGGATTAGAAGTGTGGTGGGTCTTATAGCACTGCACCAGGGAACTCTCATCAGGCATGAGGGGCTACAGAAAATTTTTATCTGCAGTGTCTACCATGACTTAACATGACTAATTCCTCCCTATATTGTACTCATAAGGATTATAAAATTATGCAGTCTATCTACCTAATATTCTAATTCATAAAATAGTGATATAGATGTTGTAGTTTATGTAACTGAGCAACAAATTCTACAATATTTTTCTCAAAAACAGAACCAGAACCATCTGGCTTAGATGTAGTCTGTCAGTATTAGTAATCTAGGTTTATCTAGTAAATGAAATACCTTCAGTAAGAAAAAAAAAGGATAAAAGCTGTAATGAATAAAACCATAAAAAATAAAAATCAATGTTCACCTGGCATTTACAATCCAAATTGAACAATTAAAATAGTCTCTGGCATGATGTAAGCACTCACTATTGCAACACAGGATTTATTGAATATCTGATAAGGAGTGAGAACCTTTGAAGACAGCTTTAGAAAGCATTTAAATTTACTGCACACTTCTGTAAGATTTTTTGAAATAATTGTTGTAAAACATGATGCTAACTTAGCAGTTATAAAACTGTCTACCATATAGATTAACTAAGAGGTGGAATCTCATTGTTATATCAATGAAAGAAAATTTAGGTTTATTTACTCTTTGGAACATACTGTTTTGCTTAAAAAATTAGAAGTAGATTGAGATAAATTGTATTGCACTTATTTTTTTAATTTGTAATAAAAAAGGGAGAAAAGTTGGACAGTACTGAAAAACAGTTAGAAGCCCACTTCCAGCTTATTCTGGTTTGTATTTTTTTTATTTTCTGATGAGAAAATCAAATTTGACCAACTTATAAAGCCCTTCAGTTTATTTGCATTTTACCATGGAATTTAATTTGCAAACACTGACTATATTAATCATTGATTCATCAGCTCATTACAATGACAGTTAGCATTAACCTCTGCTAAGTGATATATTAAACTTGCAGCTTTCCAGGTGCAAAAACTAAAGTGAAGTTCACTGTTGTGTGTGTTCCTTCTCTGCCCCTTTATTCTGGGAATGAGAGCTCTTCCATTTTCTATTTCCTGATGAATGATTAAGGTGAAGTTGTTAAAATTAGTGCTTAGTTCTGAAACAGATATTAAAGAGCTTAAGAGAAAAATACACAGAATTTTATGTACTTTTATGCATTTCTCAAGATCACGAGAGATGCTTGAAAGCTATGAAGATTAATTAATTTCCCTAATCATAAGCACAAACAATTTCAGTATGATTTTCAATCATTTTCTTTTACTGGTAGGGTGGATTTCAAGAAAGAAAAAAGGCGGGATAGTTATGAGCAGTCTCCAACACAATTGCCTCAAAGTCACACATATGCCTGCATATAGGCTAATCTCACACTGTTACAGCAAGACCTAGGTTAAGCTTTGAAAAATCAGCTGTCAATTTAGGTGTTCCTTTCTGAAGGAGCAAAGAGCTCAGCAGCTTCTGCTTTAAGGTATCTCCAGTTAGCCATCCAGAATCATTAATAAATCGTTAATAATCACTTATAATTACAAACCTATTTGGTGTAATTTCAAACCTATTCCCAATAACATAAATAGTAAAGATCACCTTACTGTTGTGGTTTGGAATAAGACTCCCTGGTACTTCTCCCCACCCCCCAAAAATTCATCTGGAAATGCGGACCCTAGGTTAGCTGTATTGCAGCTTGCCTCATGTATATCCACAAACAATTTGCAATTAGATATATAGCACTTACACTGCATTACTGCAGTGTTGCTGAGGCAAGAGGGAATGAGAATCAAAGGTGCTCTTTCTACTTCTCCACTTACATTTTTCTTGCAGTCCTCTGAGCAAAACACAGGAACCAGCACAGTCGTTGAGGAGGTAATGTGAAGGCAGAAAGGTGAAATACTGAGAAAGAATACTATTGGTCATAGCAAATCAGTCAGTTGTGATTGTTATTTTCATGGGTTTATTGAAAAAAAACTTAATTTGTGTATACAGTGTAGAGGTGTAACATGGCAGGGTTTATAGACATTGTGATCTTAAAGGCCACATAATAGAACTTTCTAGCTAATCACCATGCAAGAAAAGACAAATCTGTTTATCATTTCTCTTTGCACTGATTTGCTCAATTGTTCTCACCATTAATATGCTATATAACCCCTAAATGCAAATGAATTGGGTCAGATTCTTTCTGTCAGCCTGAATATATAGTAATGTACAAATGTGGAATAGGAAAGACATGCTTTACAGTTTTCCTTTAAGCTAATTGCTTTCCTCTAAAATGAAGACACCACTGAGTCTGGGCTAAGACCTTTTATATAGTGGTATATTAAGGGACTGCAAGTGATTCAGCACATTTCCTGTATGCTGCTTCATTGCCTATATAATATAGAGACGTTAAATTGATTCCAGACATTTTAATGCTTTTATTTTGCCAGAAGAGATCTCTCTGTCTTTCACTTGGCAAACTAGGAACACAGGTATTTTTGGTCTCACAGCTTTAGGATATTTTATTCAAAAGTTTCTTTTATCATCATAGTCACCTCTTCTGAAAAAGTCTACAATAGAAAATACACTTAAAATTTACCATTTATCTGGTAGAACAGAGTGATGTAGATGGTGGTGACCCCTGTCACTTCTGTGAATGCAAGTAATAAAGATCTATTTTTCAAGCCAATTAATTTCTCTGTATCACCCAGAGAACAGCTACTCTTGTATCTTTAAGCAGCACACAAATGATGAGGCCTAGGTCTACAGCAAAGAAATAAAGAGACAAAGGGTAAAGGACTGTAGGACAGCACAGGCACATTTTGCTAGCTGTTATTGACAACACCCATTTTCTGATTTATGATACAGGTCTATGATTACAATAAGTCATCGATCGTCCAGTAGAGTGAGGATGAGCAAAAAAGGGGAAACAATTTTGAGACAGGTTAAGTCAATTTTTGGTTGCAAATGCTAAGTGAGATGTTGCACTAACTAGTAATCCTGTACTTGTTCATTGATTTGGCTGAGAACAACAGATTCCTTGGATCACAAGTTATGAACCCCGTTATTGTGCAATATTTTTCAATTTATTCCAGATTTTCACTCCCAAACATTTTAATCTCTAAAACCCTCATTTAGCTCTGTGCAATACAGGTGAGTGAGGAGGGTGAAGAAAAGTTGTTTTCCAGAGTCTTATTATAATTTGAATGAGAAGGGGCAAAAGAAGTTTTCTGCCAGAGATGGTATATGAGACTTCAGACTGGACTTCTAAACTATTCCACACTCAACCGATTGGCATCCATTTTGTTGAAATTGATTTTAATCCAAATTTTGCTTCACTAATGCTTAGCTTGAGGCAGAAGAGAACTAACTGAGGAACTATTCCCTGGCTAAAGCCATAATTTTTAAGATGTCCTTAGACACAGTCCTAGAGTAGCTGGATACAGTGACCATCAATGCAGCAGATGATATCAAAACTAAAATCCTCAATGTTCACTTTAAAATATAAGAGTTCCTCTATTACATAATTTTTATTACGAGCTCAACACTAGTAGTCTAATCACAGACTTTTTCACAGTCATAAAGACTAGATGTCTGTTTAGCAGAAGTTGATGAAATCTTCCAAGAACAAAGTAGTATAAATTTACTTCTCTTAGAGATTCAACATTACTTCCAAGAGTTTAATTGCCTTAAAATTTTGTGTGGTCTAACAAAGTATACATTTTAGTGTATATATACACTATATATATGACTCTATAGAAGTCAAATAAAAATCCCCTCACTTTCATTGCCATTCCCTCCAGAAGAGGTGCATGCTTTCAGCTAATAGATGTACAAGACATCAACACAAGAACTGGAAAACTGTAACTGTGGCTCAACTGCAGGTAAGAGAGATTTTGCTGCCTATCACCACGTCTCTTCATAATATATGTATCTTGAAAGAAGAAGCAGGACAGGATGGCTTCTCCATGATACCAAAATATTAGTATTCATTCCTTTTCTTTCTAGTCTCAGTGCACTGAGACACTGCATTGACAAATACAGGTCAAATCACAACTGATGGCTCTTTCTGAGCCATTGCTGTGTTTGGAGAAATCACACCTTGAGAGAATTGGGTCAACGTATTTATTGGGAACATTCTACGGAAAGGCAGGCTGTAGCAAGAAGTGATTAGAGCTATTCATTTAGAAGCATTTTCCCCTTCGAATCACGAATAAACCCTAATAAATGTGCCCACTATTAAACTAGTACCTGTTAAAGGGATGCCATCTTGCACAGCTGACATCCTGACAAATGTGATGCCTGCCAATTCCACTGTGCTCTTGCAAAATGTTCTGAGCAAATTCCAGTCTGAGGAATTACATTGCATGTACCCCAGATTCCCCATTAAGTTTTAGCTGAAAAAAATGGCATCTTATATAGTGAACATATAAGGGTTAGCTAGCTCCCAAGGGACTGTATTTTGTCATTACTGTGAGGAATGATTCACTAATATACCCTTATGCTTGGAAACAATTGCTCATGGAAGGACTTTTATCTGTACATATATCAAAAAGTTAAGGAGTCACGTCCCAGTGGAGTCAGCTGATGGCTCAGATCCTGCCTTGCAAATGATTTTCCAGAATTTCTAAGTATGCTAGGCACACAACAATTTAAATAGGCATTTAGTACACAGTGAGGCTGTTCAGTGACTACAGGAACAGAGTGACTAAGCACTCAGAGAGCAAGAGCAATGAGTGCTGGCATGGTTTGGAACTGCTGTCAGTGCAACAACATTTGCAAACATCTCTTTTTTGCAGGCAGATTCCAACACCTGCTTTCCATTAATAGCCCCACGTAGCACACTAGAGGAAGTGAAAATGACCGAGGATTTGTTACTAGCATAACACCAGTTTAATTTAGCATGTTACTGCCATGGAAATTGGTGCCTACACATCTAGAAGATTTCAGACCTGCAGACTTTACCCATTGCTCCATCTGAATTGACAGCTTGCAACCCTGATCCTTCTCACACCATGGTCCCATGAGCACTGTCTGTACCTTCACTTTTAAACCTGATTCTGACTTTCTGGCAAAACTCACTTTCATTTATGGAATTAGATTCACTTACAAGTTCAAGACCAGCAGGACATAGACTTTGTATGGATCTTCTGGACAGGAATCAAATCCATTTTATAAAAAGTGGCTAAATTCACTAAGTGAACTAGCCTTAATATGGGCAGAGCATTTTAAGTTCTCACTCCAGAGAATCCAATTTCCTTGGAAGAGGTTGACCAGACAAATCTGGTCAGAAGAATCTGAGAACAACCTACCCAGCTGTAATTCTGATGCAACGGCTCTGCAAGGGAGGGCCTTGTGGGTAGAAAAATCTAGATACTGCTAACCCCTTTTTTTTTTTTTTCAAGTGTATGCTTGGTGTCATTCTTGGTTTCCAATGGGGAAAAAAACCCAAAAAACCCACTGTTTGGCTTTAAGCTATGAGCATATTTTTCAGTGATGATCCAATTAACTATGATATCCTCTCATTTTAGAATGGGATTTTGAAAGGCTCAACCTTAACCTTTAAAAGGTGAAAGATACATTTGAGCAAGAGTCACCCCTTTTTAGGTTTGGTGTATGTTTTTTTTTTATTAAAAGAAACCTACAGAATAGATTTCTAAACATATTCTAATCTCTCCAGACCAAGCAAAAATATTTATCCCGTACAGAGAAAATATGAATTGTATAGAGGGATATAGTTATCTTCACATGGCACAGTTGCCCTGTATATTGCTTACAAACAACAGTGAAGGCTAATTTAAAAATGCGTTCCTAATTATAAACTGGAACTTACTTCTTCAGGTGATTGGTAGGTATGAGAAGCTTTATCATTTTGTATGCCTTACAATTTTGTAGCATCAGTGACACAATCAGCAATTTTTCTCCAGTCTCACTCTTCAGATGTCTTTATGTTAGTTCTCAAGTGATAAATATTTCTACCTAGCTGCAGATGTTATAACCTGTAAAAGAAGGATTTGCAAGTAAGGAGAAACTGAAAAAAAATTAATATTAATAAACTGCACAAAAAGAGAAAATTATAAATACTATATGGCTCAGATCCATGAGAAGAGCAGGGCATCAGTTTGTAATGGACAAATAATTCATAACAAGTAACATATTCAATACATTTCATCCCTTTTTTTTTTGTATTCTAGCAAATTGCACACGAGCAGATAGTGATTTTCTCTAATTTACTAATAATTCACATTTTCCAACCATGTACTTTCTGCAGAGTTACTGGTCTTAAACAGTTTGTTTCAAAGTATTCCATAGTAAAAGATATTATAAGAAAGAGGAAGTGAGTTCAGAGCAATTTTGAATTAAAACTTTAAATAAGTATTTTATTTCCTAACTAGACAGGTGTAACAGTAACAGTTCTGTTTTCTGATCTAAATTTTCATGCTTACAGGCTTCTTTGATTTCAAGAAACCTTCCCTATATCTAATTAAAATATTCTACTAGCTCATTGTCTTGAGTAACTCTAGAAGGTTACTAGAAAAGAAGCAAAAACTCACAAGCAAAATTAAAATGTCTGAAAGAAAGAAAAAGGAATTGATACTCAACAGGGAGTCACAGCAGTTTTTAAGTATGCCATGGATGTAGTATTTATCAAGAGCTTCATGACAGTCAATACATTCAATAACTTTCTATATTAGCTAGTAAAAGAGATGGGCAAGAAAAGACAGTTCCTTCCTGCAATATGGGAATGAAAAACACATATGCAAGAGTGAGAAAAAGGTTTCCTTTTGTGCCCTTCTCTATAATATTAAGGACCATCTGGGTTTTTTTCTGCATTGATGTGGCTTGCTTGGGGTTATCAAAAAATAAACAGAAAATCAGAACTATACTGAAAATGCATAGTTAAGAGAAACATCTGCATTTTCAGGAGACTTGAATGTCCAAGAAGGTATGTTAGATATTATCCTTGTGCAAATCACATTCAGTCTTTTCTGAGCTCATGCAAATTTCATTTTAATTAAAAGAAATCAAAAACTCTTCCCTATTCACTTGCCTTATTCATCACAGAGTTATGAGGCAAGATGCCCAGAGTGACCAGTCCAGCCCTGTGCACTGCCCTAGACACCTTCTGGCAATGCTGACTCTGTGGCTTCAGCAAGGGACAAGACACCACAAGTGGATCCTCAGCCTGCGGCACTTTGGGGGAAGCATCCAAGGGGAGGATAACTCGGTGCACAGTTGCAGTGATGTTTTGACAGGTGTGTGTGTGTGTATGTGTTAAACTGATCCCACATGCACATGTGCATTAGTGTGGGAGAATTGCCTCATTTCACAATGGAAAGAGGGGGCAACTTTAAGTTTCTTCCACTGTGAAGTGGGCTGAAGGAAAGAGCCACAGAGACATCTTTCAGAGCAGAGCTCAGACACTGCTTGAAAAAGTAATGTGCAGCAACATGAGCCTGGCTGCAGGAGGAAGCATCAGGCATATGTCTCTACACTTACTTGCACTACACTAAGAGGGAATTCTTTCCAATATGACACATGAGTCTACTGAAAGCATGTCTTTTAAGTGTTGCACATTTTTAAGTACTGTTGCTCATTCTAAATTAGTTTTCCTCTTAACAAGCAGCAGAAGAATATCTATGCCTTCAATAAACACATATCACAAAAGTCTACACGGATCATGCAAGCTCTGACATGCCCAGGTGGAGGCTCATGAATACGCTGGCTATGAAACCTCAGTCTCAATTACAGTGTGTGTGAAAGATTGATATCAAAATTCAGTCAGCTTTGTCATTTTTTAATATGATCTTAGCAAGGGCTTGTTGGGTCAGATCCATTTTGTTATCTGCAGTTCTTTGCTTTTGGTTAATGAATATGCTGTTGAACTCATGAGTGTCTTTCCAGTAAGAGTGATATTTTTACTTGAGCTTTCAAGGACTGCAATAGCACCATCAACCAGCAAGAAACCTTTTCTTATGGGAAGTAAAACATTGAAAAATAGAAGGTACAACTGCTCCTCTTCAATGCCTGCATCAGCATTACTACCTCTAGAACCTGTCCTGTCTTAAGGCCCTGTCTTTTGCATTTCGTTCATGTACTGTAGTCTTAATATCAGTGACATTTTATTTATAGTTCTGGCTTAGACCTCACAGTACCTCATCAAGTATGTTCAAGATGTCCCTAACCTCACTGGCAGGTGTTCTAACATTTCTAGCCATATCCTGCAGGTGCTATGAGTCATACCAGCTTATTCAAAAAGTGAAATATCTGTGGGAATTTCCCCAGGAATGTAGTTACATCCACCATGAATACTGCAATACCATTAAATACACTTGAACAGTTTTGGGAAGACAAAGTCAAAATGAGTAGTTTCTATAAAACTTGTCTTACAACAATGTCATTTTTTCAACACTCATAGACTTTCTATGTATACTGAGTGCAACACATAATCACATTTTCCTAATTGCTCACCCAAATTAACCACATGGTACCAAAACAGAGTAAGAGGACTTATTTGAAAAAGGATGAATCAACTCGGAACTATCCTAACTCTGATTTTATGAAAGTAATGAGTGCAATAGTGAAGAATGAAATTTCACTTTATTAGAGTTCTGCAGACAAAAATTATTCTGCTGCCCTCAGGTAAAGAACAGTATTATTTGTTTTGACTTTGTTGCTGGGAGCAACAATATTCCAAGCTGTGGCAAAGGAAGAGTGCATTGCATGGGAAGAGGTTTTTTCCCTTTTCTCTCAGACTGTGAAATAGAAGTGGAAGTCCAGGGTGTGGGAAGATCTGAGGAACCTAGCAGAAAAACTAATTTTCTCACTTTTTCACCACTTCACTGAATGGCCTTTTACCCACCCCAGGTCATTCCAATTTGCTGGGACCTGATTTTGTAGGACCTTGGGGTACAAAAGTACAAGTGAATATATTGTAAGCCTTGCCTCTGATGCCTCTGGTTGAAGAGTATGTGGTGAAGAGTATGTGGTCTACTACCAAATCTACTCTCCACAACACCACCTCTCCTCAACAATTTTCCTTCATCCAGCCCTTTCCTCCAAACCTATGCAGCAGTAATACGGTATTTTAAAAACAAATACTGAAGAAAGATGAAAAGACAGACTACTACATGCATTAATCGTGCCAATGATGTTCCTATTTAACTTTAAAGATATTTTTGGAAGGCAGGTTCCAAAACACATGAAAGCCTTGGCTGATTACTTTCTGGTGTATTGCTTCTGTCCCATGACTTGAGTTTTGCAACCTACCTTTCAGTTTAAGGTAAGCTTTTCAAATTCAGATCACATTTTTGACTTATCATCAAGGCTCCTACGCCTTGTCGTTCGTCATTCACCAAGAGAAACTTTGTCTCAAATTGAAAGTTAACATGATGATTTATTATGCCTGTCACAGAGTATGTAGCTTGGTAGCTAGTTTTCATTTCTAGTTAAACCAATGCAGCTCATCTGACTCTTTTAAACTACTGGTTTATAATTTTTATCCTTCCCTCTTTCTTTTGTTCTCTGTTGGAATCACCTCCATCTCCAAATATCAGTAGGAATTGATGGACATATGTTTTCCCATGCTTACTTGGAGGCAGTTCAAATGACTTATGAATAAATTGAAATGACTTATGAATAAATTAAGTTCCCCACACACGAAGTCCCATTGCTTAAGAAATCTCAGTGTACTGCTGGAAACAATCCTGGCTGGATGGGAAGATGAAATTGATTATTTAATAGAAGTTTTCCAACTCTCCCAGTTTTTTACCCTGTGGGCACAATACTTTGTACTGGAGAACTTCAGAAGTTTGATGAAATTTCTCCTACTTCTATCAAGGCTAAATCTAGCTCTTCAACAAAAGCAGTTAGCTGCTCATGAGCAGTACCCTTTCCCTTTAAAGGCTAGTCAGAATGTTTTTTCAAACATGGCTTCAAGAGACAGTGGAAGGAATACAGAAGGATTGGAATAAATCAAATAGTAGTGTTCCCAACTTGGGGAGATTTTTTCCCCTACTCTGTATTCAAGCAGAATTCACCATGATGTAAATTGCCCATTTGCTTGGTTGAGACAAACTGACTGGCCTATGCATGGAAACAAACAACCAACACTTTCAATATGTAAGGGTGAATTTTCACCACAAAGACAGCAGAGAAGGCAGGTTCATCATTTGACACACGTAAAAAGGAAAGTTATATGGACAATTCTGTAAGAACAAACACTCATTATTGAGTTAGTTAGTAAATAATAATGATAACAGCATCAGACTGGTGACTGCCAATAATGAGTAACGAGCTTATACTCTTTGTGTATTTATTATTATATTTCTGTGCTCATCAGAAATTGAGTGTAGCTTTGTTCACTACATATATCTTCATATTGCAATCAATATAATGGCACACTTTTCATAGACATCAGACTTTAATATTAATTTGCTCTTACTTATACATCACAGAAAGACATAGAACATCTTCACTTCTATGATAAAGCCCTCATTCAAAATAAAGTATGGTTATATCATCACTGGGGTTAAGAAGACTTTATGTTTACTACTCAAAAGATTAATGGGTCACTCAAGCATTTACATTCTCATACATTTTTATGACAGTGCTATGAAGTAAATTTGATGTATGTTCAGAAGAGAATGATAGGTTTAAATGTCTAACAGCTGCTCTTTTGAATTTCCGCAATGTTTTAAGTGTTGCTACCATTTAGCACTTCCACCGCTCACTGCAATTTACTGTTTGCCAGCGTTAGTTATTTGTGTTTGCACAGGAAGACAAAGGAAAAAAATTAGGTGCAGCATAGGAACAGTTTTACTTTCTTTAAGCCACCTGAATCTAATCAATCTTACAGCAAGCATTGCTGCGGAAAAAACTGACACTTTTCAGAGTGTTTATTGAAAGACTTCACTGAAAAAGCATCTTAGGCTGTGTGCACAAATACACACCCTTTCCTGGATGTAGTTTGAAGCTTATTCCACATTTTGAAATGCATTCGATGGTTCCTATATTGCAAAGCCAGTTTTGATGAGTAAACAACCCAGAGGGGGGCTGATTTCAGCAAAACAGCCCATTCAAATTGCACGGAGTTGGGAGTGGCTGTAGCAGCAGGAAGTTCTGGTCTTTTAGCTCCAATCAACTGAAACGGCTTCAAATGCTGCTGCAGTCTTTTCCTATGTGACACATACAACACTAAATGCAATGCACTGGGTACACTTCACTTAAGACAAGACTGTTTAACACAGCAGGGAAACACGGTTCTCTAATCACCCCCTACTATGAACCAGAGCCAACACAGGGGCAATTAAATAAGAAAGATCAGAATGTCACTACAGGCAAGAACAAGCTGTGTCAGGGGACAGGGCAGTCATCATTAGGGACCACACAGACCTGCTTCCACTTGCTTTTGTGACTCCATATATAGCATCAGTTGTTTCATGAGTACCTGTAGACTATAGCAGGCCCCCCAGCAAATACAGGAGGAGTGGATAAAGCAGGCAGCTGGGAATGCTGTACAAAACCCTACTCTAGCCCACTCTGTACTGCATACAGACACTCAGTTCTGTGATGAAGTTACATGTGTGACCACACATTCTCATTTGTCCCCATTTTGAAGAGGGCTTAGTTCACCCCTGAGTCAGAGTTTCACAACTGCTTCATTATGTGAACAAGCAAAAGACAACGATGCTGAATTCCAAAAGCACACAATAAATCTTTCAGAAGTCTAATTTTATTTTAGGAATGGAGCCTCAGGCAAGACTTGTGTGGCTTAGAAAGGGAAAACGTTTAAAACATTTGCAAAAGTTCTGTAAACCTGGTTTAGCCAGTTTCTGCTCCATGTTACACTATTCTGAAGAGACTTGAAGCTGAATGGCTCCATCAAGTTGAGAAATAGAAACAATACTTTGCCACTTATAGGAGGCACAGGCGTTTGTTAAGTCTAAGGTTATCATTGCAAACACTTATTTCATAGTCAATATTGTGACTGCCTGGAGGAATATAACATGGAATTTAGTCAAAGAAGGACGCTAACAGAGTTCTAAAATCACAAGGCAGAGTTCATCACCCATGCTACCATCACTTTCTGGTCATGCAGAACAGAAAACACAGTCCTGGTAAATACCAGCTATGCACCTCGCATATTCTAACCTTCCTAACAAGGTTTTCACTGTTCCAAGCCCCATTACTCAAGCCAATGATATCCTCTGGTCCAAGAACACCCTGCAGAAAAGCAATTGTAACAATTAGCTTTAGTTCCTGGCATCTCATAGCACCCCTAGTCCCTCACTACCTGGTGCACCATTAAACACCCACAACAAGAATCATGTGACTTCTGCAGAGACAATCTGTGACTACCTATCATGTCTCAGTGAAAGGTACTTTGCCATGTGGGAAGTAAAGTAGGAAATGCTTACTAACTCTACAGCAAGGCTTGATACTTTGGAGATACAAAACAGACTTAAAGGAGAAAGAGGGGGAAAAATAGAACCAAAGAGAATATTTTTATAATATGGAACTTAAAAGAGGGTGGAGTAGATAGTTCATCATTCTCTGAGTGATGTACATCTCTGAAGACTCTCTGTACAACAACATTAGCAGCCATCCAAAAAACCTATGAAAATTGAAGAACAAAAGGAGAAAATGTCTTATGAGCTTTAAATGCTTCAAAGGAGTGAGGCTCAGCTCACTCAGGCATGCAGAGTGAAGTAACTCACAACTACAGAGCAGCAATATCACAAAAGAACAGCCTATTCTGATCTGGATGCTGGCTAAGCAAAGCTTTAAAATAATTTACAGAGTGGTGAAAAATAAAAAAATATGCAGGAAAAAGTTTATAAATGTCCAGTACAGATAAACTGACTTCTTAAGACATTTTAATACAAAAAATTGATCATTCAAATTACTGGTCACTTTGCCTTAATTCACTGCCCCTTATTTCCCTGTGCTTGGGGCTTCTGCTGTAAACCATAAGGCTCATACTGGTTTTCCACTTGTCTCATATATTGATGAATGATTTTAAAGCATTTATTCAGACTCTGTGTCAGCAGAAATACAAATTTTTAAGTTATTTAGGATACAGCACTACATCTAAGAAATAACTCACTCCAATCGAAAAATTTAGACAATTAAGTTCCCTAGAGTTTTTAAAGATGCTCATATCAAAATTCTTCCCCACAAATATTTTCCAGAAGAAATTAATTTCCATAATGAATTATTAAATTATTATAAATTAGGTTGACATTAGTTTGCATTAACATGTGAATTTGGAACAAAAAATTCTCAATATCATTTTTGAACAATTTCATTTCCAAGGTCAGATTCAGAATTCTTTTTTACTTAGACACTTATTATGCAGGCAACTGTCCCTGAAAATAATTTTAAAAATAGATTAAAAACTCTAATCACAAATTTATTTTATTATTTCTATTCAGTAAATCAGAAACAGCCTCTCATTATTATAATGATATTGTTTAGCATTATCTTTTTCTGTACATAGATTAGTTGCACAATTTCTCCAAACATGCTTCATTATGACTAATAAAAAACACAGATAAATAAATGTAGATACACAAATTAGGAAAGATATCATGTTAATAATGTTATTTTAATTTATACTCCCAAGAAAACTTACAGCAAGGTATAAATTTACTTGCTGAAGAAAATAAATGAAAAGATAATGAAACTCTAATTAAAATTACACTCTGATGTACAGATGCAATGATGAGCAATTCCAGCTAGAGCATCGTTAACCATGTACACTAACATTTGTTTGTACTTACAGCTAGGCATGAATTTATTCAAAAAACCCCCAAGACCTCATTTCAATACTCAAACACATGCTTAGTGCCCCCTAAAGATGGTGTGTTTAAGTTGCTCAATAGCAGCAGATTACCCACATGCTTAAGAGCAAGCCCAAGTGAGTGCTTTGCTGAATTAAGTCAAAATGTGACTCAGTCACAGACTTAATTTGTGCTTCTGTGCTGCGTGAGGGGTGGAGTGGGGACATGTGGAAGCAGAGTGCCTCATCTTTCATCATTTCATATCAGGGGTGTGAATTGTGTCAGTCCTTGAACTCCTAGGGCAGAAGTGGGAGGGTTTCACTCTAGAAGCTGGACAGACACAGCAAGAGCATGGCTCACCCACTGCTTGACAGCCAGCACAACCAGACTGATAGATATGCACTTAAAAGCAGAGGTGGGATCAAGATGTAAGGCACAGCACACCAAGATCACAGTGTCAGCACTCTGCATGCAAATTACATGCCACTGATACCATGCCATGCACAGCTGCAACTCTTTGTGTGTTTCTTTGCAAAAGCACACCCCAGCTAATTCTGCATGCCAATTGCCTACGCAAAGCAAATATGCAAAGTGAATGCATATTCGCTTATACATAAAGATCAAAAGCACAGTGTCATAGCATTTTTTTGAAGCATGTAATGAGTAACTGAAGAGCCACTAGTTGAGGGTAGTAGCCCTCCTTCAGTGCATCTAGATACACCCCTACCACAGTCTCTCACACATACTTGATCTGAAGCTGAGTATGTAGGGATTGTACACCTGTGTCCTCTATGAGGTCTTCAGACACCACAGATGGTCCTTATATCCTACAGCACCCTAACAAACCAGCCCAGGCCAAGTAGCTCAGCTGAGGCTCTTCTCTCTCCCTTCATTACCCCAAGCATGTTTTTTTGGTTTCCATGTCTCACAGAAGCCTGATGTTTGCATTAAAGACAACTGACAGATCAGTTAAAAGACCGCAAATATTTGCCTCTATAAACGCAGAGAAGGAGGGAGTGAGTAAACATGTACCCTCCTCCACTTTGAGGGGTTGGAAAGGTATTTCCAAAAGATATGAAATGAAATTCACTGATTTCTATGTCCAACACAATCTCTTGATGACTCTGGAATAGCTGGAGTGAATCATCTAAGATGTAAGGATGCTGCAGCTTTGTTCTAAATTGCTCTGAAGTTTGTGCCACACTTTGCAACTGCAAACAAAGGGAATCTAAAACCCTGCAAGTCAGAACTATTTGGTTTTACATTTGCTTCCCTAGGCTGATATGATGCAAAGATACTGATCAGTCTAGAATTACTCAGAAATTTTTATATGCTTCTGAATAGTCTTTATAGAATTAGAAACCTTAGACATTTAATCTTACAATGAGTTACAATGAGTTCTTTTTTATCAGCAGCTATTTACATGCTTATGTTTTCACCATTATCTACACAAAACCTTTTCAATCATAAAACCAGGCAGCATTTATTTTGGCTTTTGGCCTTCTATTTCTCATACCTCACTGATTATCCTGACCTGCCTTTAGACTAGCAGCACCATACTTTCACAATTGTCACTTTGGGAAAGGTCTCTCCTTTGGAGTCTACGGAAGAGACATCATGGGACAAAGTACAAAACACTCCAGACTCAAGGCTTTAGCATTCACACTGTGGTCAGCATTAAAGACTGGATTATACAGCTAGAAAACTGACAAAGAGACATCTCTTATGGTCTTGAATTAATTCTTATGGAGAAGGAAAATCTGTTATAGCCTTTGTAAAAGGCTTCACAGGAAAGGAATATTTATGGAAGCCTCTAGAAAAAGCATTTTTAAATATTACTGTACTTCCATTGAAATTAATGATATAAAAACTTGTTGACCTCAGGAACATGACTTCAATGTCTATAAATAAACCATAACTAGGAAGCTATACAATATAACTGATGCCATTTTTCCTATAATCTAATGGAAATAGTCTGTCCACACTGTGTTTTAAGGAAACTCTTCTGCAGTTTATTCTTCCCACTGTACAATATTTTGTTTAATTTCTAGTCCTCTCAATAATCAAAAAGTTCTAGAGTCTGCCTAGATATTTGTTTGTTTCAGGCAAGAAAGAATTGAGCACCAACAATTTTGCCTTATCTTCTCCTCCCAATATAAGGTTATTCTGATTTGCAAAACTAGTTCATCAAAGGTTACAACAGCAGAACGTTGCTCTGAGCACACATGCTGTGAAATACTAATAAAAAAATGTTCAGGCAGAGCTAACACTCAGGATACAGAGGAGATGCATCAAATTCATAAGGAGAATGTCTGTGGTGGGAAAAGGCTTTCCAAAAGGTGCTAGTGCTCTTTAGCCCTTTAGAGACTCTGGGCCACAGATTGGCCCCTGCTCTCCACACCTTGTACCATTATTTTGCTGAGTTGACTCCAACAGCATACCTGGCTGTAAAAGAAAAGCTCAAGCAGTCCCAGAGTAGACTCTGTGGTGAAGAGGGGGAAAGGGCAAGGCAGGCTGCAATCAGCAAAGCTTCACCCAGGGGCCTGGGAGACAGCTCCAGCAGCCTTTGAGTCCCTTGCATAATCCTGTGTTTGCAAGAGGGGACAGTGGCTCAGAGCACTTTGAAAGCCATGAATTTTCTGACCTGTCTTGGGAAGCAGATGAAGCTTGGGCAGTAAACCTTTATTTTAATTCTCATTCCTGACAGATGAAAATGTTTTCTGCTAGTTGCCTTAAAGAAAAGCGAGAAGAAATGAAAGCAGACACAAGCTTTTTTAGCATTATTTGTTAATATTTTTTGGCAGCTGTGCATGCACTACTCTCTTGCTGTGACCATAATCGAAGCCTAATGTTGCTCCCAAGGAATGCTGTGGCAGTATTCCCACCGACTGCACTGCAAGCAGATTTGGGGCCTTTGTTTGGTCAAAGCTGTTCCAGATGGAGTCCAGAGGATTCCCACCCAGCAGTCCAGTTGTAAAGAATGACTCTGCCTTTCTCTTCCAACAGGAGTTCTCTGGCTTGAGGTACAGTTTACCTCTTAGGATCAACTGTGGAAACAACCCACTACCATTGTGTAGCATGACCGATCTCTTGGGAGAAAAGGGCAAGGCCATATTTTATTTCTTGCATACCTGTCTAATCAATGTTAAGGTAATTCAGTTTAATGTTGTATATATTGAAAGGGTTTTTGCTGATCAAAGGAATGTAGCTGCTCCTAGGATTACAATATAATTGTAGTACACCAATAGAACAGATTTTTGAAGGGTGTGAACTTACAAATCCTGGTACTGGTGCACCTACCCACATGAAACCACACCAGGAGTATGATTCAGGAAAAATATAAGGTTCTTCAAAAGGAAATCTTACAATCACAAAAGGAGAAATTCTTTAGTTCTTTTGGGATCTTTAATGGTGAAAAATGGCTTAGAAACTTATATTTGCATCACACTTCATAAAGTAGTAATATTTTCTGTCATTATTAGTGAACTATTAGCCTAGCAGTAATTTTTGTGATGAGCTGAAGTGGGGCTATTTGTCAGATGACAGATGTGCAGAAACAGCAAGCTTGCTGGTACTTTCTATTTCAAAACTCACTGGTCACTTCTGAAAATTTAGGCTGCTATCATCATTATATATTACTTTGAAACAAAACTCTTCCTCCCTCAACTCTGTTAGTAACTCACTGCTGATCTATGGCTCTAATTTTGTAAGCAAATGGGGTTTGTTCATGCAAGTAGGACTTCTGAGCAAAGGCTGCAAATTTGGGCCAGTAAAAAAATAACCACCCAAGTTACCACAATACCCAGCTTGAAATTTTGGTCCAAAGCATTGGATTTAACAATACCATAAAGCATTGCCAAGCTCTAAATTCAGATGAGAAGATTCACCAAATCATGCATAGAAGTTTTTCAAATCCACACTTATTCAGAAACTTCCAGGATAAGAAACTAAACTTTGTCCTCCCATATGTTATGAGGCCGAGTCTGTGCAGGCCCAAAGACAAGCACCCTGATTAGTATTCTAATCAGAATACTAATACACAGAGAAACACTGTGATACCTGTGAAGAATCCATTGGCACAAGGCACCTGTATGCTTAGATAGAAGATTTCTTGATGGGGATGGCTGCTGGTATACAACATTGGTACCTTTGGTACACGCTGCAATCACCAGTTTAAGAATTTGTTTAATAAATTCAGATTTCCTAGTTCTGGTCAGTTTAGGCTTAGAAACCTGGCACACTTCAAACACAACATGATGTACAAACACTGTGTTCTAAGAACAATTATGCTATAATGTGACCATTTAATTATGGCATGCATTGAGGAACAATTGCACATACCCAGCAAATTATTTAGGCATTCCTGTAACACATATAACATGCTTGTGCATTGAATCAACAATCTGAGAAAAACAGTAGTTCTGACCAATTATGTGGAGAAGAAAGCAAAACAATTAATGTACAGACTTCACTTTCTTTTGAATCATTGTAGAGGTTCCTGTTTGCAGAGGGGCTTCATTGGCTCAGTTACTTTACAAGACTAGGAAATACATATAAGCTTACAAAAGCTAACAGACAGCAGGGGTTGTGGGAGGGGAGCAACTTTTTTTCTACATTCACTATTATTCACTGAAATAGGCTTATTTCCTAGTATCTTGGGAGCAATGATTAAAAACAAACCCAACGGTATTTTCTTGTAAGGTTCTGAAGCAAACAGCCTTCCTTTGACTTCACCAGACACTCAACTGGGCTTTGAGTAAAGTTGGTGATTGCCTCCAAGTGACACAGCAGTGACCCAGACTTTGCAACCAAGAAGTAGAAATAACTGTAATGCCTTATGGGCTTCCAAAACCTGTCCAAGAGTTTTTCCTTTTCTAATGCACATTTCAATCTGATGAAAGATGGGCAAGGAGCAGAAAAAGCACACATAAGGTATGTGATACTTTGTGTTCAGCAGGCAAATCTGTATGACATTTTCTCCTTCCATTTTCTCGATGAGTGAGTGAAAACTTGCACATGTTTGTCAGACTGACCCTCCATTAAATGTCTCTTCATGGAAATAAGGGGATATTTATGCACAGTGACTAATGAATGGATGCATTCCAGCATCTGCTATTGTGTATTTCCTGTAAAGTCATTTATTATTCTATCTAACAAACACACTGTTCTTGGGTTGATGCTTAAGATTAATGAGGCATTTACTCCTATTCAAGAAACAAGTTCAGAAGACGCATTTTCTCCCATTCAGCTGTGCTGATAGTTTAATTAATGCCATTAATACATATAAGTCACCAAGAACTGTTTTATGGTAACACTGAGCAAAGTTGGCAAAGCAAGGAAATTTCAGAGGTAAAGCTACAACATAACACTTCCCTTTGTTTCCAGGTAGTATAGGATTCTCCAGAGAGTGGGTGATCTTGACTACATGACTACATGAGTAACAAAACCCCAAGATGTAAATGAGCTGAGGTAAGGACAGAATATCAGTCTTAACTGTCTGCTTGTGTGGGCTTAGTCAAATCCTTAATGTGATTTCACTACAAATTTATTTTTATGTAGATGCATTTCATATTCCCATCCTCCAACCACCACCCCCCCCTCCTCCAGTATTAGAGACAAAAAGAAAGAAAATGGCCTCTTATTGAAATGTAAGAGTTGGTACTCTAGAGCATAACCAGCGCTATGGTCTATGGTTTAAAGATATATTAGGGGAATTTTTAAAAGTCTGTACAGCTTCACTGATATGACAGGAGGAATTTAATGGCTCTTTCAGTGCTCATACCATTTTTTTTGGTCAAGTTTCTGCATGGTGCCTTTTTCTGTTAGGGATGCCTAATTGCCAGGCGCACTCAGGCCAGCACAGAAAGCCAGGTGCGAACTGGACTATCACTGGGTTCATATTTCAGAAACAGAGAACTGGAAAGAAAGAAATGAGCATGGGAAAACGCACGTTTAAAGGAGAGGATAGAAAACAAAAATACAATGAGAAGGTGGTACTTAACAAGGCTTCACAACCTTGGTCCCAGAAGAAAACAGCACATAAAGGTACATCACTCTAGCATCAAAACACAGGCCTTCTCACGCTGAAGTCTTATCTGGAACTAAATTTTCAATCGCAGACTCATGACTGGGTTAATCTCCCGCTTGTCACCTTACGTGATCATCTCATGACCTCCCCAGATGCAGAGATTATGCACAAGAAGCACCTTGAAGACATCATTCTTACTGAAACAGAGCAGCAGTGGAAGGACCAGATCTACCAGTGATACAGAGAAGTAAATGCAATAACCTACAGCCATATTACAGCTACAGACAGCTGTTTGCTGAGCTTCTAGAGACAGAGCACTGGTTTAATTGGTTTCAGCCTCCTGCTGGAACTTTTCTTTCCTTATTTTCAGTTTTTATCTCAAGGACTGGTAACAGGAAAAGAAACACACATAACAATGACAAAATCCCAAACCAAACAGCCGTTCAACATTATTTTAACTCTCCAAACAGGGACATAAGCAAATCAAAGCACAACTGGCACTGCTCATAGAGGAGCAGTAGATCTTAGCGTGCCCAGGCTGTTGGCACTGCTGTGCAGCACTTTGTCACCATACAGCTTTGCTGCTTGAGCTAACACCTTCTAAAAAGCCACTCCCAGTCTGCAGTGGACAACTCCAGGTACAGGGATGGATGTTGAGTTTGGTATAGTGCCTGGTCGAACAAGTTGCTCCTGGAGAGCTGTACAGACAAAAGCCCATTACATGCTCTGAGTGTTACTCCAGTTGCTTAAGTAAATCAACAAAGTCCACATAGCTCAAAAGGATAAAAAAAGAGGCCTTGAGGGAAACATTTAGGTCTTCAAGAAATATTTCTAAAACCTATCCTTCAACAAAACAGTTTTGCTCATAGTGAAAATTCAATGATTAACAAAAGAACGCTGTATGAAAAGAACACTGTATTTGTTACTTATAAAAACACCTCCTCTTCTCACTGTCCTGGCCAGAAGCTCTGAAATGGCCATAATATTGTAGTAAACATCTGAGCCTGAAACAGTGATGCTATCAACAGGTGCAAGGACATGCTATGGGCAACCCTGCAGTAAGCTAGACAGGCATACAGACACCACCCATCCCTTATTGTGGGAGTTATATAGATAGAATTACACGTCATTTGCCCAAAGAATAAAATATAACACACAGTCTAATTCTTAGCATCATTAAACACAACAAACCTATTATTAAAATTTACTTCTCCAAGTTGTTTGTAAGAAGTTTGATCAGCAGCCTCAAGAAATGTTTTTTTTTTCCTGCAAGGGTTTCCTAGTGCTTAGCCTGCAGCTGTTAGCATTGGATTTCAAGACACACTGTACTAAACTGCATTAGGCATGTGAAAGGACTTTCATTCCTCATTAGCTGCGCATAAGAAAGGATTGTAACTTTTAAAAAGAACTAAGCAGCTTTATAAAAAACTTGAATTTTGCTCTAACAAAAATCATACTTGTTAAAACTTTTTTTTATTCCCAGCTGAACTATGCTTCAACTCAAAGCAAATAAAGTCATCAGTTGACTCCATTCTATTAGAGGACAGCATTTAGAAAGGGAGAAGGGGGGAAAAAAGAAATAAAAAAAAGAGTCCAATAGGTCTTTGAACAGTGGTCCCTTGTCTGTCACATCAAGACATGGCTTCTACTTCACACACTATTGACCACGAAAAGCAATCTTACGACTTTTGAAGCCCCATCACAAAAAAACAAGTGCAAGAGAAAACTTTTCTTGAAATGTCAAGGATGGGGGGCTGACTGCTCTCATCTCCTATGATTAATGACTTGTGGCCCTCTTGTGTAGAGGCTGCTAATTAGCTTCAGACTGATTAGGGCTGCAGAATGCAAAATTCAGCTTGATAAACCTGAACAGCCTCCATTCCCCACCTCTCAAACAAGCCTGGTGCAGAAACTCCGGCATCTAGTTTTGTGGTAAAAACATGCTCAATGGAATTAATGTAATTCCAAGAGACTCTGGGCTTCACCTATTAGAAACTTGAACTGCAGTGTTTTCCTGTATAATTACTATTCAGTCCTGTCCTAGTTACCTGCCTTTTATCTAAATACTTGCTTCCTACTTTGAGTAAGCAGATATCCTACACTAAAAATTTAGTTAAAAAGAAAACAAAATAGCAGGAGGATACTTTTAATCTTCCATTACCCCTTTATTAACAAATGAGAGCAAGTTCATTATAATGCTTCTGAAAAGTTGCACACAGCCTTCTTGGATGTTCTTTATATATGCATTTTAAAAGAGAGCAGAAAAGCGGCAGTTCTTAAATTGTTATTGCCTAACATTGTGACCACCTGCTTTACTGGAGTACATGCTGAACCCTTTATTTGGTAATAATTGCTTACCATAGCTATAGAGGTGGAAGTCTAGCGCACAGGGAGTTTCAATCCCTTCTGCCATGACCCCCCTCCCTCTCTCCTCTCAGTCTTGGATTAATTCTGCTTGTTACATTGAGCTTCACATAGAAAAGCATTACATTCTACTAACATAGGAAGGTTGCAAATACTTAGGCCAGATTTTTAACATGAACCTCATCAAACTGATGCACTACAGTATAAGGCTGATTAGCTTAATAACTGATTACTCATCTTCTGGGCACTAGCAACCAAAATTAAAAACTTTAGCAGCTCATAAAACAAAGTAATATGAGCTTATTTTTTCAGATACCTACAGTTCTGAGAGGGAAGAAAAAATAATGTTTCTAGGCTAGTACCAAAGAGAGAAAGTTTCGTGATTTGGGTGGGATGGATTGAAATGCTAATTTCTTCTCCACTGAATACCTAGATAAAAAGACCACGTAAATATTTGTGCACAAAGTTAAATTAATAGTTGGATTAATTTTAATTTCACATATATACAAGTCTGAATATCTTCAACACATGAGCTGCTTGAATTCAAGAGGCTTCTTTTCTTGCTCTGGATTTCTCAGAGCATCCTTCACTTGCTCCACCCATTACACACATTGCTCTACACCCACAGGGCACCTGTTACACCAGGTACTGCATGTTGTGAAGTGAAAAGACAGTCATGCTTCAAAAGTGTAAGTTCAGTATTGCAAAAAATACTGCCACATGAGCAGGCAGCAGGCCTTGCCAAGGGGAGAGTTTGCAGGGGTAGTGCTCAATTTATGATGAAAGGCAACAGGTGGCCATTGGAAATAGTAACTTAAGGGACCATGAGACGACTGCGATAGACAATGCAGGGAGAGGGCATCATCCACAGCCTCTTTCAGGTCCCCAACAGGAAGCCTAAGTTTATGCCTAACTTGAAGCATGCAAGCAATCTCTTTAAAGCCAGCAGTACCCAGATTTTTAAGTACTTGTGTGTGTATGAATTTATTTTCACTGTAATTATGCAGCATGTACACTGTGTGGTGTAAACCCTAACGGACCAACCTCAGCATTCTGCAAGGTAGCACAGATCCTACGTCATCAATATATTGCTCAAGACCTGGGATTTAACTTATTGTTTTTAAGCATTTTTCTATGCCTTACTCTGTTTCTTTTTTGCCTTGTTTTGCTTTCAGCAAGGCTCTCTGTAGTATCATAACTCACAATCTTTCTAGTCAAGACTTTGTTTATAAAACCTCTATTGTTCCAGAACAATGGAGTTGTGACCTGTTTGAAGGCAGGACTGCAATCAGGGCCCTCTCCGTACTTTCTCAGGGTGCACTTTGTGACCAAGAGAATAGACCACACAACCCTATTGATGTCAACCAGGAGGGGAAAAATAGGCTCCCTCAATAAATCTCAACATAAATCTTCTTGCCCTATCTCACCATCTGTATTCACCTAAAGCACAAAATTAATAAGCAGAACAAGTATCTCCAAGCCTAAAAGATTGAAGTACTGCTTGCAGACCAAAACAGATTTGTTTCATCCTAAGGGCAGTTTTGGGGAATTCACAGGCATAGAAAACAACAGGTGGAAACATAGCCTGGGCCAAGACAAAGTGAATGAGATTGACCCTATCATCATGAATATGCTTCACCCTTCTATGTCAGTTGCCCACTATAAATTTCCCCAGTGGCAGGTTTGCGGCTTCTGTTGTTTTCTTATCACCGATGAATTTGGTTTCTAATTTTGCCTCCAGTGTTACAGAACAATTATCCACACAACACAAGCACTAGCAGTGAAACAGCCACAGCTTTTTTCATTATCTGAAAATGCCACATTTGGTAGTTCTGGTTTTGAAGGTCAGGAAAGGGCTGTTTAGAAGATGTCGAGGATGACCATGTTTCTTTTTAAATATACTTCTAGTCACTCACCAGTACCACTCAACATCATTCAGCTTTACATATTTTTTGTACATATGTTAAGAACATGAAGTAAGATAGTCAAAGAAATCTGCAGACAAAAGAAATAGAGAGGTTTTTCCTTAACTTCAGTGGAAACAGCCTTCACATGTTGCCTAGGTGCATTCTAGGCAGTTAAAACATGTGCATTCAATATAAATTTTCATTATCATTCATGAAAGAGGAAAACAAAAAGGCCAGAGCAAGCACTAAAACAAGCAAACAAATGGAGCCTCCAACTTAATTGCATAAGTGTTTGTGGGAAAACTGAAAGCACTTCATAGCAGTGCTACCTTTTTGTCCAGTGTCAATACATCTTCTAGCACAGCAGGGTTCCATATTGTGACCAAGTCTTTCAAATAGTGCTGCAGTGAGCAACAACAGTGTAAAGACAGCTAAAGCCAAGTTATTTCTAAATTCAAATTATTATTTATGTTTTTAAGCATTCGCTCCATTTTGACAGCAATAAAATCCTTCTATAATGTCTTCCATCTGAGCATATCAAAGTGTTTTGCAACAAATTACTGGTTAAAATGTGTAAAAGAAATTTAATTGTTATAATGGAAGGCAAAAGATCTCAGTCAAGTCCTACTAGAGGGAAAATACTACTGTAAATTCATCAGGACTAAAAGCATGACAAAAACTGATTTTATAAAGTTATGTTTCTGCTGAAACAAGGCATATTTATCATATATAATCTTACATAGCAAATTGCAGGCAGCTTGTTATATTGCTGGTTAAAACACACTTCAACTTAAAACAATTGTTCAGGTACCAGTAGTTAAATTGCACACTTATTGGTAATATAAGCTATCATACCAGATCAACATTTGTAGATCTCTATCTGCTGACCTGGTCATATCTACTCAATGACTAACCACTCTGAATAAGTGAAAAACTAAGGGGAGGGAAACACCCCTGTGAAGCAAACACTCACCTTGGATGTTCTCAACAGAAAATGAGAGCCATCAAAAAGAGCTCCTTATGTGAGAGACACATGCAGGGGACCAGCCTAGCGGTGAAGTAAGGCAGGGGAATCCACTGCTGTTTCCCCAGGACTTGTGAAGATAAAAAGGAGCTGTCCATAGAGCACCTTCCATGAGGAATTCATTAATTTCTCTGTGTTGAAAATACAAGGAAAAAAAATGAGCAACCTTAAAAAAAAGCTCAGTTATGACATCCCTCCCCTGACTCCCTCCTGACAGACAAACATATTTAGAACATCCACAATCTAGTCATTCAGTAGCACTGAAATTATTAAAAATGTATAAAAACATAACTACTTCTAGTAAAGCTAGAAAAACTATGCTTTGCTCTAGCATAAAGCATTTTACAAGGTACTATAAAGTAACCCTACCATGCACAGACAATGCCTTTGTTCCCAAGTAATATGCAAAATGCTTTGTTCATCCACCTCACTGCTTTTATAGTCTGATGATTGGTTCAACAGCTGAGTATCAGCACCAAATCAATTCAGGTGTCCTCATTAATACCTTCATTCACTGTGGCTACAGGGCACAGGCTGATTCCCTGAGCACTGAAGGGAATGGCAACAACACCCAGCTCCCACTACTCCTATCAGCAGAGGACCTGTAGAAGGCTGTAAGGCTAATTGGAGTTCAGGAGATGCTGCAGTACCGTAGAAGATGGTAAGGAAGGGTGGGGCCAGCGGCACAGCTGCCCAGGCATCCCCATGTCTACTGAGATACTGTACACGAAATTAAATGTGGCAGTTGAGAAGGGAAAATTTGAAAATGCTTATATCTGTGTTAAAGTTTGTGTGTCTGAAGCACAACACATCAGCCAGGTAGCTAAGGAGTCAGAAGCAACAACCTGAGAGAGCAGAGTGTAGAAGCGTTAGAGGAGGCTTGAGGGAAAAGAACTAGAGAAGAGATGTGAGGATATGAAGACGTGTGGTAACAACTCAAAAAATACATTCAGGTTATGCAAATTAAGACACCTGAAAATAGACTGTCTGAATACTTTGTAATAAGTCTAGTTGTTGAACATCTAGAAGAGTGTAGTAGGGCCAACCCAGTCAGCATCAGAAATAATTATAGGTCCAACAGTGAGACCATCACAATCTACAGACACCCTTGAGGCAATAAGAATACAATGGTTTGGTTTGAAAGCAACCTTTAAGGTATTCCAGTAGTAAATTATCTACTGGGGACAGGGACACCTTCCACTAGATCAGGCTGCTCAGAGCCCAATCCAACCTGGTCTTAAACACTTCCAGGGATAGGGCATCCACAACTTCCCTGGGCAACCTGTTCTAGATACTGTGTGGTGTTAGACAAATTGTGTGTAAGCTTTTGAGTATACAGTCTTTTGTTTGATGGCATGAAGGACCTAAAAATCGGTTACATGGGCAAACTTGGCCTCTTGGTGTTTTGGATATGATGCATAAAACTTTGAAGAAATAAATTTCTTATTGCACAATAAAAACCAGTTCTCCCAAGCTAGATCATAACTGATTGAGGGACACCCAGAGGTTCTATTTCCACTTAACAACTAGGAAACTATTTTCAGCAGTTTGTGGTACAAACCTACCCAAATGAAAAACACTGTGCGTTTTTAGATGCTGTATAAAAATTAGTGCCCTGGCGTGTGTGTGGGAACTAACCAGTACTTAAAGTTGGTAATTAAAATTATTGATAATAGCAAAAAGAAAAAATTCCAGTCTCCAAGAAAGTCATCATAATGCTTAATAATTGATTGTAATTGTAATAAATCCTAATTAATTCATTTATAAAGTAATATAGCTTTATATGTTTATTCACTCCCAATAAATATTTGTGTTGTGTTTTGTCAACAATTTAATACACTAATATAATGTATAATTATTTATTATTAGTTTCAACACTTAATAAAAAGCACTTGTTTCATATAAATACCAAAGCAATCTTCAGAGCGCATCTGTGTCCCCAGCAAGCCTTCAGTCACAATGATCACAATGATTATGTGATCAGCACCATTCTGCCTAGTACCTGGAATCCAGTCAGGACCGAACCAGGTGTTGTCCCTCTAGGCACAAAAGATCTACTACAGCACGAGTAGGGATGGTGGTGAGGCATGTGGTAAATAGGCCACATCAAAACTCTCTCTTTCTAAACCTGTCACACCTGGATCCCCACTCCTGTATCCTAGGGCCACCTCAGAAGGCCCAAACTGTGCCTGAGTCACACAGTGGCCCGCATGCCCATGCCCTTGCCCACTTTACAGTACTGTTTTATCCAAGTCATGCCATCAGCACTGAAGCCTGATTAGCAAGCAGAACAAAAGGAAGGGGATTCACACTGTTCTTCTAAGGTTTACAAGTGCTGGCATGCCTTTTTTATTTCTCTGAACTTGAAATCCTGGGCACACTCACCACCTGCCTGCTTTGTTACGCTCCACCATGGTATTTGACAGTAGCAAGTTGCCGTCTCATTTAAAGGGAATTATTGATCTGACCCACAGGATTCAGTACACACAGTATAGGGTGTTTTAGGTCAAGGGATAGACCTTACCTCAGCCCAAAGTACAGAAGAGTACTGAGAACTTTCAAGGACAGCACTAACTGACCTGTTTTTGATTCCAAGCAAAAGACAAAGTCCTGGGATGGCAGTAGCCAGGCCTCTTCATCTCAAGAGCAGTATGACAGGAGCTGGATATTATCCTAAGTGCTTCCCTTGCTCTTTTAAAAGGGCAGGTCTTGATACAGCCACCAAGAACTCATGTAGAGTTGCCAAATTTGCCACCTCAAGGGGTACTGCAATGCAGTAGTTGCAAAAAGGAGGAAGCTAACCTCAAGGAGCTCAGACCTGGGACAAGTTTTTATAAATGCTTAGCTGCCATTCTGCTCGCACCTTTGCTGTAAATATGAAGCTCTGCAGGATGAGGTTAAGAGCTAGGCTCTGTGGCTGACTCATCTAGCAGACACAGAGCTCCTGTGGACTGTGTTGAGAGACAAACACAAGGAGTGAAGGGATTATACTGTATTGTAGGTTGAGAGCCAGTTTTGGTGGAGTGTTAATCTCCAAGAGTATCATTGCCAAAGTCACTCCTTAATGTAGCAGCTCAAGAGACAGCCTCTGTCTTAGGACCCGAGGCTAACCGATTTGATGTCACACTACAAGTAGAGCAGGTGCTGGGTTTGCAATGTATATTTGATGTCTAGTGTTGAAAAGTGAATTGATTGAAATGCTGTCAGGCTGCATTTTGAATGATTGCACTACTAATGTCACCTAGAGGCAACTTGATGGACATTCTGCCATACATAGACTACAGTAGGCTGGAAATCATCATTTGCAAATCATCACCTTTGAAAGTACAACAACCAATCCAGCTGAAAAAAAAAAAAAAAACTGGAAACATGTTGAAGAAACATTAACCTGAGGAAGTGAGCAAATCAGGAACACCAAATATTTAGGTTCATGGATTTCTCATTATGGGAATTTTCAGCCAACAGTATTTCTTTTGAGGTGTTGCATTTCAAAACCTGTGTTTTGTTTGATAATGTAATTCCACCACAGGAAATCTAATCAGTTTGTCTTCTAAGGTTTTTAGTGATATACGTTTGGGGTTTTGTTCATTTATGAAAGTAGTTTTACAAAATCTGTCACTATATACAAAAGTGACAAAATTAGTAGTAAAACACTGGGATATTTTTGAAAGGATATGGGGATTTAGCTAACTAATTCACATTTAGATTAATAAGAACTTAGTATTTAAATTCTATCATTGATCATATAAATCACAGTTTTAACTTACGTTTCCCTGCCGTGACAACAACCTGGGTTAGAGTTTATAAACATTCATGTCATAGGACAGAGCAGGGAAAATTTACTTATTTCCAGTGTCAACTCTTCCCCACAAAAATTGAATTCTGCAATTAATTTTACACCAATCTGGAGATTAATTTTAACAATGTGGTAAAACCATTGGCTCATAGGTACTCTCAGAACCAACATCCCAGAAAGAGGAAGAAGCAGGACTGAGGAAACATGAGTATTTCACCACAGTCATCTACTACTGTCAGCTTATGTTATCTAGTCAGCAATAATGTTGAAGCCTTTCAAGTATTCTCTATTAGATTTACTGAGAAATTTGGTATGAATTTACTATGAGTGTATTTTTCTAGAAAACAACAACAGAAACTGAGATACAGGCTAGATGTTCAACTGTTTCATTTAAAAATCCCGTGGGGTTTTTCTTCATATACAAGTGTATTTATATATATCCTCAAGGATATTATGCTTTCCTTAAGCATTACAGAACACAGCATCTCATCAAGAAGAACATTTGAATTTCTATATGAATTTGGCACTGCACCAGGGAAACTCTAACCCTTCCACTAACAAATGGGGACAGGAAGCCATTTTGAATCTGCACAAAGTCACACAGCAAGTTAAGAGTTCTGTTCTGTGACTACTGAAAACAAAAAGATTTCATGTTGAAGCAGGAACTGCTTTCAAAACCAAGTAGAATCAGGAACAGAATTCTTCTCCAGCCCCTTGAACACCCACTGTTCAAGTTACCTTCATTCCCCAGCTGCTTCTCTCCTTGGAGATGCCCTGCTCTTTCTGCTCCCTGATGAGTGGCCCCATTTGGAATTCATGTGTGCACTGCAGCAGGAGAGCTCCCAGGCAGCCTGCCTTTAGTCATGGTCTGGCCTTTCCATGGCCCATGCTCCTTGCTCAAGAAAAGCAGAGTCTGCTTGAACATCTCACTGCTACAGGCAGGTCATCAGGTGAGCCTCACCAAGCTCCTAAAGCCACTCAGGGCCTCATACAACCCAACCTGTACTTTGGGAAGAGATGGGAGTCTAAAGCCTTGTTTAAGCAATAAATATTGCTGCTTTAACTTTTAATAAAAATATATACCTGCTCTTAGGCTGAAAAGCTGTAATTTGGCCAACAAAAGACCAGGTTTTTGTTCAGCACCTGATATAACCTCCCAAATAGTCATGTGTTTGAGCAAAATAAGCTCTGCACAAAGGGTGACGGGCAATCTTTCCTCTTACTTGTCTGCTGCATAGACTGCAAAAATCAGTTTAATTAGCAAATTTTAAATATATAAATATTTACATAAGAAATATGGGGAAAAAAATGTACCCAGTAGTCTGCTTTCTAAATTTCGCCTTAAACCATTAACTCCTATTAAAAATCTTAAATGAGTAAAAGTTTTAAATGAGTAAATGGTAGGCTCCTCAGTCTGTGTGTCATTTTAAACATAAAATTAATGTCTTCTAAGGGAATCTTTCAATATTTAGAAATTTGATGGCTGCCAAATTATCAAGAATTTGTATGCACATTCTTTTCTTTCACTGATCTGCTCTTTCAACATTAGGAATGGTAACACTCTGGGAATTGTTTACTCAAGATCAGCATGGTTCAAGTGTTACTTAGGATCTCAGTTAGCATTTCTTGGGTTTTAAATGTTTAGACCTTGGGGAGAAGTGAAAATGACAGCAGGAAGAACCTAGAGTACTAAGTCCTGCTGAAGCTGGCACTTGATGACAGGAGGAGAATGAACACACAAGGCACTACATTTTATGACAGAGCAAACAGGGAAGTTTGTATTAGATTGTATCAACTTGTGCTGTGTCTTGAGCACATGTGAAAGAAAAGAAACTGACAAAAGTTACAGGGTACAAAAACAAGCAGAATGCATGGAGAACGGGAAATTGGGAATATGCATAAAACGGAAATAAATAGTAGAGGAAAAAAAAAGAGACTTGTCACCTCTCACATGGCACTGTTCTCAGTGATGGCTTTGCAGTTCAGATGAGAAAGAATTTGTTCCTTCCTCCCTTACCCCCAGGCCCACCAGAGGGAGACACTTTGCCCAGGGGGGAATAGCTACAGCATCTCATGATCTGAGACTTGTGTCAGAAAGATGAATAGAGTAATTTTCTCTGAAGTAAAACAGGCAAAAGTGTAGGGTGTGTGCAGGTAGTGTGCAAATCTGCCTTTGGTTGGCCTAGAATATTAGAAAGGCATCCACGCCACAAGGAAAATGTATACCACCCAAAATGCTAAGACCCATGGATTTGTGTCTGCAGAAAGCTGACATCAGGCTGTTTCAGAGCTGTCAGCCCTCTGTGGGCAAACTCATTCATCCACGGGTACAAGCACCCCAGCTCTGAGCACTTAAACAGGGCTGGGACGCACAGACGCCAGCAAGCATCTTGCTGACCCTGCTGTATTACCTACTACTTCCAAAGCCACAGAGATGTTCCATCTGGTCAGGGTCCTGCCCTCCTAGGCAGTGTTCCTGAGCACAAAGAGTGGACCTTTATTTCCTGCTGCCATCACTTGCCATCGATCAAAGCTACAGCAGGGTGATAACCCACGGCAGACCAGAAAGTCTGTAATATACTCTTCCAGGAAGACAAATGCTTTCTGAGGCTTCCCTATAGCTATAACACAGCCTTCCATCCATCCATCTCTCCCTGCACTTAGAAACTGGCTTAGTTGGATTCAACAGCACTTAGTTGGCTTAGTAAGGATTCAACAGCAACAGATAGTTTGCTCTCCCTTCCAGATGTGCTACTCTCTTCCTCAGTAGGTCAAATCCTCTCCCAAAATTGCAGCCATTTCTGGGAAATGCTACTGGGAAGAGGAATGCCTGCCTCCTCCTGTGTTACCCTCACAATATAATTGTAAATCTGCAACACTCTAAGCAGGCCACAAATTCCACAGGTCAAACTGTAAACACTGCAGGAATTTGAGGTCCTTGACATTTCACGGAAAGCAAAGCTGTGAGACTGAGGAAACCAAGCTAAAGGGTAAGTTAAGATATGTCTACTAGCTCCTAAGAAGGATCAGTTCAAATAAGGAACTGCAGTCACAATTTCCTGCTTGATTGTCACTTTCTTCCAGTGAAGAAATAGTCTGCAACTGGCCCTTGTCAGGAACAAATTACTTTCCCTTCACTGCCAAGTCAGCTCCACATGCCCTGCACAGAAGAGAAGCAGCACTGCAAAAAGCCAGTTTTCCCCAGAGGTTAGGAACTACAGAGGCTGGTAATCTGTACAGATAATTTTAAAGGGGTGACTTACCCTGCATTTACTTGAGAGCAGTATAAAGGACTAAGTGGGAGTTTCATTCTAAATTAATTGAAAAAAAATCTGCCATGCAATATTTTGCATAGGAATTCTCATGAATGAATTTTTTTTATCTCCTGAGAGCAAGCTTTAGGGAAGGCTAAGACAGAATCTAAATCCAACCATAAAAGAAATGTGGTGAAAGCATATTGGTATTTTAGCTTATGTTCTCAGATAGAGCCAATCTGTAGCAATAAAAAAGCTAATTAAAATTAATTACAATGAAAAGCTTTTAAAGACATACTATTTTCAGACTTCCAGTTTGTTTGCTTTTAGTGTGGGCAAGATGCACTAAGCATTCTGCTTAGGCCTTCCTCACTTCATTCTTTCAAAAAATATTATTTGTGTGAGAAAAAGTGAAAATCAGCAACAATGAGGGTCCCAAGTGCAGGGCAATCATACTGGAGGGCCATTTGGGGTTTATTCTATGGCACAGTCTAAGAGTCCTTATTCAGCAGTTAAAATCAATGGTAACTTCACTGAGAAAGGCATGTCTGTCAGAGTTCAGGACTCTGAAGAAACTGTTTGGAAATAGCGAGAATAAAATTCCTAAAGCAATGATGTAAGCTTTAAATTAATTCCATTATCAAAAGGACTCCACATGTAGATTTCCTAGTTTCTCAGTTAGGAGGTGTACTTTGGTGCATTGCCTTTCTTTGTTCAGCCTAAATGAACTTTCATAACTTTACCGTATCTATCATACTTCAGTAAGTCCTGATTTGGATAACTCTTGACTGCTAACTCAAGTTTTTGGACTTGTTCTCTCCTAGGCAGAGAGTAACTTGATCCATGCATCCTGTTGATTCTTTCAATGTCTAAAATTAGCACTGCGCATGCACGATTCCTCTACCTGGGAGCACGCTCCCCAACAGAACCAGGGTGCCACTCAGGCACAAAGGCCTAACTGTTGTTTTTTCGAAGGAAGAAACCAGAGATTTTTACCTTTAACTTCACATACAAGGAAGAGATTCCATCCCTCTCTCACATCCAGCATATGTGACAAGTACCATTTTGTTCAGCTAAATGCTGAAAATGGTAGCATGGTTTGTAATCACAAGTGGCAGCACTCATCCCAACGTATGATCAGCAGGACCCATGGCTCTGACAAGTCCAAGCATGGCAGAAGCTGTGTGGCAGTCACTGGACTGCACACTTGGAAAGGTTAAAGTGAATCCCCCAGCCTCTCATCCGTCTCCTCCTCCACTCTTCCGTTCTCACAAGGATCTCTTGGGACACCCTTGCTAGAACAACATTTGTCAGAAAACGGAAGGCAACCCAATGGGAAACATCAGTGAACCTGCATTTACTTTATTTAGAAATGACACCCCATCCCTGTCCCCTGGGGTAAAACTTCTTTTCTAGACATGACCTCAGAGATGTGCTACATGCACCCTGCACAATTTATCACCATGCTGCCTATAATTAGGTTTGTTAACATACAGCCTAGTGCAGTCTTGTTGACTGGGAACTTAATCAAGTTACTATTGAGTTCTTGTATGCATTGCTTCGGGTGACTGTTTTACTTGTAGAATTATAGCTGTGACCAACATGAGGAAATTAGCTCTGGACACAAGTTTTTTACTTTTTTTTCCCTCTACATGTGAAAATATTTAGCAAACAGTGACAATGATGGAAAACAGTAGGAAACAAAATGTTCTACATTAGTATAAAACATGAAAAATGCAGCAAGGACCCTCAGTGGTACAACATGTGTTATGCTGGCTGGCAGTCCATTAGGCTTGATAGACATTTCACTTACCTAAGTCAAATATAACAGTCTAGTATTCATTAATATAAGAAGGGGGTTGTGGAATCAAGCCTACCATCTGGTTAGAACGACAGAATAATCTACAACTCATGATTAGGTCTAAGGAGTGGAATTTCACTTTAATCTTTTTCATTGCTCGAAATTTCCATCTGCGCAGTACGGCACATCATTTTTCTTCAAGACAAATGTGCTGTTTTTCATGTTCCAAAATTAGATCAGAAGAAAACGATTAATCATGTCATGGCCTGGGAAAGGAAACAAAGCCCTGATATTTCTCTCTCTCTCTCTCCCCCCCCTCTTTCCCCCAGCCCCCACCCCTCCCAGCTCTGGCTCTTTGCAAGGTCCTTTCTTTCCCTGCCTCAATTTTCAGCACAACTTTCAGAGAGTCGCATTGTGGTGGGCTAGAAACACTCACAAAACAGGAATCTAAAATAAAGATGCAGCTTTGATTTGCATGGCCGTTTTTATTTTCCCCTTGCCTCTCCCCCACCCCCAGTTTGCCACTTCATCGTTTCCTCCTCCTCTCGCTCTCTCCCTCTCCACCCCCTACCATGTGCCCCCTGGCACAGGACGACAGATGGTGACCTGTTTGCATGTGACACCATAACTGAATCTAAACTCAAGGAAACAAGTCACCGGGCTGCAAATTAGTGAGACCACACAACTGTCAGGTGGCAGTCCCCTTTGACAGTTGTAGGCCATTATAGGAACATTGATGTTTTCGCAGTGTGACAAAAAGGAATCCTTTTTGCAGCAGACCTGTCTGTCAGCTGGCTCTCAAGTCATAACAAATCCCTGGCACTCAGCTGAGGCTGAACATTCGCAGCGTCAGGAGGATGATAAATGACCTGCAGGGCTTTGAAGTGCCTTGGCAGTTCAGATGGGTCCGTAGTGCTGACAGAGAAATATACACAACAGCGTAACCAATAATGAGAACATTAAACATTCCTGCTTTGTGACAGGCTGACAGAAAAACCCAGCCTCACATCAATCATCTGTGGAGATATAACCTTGACAATTAGCCCCCTCTCTGATACTCAGAGTAACCTTTTCTTCCCCCCCTCCCCACCTCCCTTTTTTTTTTTTTCCTTTTGCCTGGCTTATCTTCCCTGATCTTTTTTTTCTGGTATGGCAGAGAGGGGAAAAAACAGCAGAAAAAAATCTGACATCAAAAACGATCTTTTCCTTTTCCTCCATGCAAAAATAAAATATGCCAGGACAAAGTTTATTTGATGGACTTCCACCTATTTCCCTTTAGGAGAAAGGAATATATTTTTTGCCCTATCTACCAAAGCATCTGTCACTACAAATACTCCTAGCAGAATATTGTTTACACATTATGCTTATTTTGTTCCTTAGGTTTTTTTCCTTTCCCCTACTCTCACATTCATATCAGTACATTCTGTTGTCAAGCATCGTTTCCACTTGTAAGAGTGAGATGATTAAGCACACGACTGTCCCCTTGTTACTGTATTCCAGGATCATTCAATAAAATAGATAGAATCTCAGCTTCTTTCCATAACCTTGTGGTTTTTGGTTTTTTTTATTTTTTTGTATGTATCTGTACTGGTTTGCCATTTTTTAGAACCCTTTACAGAGCAAAAATAATCTTCAAAGACAAATGAAAAGTGTGGCTGATCTGCCTGAAAACTAAACACTTTTCACAACCCCCTGGAATCATTCTCACTGAAGGGCAGGAATGCATCCTGATCTTGAGGACGCTCTCTCCACTTACAGAATTTCTCTTGCTCTCCCCAGTGTGGGATCAGCAGAAATTCCTCCTGATATACATGACTGAATTCTTGCCATGGCTCTCTTCTGACAGCGGAGGCATTCAAGCAGTGGGGTCAATGGGAGTGTTTGTGCTCTGTGAGAGGCAAATTAGGCTTCTGGGCACTTTCTGCACTCCATCCTGGTGGCCTGGAGTCTCCTAAGTCACTAACTCAACCCCACAGAGAGGTTTCAAAGGAGCCTAAGAACCCTTGTGCAATAGCCTCAATAATAAATAGGTTTAAAATGACATTTTTTGCAGAAGATTTCATCTGGAGGAATGTCAATAATGTAAAATCCCCAAAACTTTCTGTCACTGAATTAGCAGCAAATCTTCTATGGTGTGTTGCGTTCAGGTCTCTGTCTCCCTGTTCCCAAAGAAATTTCTGTTTCACTTCTGCAATGACAAACATGCACTCTTGCTCTCATCAAGTACAGCACAGCACAAATACTTTGATGTGAAGTTTGGGTAGTGAAACAGATTTACACACAACCAAGCACTTGTAAATTGAAAAAAGCTGTGTTTCTAACCCTGAAGTAAAGTCTGTCCCCAAGGTCCCTTTTCCTAACATACACTTTAAGATCCCTGTGCAATGCTCATGTAGTAGAAAGAAGATGAAAAGAACAACACACAAGGCCTTCAACCTCCAATAGAGTTAAAGAAGAACCAGCTATAGACCCAGATGATGCTACTGAAATGATATATTCCAGAGTCTGTCAACTGAATCCTGCTGCTGTCAAAGTATGTCCTGTGCCTGTGGCCACAGCTGACTTCACTATTAGAAGAGATCAACGTGAAGGAGAAAAGAAAGTTGTTAGAAAGATGATCAACAGTAAGTAGCAAAACCTGTTCATGAGTTGTCTGACCTCATTTGTACTCTGATCATACTATTCTGATAAAAACACAAACCATGCAGTGCCTTTTTCATAATACAGCAATGGAAGATTGGCCTCTGCAGAGCCAAGAGGAGCCATTTCACTCCCAGGTAAATACTTTTAAGACACTGGACTGACAACAATGGAAACAGAAAACTTCTCTTTGCCTTCATTATACCTGCTTAGTGGTTACTGGCTGACTGTCACAGCACACTGGAAACATACTGTGTGCCACATTCCATACCCTGTGTGGAGGATCTGGAGTCAGGCATTGTGGTTGCTATGCCCTGCTCAGGCTTTGGAAAGCCCAGATGTGGTAGTGCTTGCACACTGCAGGCTGAGGCTGTAGCAGAGCCAGGCAGTGAAGCACTACAAGTGTCCTCTCTTTCCTCTGGATCTGAGACTGGTGTCTGGTGACAGAGGGACATAATTCAATCTTTGGCTTCTCTACTGAGAGAATAAATTTCCCAAAGATTGATTCTTTATCTCATTAAAAACATCAACCTGTTTGTTTTGAGCCTGTCTCACAGCCAGATGACCTTTTCTCACCATGATAGCAAGTACAAAGGAAAGGGTACTCTCAGCCAGTGTACTGCATCTGTGGGATATCTCACATGCTTGATTTCATTCTTTCACACACCTTCAAAGAGACGGCCACGCCCCACTTTTGAAATTGCAGCATTTATGAGTTCTAGGCCTGCCAGACAGGCTGCGTAATGCCATCCCCTCTGCAGATAGCAGCGCACAGAGAGGGAGCGACACTCATGGAGCTCCTTGCAGTCAGTCTCTGGCCAAACAAAGTGTGATTTCTGACCTACAAACACTGAGGGCCCAGAAATAATATCTTCCACTATCCTAACCCATTCCCATGTGATGCTTTATGGCCTATCCTGCAGCATCACCAGTAACCATGTTTGCGTAGTAACTGCTGATGACCAAATCTATAGAGGATCTTCATAAGATACTTCATAAGATACATGTGCAGAATAAATGACCACACTCCTGTTTCAGCAGCTTTCTCCCCTTCCACCTGCTTACCCACAGAACAGGACAGGCTGCTTTCCACACTTTCCAGTGGGGAGATGGATGAGAAGTTTGCCCTTGACCACCAGGCAAGGAGCTTCAGGCCTTTTCCAACTAACATTGCAGAGTTTATCTCTTAGAAGACCATGGCTGTAGGAGTGGGTGGATGCATTCAGGTCCCACCCTAAGAGTCCTCTCAGTGGAAAGGGGTGAAAGGCCTGACCCATTTGCTGAGAAGATGGCAGAGGTAGAGTGTAGCCACACACTCCTTTTTTCCTGATCATATTGGAGGACTGAACAAGCATCTGGTGTGCCCAAAGACTGGTGAGGCTGAAACTGGACAGAGGCATAAACCACTAGTCATCACAAAGGCTAAGGAAAGGAAGAGTCTGGAAGCTATTTGGCTCCTCTGCCATTCAGGCAGCCATCATCCATGTTGTCTGTCTGATTAAATTTTTAAGAACCAAATTTTTCTGAAATTATCAAATCTGCTAATCTCTTGGGCCATAATTCTTACCCTAACATTTTATTTGGCTCACAGCCTTGAGCTAATCACCACACCCTGCCTCAGTTTCCTCACAAACAGGAATGGATGCATTCAAATTACATTCACCTGAAAGGCACGCTGTAAAATTTAATTAAGCCCTGAAAAGTGCTCTACAATTGTGAGATGAAAAGGTGCCATTAAAGGCTTCTAGTATTATATTTCACTTAAACTCTCAGAAATATTTTGGATGGAGTTAAAGAGAGAAAATAAAAGGCAAATAAATCATAAACATTGCAGAATAAATGCTGCCTGCCCCTTCTTATCTGTAACTCACAAGGCATATAGATTACATCTAAATAATCTTTTGTATGAAAAGCTGTCCATACATTTGCACGCAAGATGTAAGGACAATGCTGGGTTTATATGAAAGGGAATATACATGTTTCCCTGCACACCCTCAGTGAAGTTAAAAGGGTTAATAAAATATAAGTTGAGATCAAAAGAAATCTGAGGTGACATTTTGGCCTTAAGGCCTTCCCTTGGCTGTGGGAAAACAGAATGAGGCTGCTCTGCAACATACAAGCTGAGGTACAATTAGTGGTGTTTTCAGACTGCATGTTTTTTTCTAACTTAAATCTGTAGAGATATAAGCATATGCAATGAAGGCACTGTGAATTCGGTTTACCAGTAGAGAATTACTAACAGTGTTATAGATTGAGACAATTTGAGAAAATTCAAAGCTATGTAATTAGAAGATTATATCCAGCCAGAGCAGAACCAGATATAATAGTAAAATCATGATTATTAAATGCACTCAAAAGGGAAGGGCTTGGCACATGTGTATGCAGCTGCAGTGTCAGGCACACATCCTGAGGACAACTGGAGACAGTAGGCCTTTCATCTTCTGACTCAAGACCTTCCCAAGACCTCTGCATTACAGCATGAGGAGCCACACACTCTATCAAACATCGTTATTTACATAACACATGGCAGGGAGTGGTTATGGAATAAATCAATACTTTGTGATATTTGTTACAAGCCACATGGCAGCTGAGCATTTCTAAGGCCTTATCCAAGGTCTGGCTTCAAGGGAGCTTATTACAGCTATATTAAAATTGCCTAATAAGTGAGGTTACCAGAGAAGTGCACTCTGCCTTTTTTTCCACTGTAGTGTAACCTAGTGAGGGCAAGGCTTTCATTTACAGATGAGCTCCTGATCTGACCCCCTTCAATCCAGACTGTCTTCTCTGTAAAAGACCAGCTGATCACCTTTGCCTGCAGCCCCCTCACAATGACACTGATCCCTAAGCATAGCTGTGATTTCAAAGGTGGACAATTGTCCTAGATTTAGTGATATAACTCTTAAAACAACCCATATAACTGTTCACTACTGAGACTCTGCCTGTGCAGATCCCTGCTTGAGGACAGCAGTGTCACTGCACAATGGGAGAGTGATACCTATTCTAGAGGTCCCTTGGTCAGCAGGTTTTATGTGAAAGGGGAACTTCCAGAGGACAATGAAGAAGTGGGTACCTACTTCTCTTAATTCAGTATATGAGGAGCCTGGACCTCCTATACTCACACATGCATTGATAGATTGCTGAAGTTGATTAAGTAAATCCTGCCTATACCCCACAAAAAGCCTTGGACATTGTGACAAGCTCTTGTAAAACAGCACCATTTCTGGTTTAAATACGATCTGACCATCACTTTCAGGAAACACAACTAACCTCTCCAGTTTCATTCTGCAAAAGCATATTCATTAAAATCTCCAGTGTGGTGAAGATTGTTTTAGAACACTGACAATGCTCAAAATACAATGTTATCAGTTCCAAACACCAGAGCAGCACAACAACCATCAATAAACTGCAAATTCACTGGGAAAAAACCCATGCTTTCTTTGCTTTTGCTCAGCACCTAGCACCTGGTTCACAATTAGGCCCACTAAAGGATCTAAAATAGGAAGTGGCAGTAATTTCAACATATGATCCACTATAGTGGATATATAGTGATTAAATAACACTATAAAAATCACTAAATAAAAAATTCCTCTTCAAATGTGTAAAAAGAAACACAGCAAACAAAGTCTCTCATTATGTTCTTTCTCCTGTATTAAGAATATAGACAATCACAAAAGGTAAAGAAGAACAAGGAATTGAAAGAGATGTGCCAGCCCAGTAAGGAATCTCCGCCAAAGTCCAACAGGCGCAGGAAAAAATAATCTCCAAGAACCATGAGGCTGTCTGAAGCACTAAGAGGTTACATAAGGAACTTGTTACACTATTACTAAACTGCTGTACAGCTGAATTAAAAAAAAATTAAAATTAAACTATGATGCATTAGACATTAGTAAATCATTTAATGGAAAGACACCTGAAACATTCAACTACATGTGTATAGATTGTAACATAAAACTGGGTCTAAAAGCTAAAAATTCAGCCTTTTCTTTATTCTACTGCTCAGAGTTCATATATTAATCATCTGCTGCCTCAGCTACATCAAAGCATCTTTTTTTTTTTTTTTGGTCTCAAAACTTTCTTACTCCATTTTTTTGAAATGGCCATCTCAAGTATTTTTTCTCTTTTCATCCTTTTCTTTCTCGGCTCTTTGGTTTCCACTTATAAATCAAATTCAACACACCATTTTAGGGCACTATAAAGCACTGTCCTTGGACATCTTTCTTTACCACTGCTTTCACTAGTCCTGATCCTTAAAAGAACTCTCAGGCTTGCTTGGACTATCTAAGTCCTCTTGCCCTATGGTAGTCTTTATTTTTTCACCTCTGACATGAAGTGTGCTCATGACACCTTTAAATTCACTTTTGCTAGATGTGTCCTGTAGAAAACTCATGTGTGCTATTGCACAACCATGTCCCTATGCCCTAATTATGCTGTTTCACACCTTTGAGATGTCTGTAGATGAAGTCTTTCAGAGCAAAGAAAGAATTAATTGGCGTCAGCAATTTCTGTTGAGTAGTCTTATGTACATCCACAGTGTCATATACACTAGCCATGAACAAACTCCCAGGAACAAATGATTTGAGGGAACTGCCCCTTGGGAAATTTGCAGAGACTGTGCTAAACTGAAGTGATATTCAGTAATATTTTAAAACCACTAATCAGGTGATATAAAAAGTTGATATAGTAATTAAATTTGCAGAAGATGCTAAATTAAGAAGGGTTGCAAACATAAGTGAAGACAGAGAAATAACATACAGGACCTGAAAAAGCTTAAAAATAAGAGCAGGAAATAACAAAATGAATTTCATCCGGGAAGCATGCAAAGGTACCATACATCTGGGGGAAATATTTCAAAATTAAATGCCAAAAGTAATCCGATCTTGTGGTTCAAGGTGTAAACTGATTGCCAAAGCTGAAATAATCCTCTCAACCTTCCTGCTCAGCAACATCTAACTGGCAAGGTACATTATGAAGGGTTTTGAAAGATCAGGCATAAGATATTTTTGGAGGCAGGATGCCTGTCTCCTACAGAAAATCCTCTGCAACATCTAAATTCAGAGAAATAGGCAGGTTCATTGAGAACATTACCACTCTTGGGCAAGCAAAATATTTGCTTACTTTCATGCCCAACAGTTACTTGCATGTCCTCATTTGTATTTTTACTAACAATTCACCACACACCCATGACACAGTGGCAGTGGCACTAACAGCACAAGTTGAAAAGAACAGGCAAGGGCGATGCCAGGCTGGTTAGAGGGTGAATTTTCTGGGCTCTTAGTATCCCCAGCCTCCGAGAAACCGCCTCAGCTACTTTCCACTCTCAGTGGCCATAGGGACTGCTACACCAGACAAGCAGTAATGTTGTCAGAAACACAGAACCAGATACTCAGTTGACGTCAATCAGGGCTTTTCTGCTGACTTCAAAGAGAATAGCAAATTTAATGTGAGTTTGCAGTGAAATAGGATATTGAAATTCTTCAGTGCTGCTTAGTTTTCCATCCTTGGGCTCACCACAATCAGGAACTAGAGAAGAGAAGAGGCTTTGTACAGCATTGATAAAACTACCGCAAATATATCACTAGGCTTTGGCCCTTGAATGCCATTAACTCATAGAGAAACTGAAGGAGTTGAATGGAAATCAATAACAATGAAGGATCTCAAACAGATGGGCTTTGGAGAAAGTCACTATCTTTTGTTACACATAAAAGAGAAGAAATGTCATTAAAATAAATAAATTCATGATAGCCCTATAGCAAATCAGTTGCTCTCCATCTCTGCTTCAGAGCAGAGATTCTATTTAGGAATTAACTTTCTACTACAGCCCTAAAGAAACAGCACATATATCACACATTCCCTGCCCTGTTCTTCCTAGATAAACAATCTGTACAGGAATGAAATTAGAAATAAAGATGAGTCATTGGTTTCGCCACTCATTCAGATCTGTTAATTGTCTAACCCCCCACACATTCAGTTGATTCAATTTCTTGTAAAATTCCAGAGGTGTGAATGGCTGGACAGTAGTTTAAGCAGTCTCTGCAGCTGGATCACCTCTCGTCACTGGAGTGTAGTAGGGTTACACATGGGCCGAGAACAGGATTTCATAGAAACTAACTTGAGATTGTATACCTTTCCATAAAGATTTGCTGTAGCAGAAAGAACAAATCATACGCTTTCACAAGAAGTTTTGAGTCAAGTTTAGAGTTTGTGTCAAGCTGACAGCCTTTGCTTCTGTCTGATGAGTGTGAAGCCAGTCTCTTGCAAAGTGGCTATCCTTAAAAAGTCACACTGAAGCATATAAAATGTCCAGTTCCTGATCTCATGGAAATTACTTCTCTGAGGGCATTTATGATAGCAAATAGAAAAAAAAAAAAAAGACAAAAGACAAAACAAATTCTTGGAATAATCTCATGATAACTGTGGTCAGCTTTTTACACCGGGATAGTTTGAAAGCTCTAAGGAGCATCTGTTAATGCAACTTAAAACATTTAATGAAGCAACTGTTACCAAACAGATACCAGGGAGATAAGGATGATCTCTGGTGAAGCACAATATGTGGATCTTAAGTGGTCTGGGGCCTGTCCTTCACTGTGCAACATATTTACTGTACAAATCTAAACAAATAGCTTTAGAAGTACCCTAATTCCAGGTCTGTAAAATTAGAACTTTGTCAGCCACTTCTATTCCTGCTTCAAGCTACGTACATCTGTGTGTATCTCACGACAGGGAACAGATTTGGAACAAAGGAGAGAAGGTATTTCCAAAGCAGGTAATACTATTACGGGCAACTGGCACTATCACATTTCATCAGGCATGTATGTCTAGAAAATCTTCTCCAGCCAGAAGAAGGAGATCTGTGGTTTGAGATCTACAGACCAACAATTCATATGAATCACTTTGGGTGGGCTTACCTTGCACTTCATCATCAAAACCTACGCCAAGCTTATGGGTAGCACCATTATGCACAGTCAGATATCTTTGGCTCTCTGTGGCATGTAGGTTTTCCAGCTGTCATGAGCCCCTGCTCTCCACAAGCTTTTTATAAGAAGACTGAACATGAAGATGGAAATGCAGTCGTGATATAATGGAGTGTGGTGCCTGATAGTATCAGGGTTTTTAATATTAGTCTCATTGCTGCGGGGTTTGAGCACTTCCAGCTGAAGTTGGGTGCTGCCATCATCCAACTGTCTGATAGAGAGACCTGCAGGCAAAGTTGTGGTTGTAAAACTTGAGATGAGCAGATCTTCTATCTGTATAATGAGCTAATTAAAAATTAATTTAAACATAGTCTGTATAAAGTGCTGAAGCATATAATGTGGGGTATAATCCTATGCTGGATTTGACAACTCACAGCTGTTACTGCATATTCAGTGTTTTTTAACAAAATGATATGTTCCTTCTGCCAGACTCCAATGGGAATTTTCTCTCACTGAGGACTTGAGAGTCTGACTCCAGGTTGCAGATTGAATGGTTAGTCCATGTGATGATGTGCAGAGATAAGAGCTCAGATCTAGAGGCCATTTGATTGTGCTTGCTGTTCCTTAGACTAAGCAGTGTTCTAGAAAACAAGCATAGATACATCCACTGTCCTTCCCACCATTCTTTGTTCCAGACTTTCTCATGCTGTGCCAGCTTCTGTGTCTCAGCACTTTCAGTGTTGATGTATCCATAAATAGGATGAAAATATCTGTATTGGCAATAAGCACAAAAGTTTTTTTGCCTTCAAGGCATATAGACCCCTGGGAACTATGTGGAAAGCTGAAAGGGAAGCTCTGATTGCTTTCCTCTGCCAATGACTCTCAGCTGGGACACAGATATATATGAGGCATCTGAAGATGGGGAAGCAGAAATCAGAGAGGTAGGAGTGCACTTAGGAAGCCATGAAGACCAAGAGCTCGTAGAATTCTTGCTCTCTTCTTGGACAGGGATCTACCGCAAGCCACAGCTGAGCCCTGCCCCAAATGAAGTGCTAGTCACTATAATGCAGAGACATTGGAACTCCTGGATACACCAAATTCTGCTCCTTGCAGCCATGCCAAAACTGGAATAAAATAGTATGGTACTGCTTGCAGAACCAGCTAGAGAAAAGAGGCATTCTCTTGCTTGCTTAGCAATGATATTTAAATAGCCTAGAATGAACAAATACTGCAATGGATTTAAAATAAAATCCCTTTCAGTTTGAATGAGAGCAACAGGATGGTTGCCTTGGCTTGAAGACTGAAAACCATATAAATATCAGTCCAGCTATATGAAGCAAGATAGGAATAAAAGGATTGCTTCTGAAAATAATTACTTAGTGTGATAATTTTTGAATCTGAAAACAACCACTTCCACTGACAGTTCACTAAACATTGGTGTGTTGCTTACTGTATTATTAAATAAAACATTTTCCTTCTTGCCGAAAAAGCATGTTAATTAATCATAATGAGATATAGCCTAGAAACACAATTAGGTAAGAATTATGCATGGCCACACTTTTGTGGTGTTACCAGGTACAAAATCACTATGAATTGATGGAAATAACCTCAAACAGAGCAAAACAGAAGAGCAATTATGAAATTATCCCTAGTTACTGGAAAGAAAATCTAGCATATTCAGGAAGCTTTCTTAAACAGCAAGAAAACATTTATTCTTTACTCACCACCTTTATTCTGCCAGTGTCCCCAAAACAGGAAAGGCACAGGTGCCCCAGGACTCTCTGAGTTGCAGTGGAGAAGCCCAAGGTTTGCAATCCTCAGATTAAGAAAGAGAACCATGAATAACAGGTAACTTACGTGAATGAGACACAGAATATTTAATTTGAGGAAGAGCCTTCCATTATTCCCTTAAAAACTCAGTAGTAAAAAATCAGCACAGAATGAAACCATTAATTAGCTTATTCTAGCCAGCTACTGTGTATTTCTTATTAAATTCTCATGAGAGCTCACAAAGACCTTGGTTTCTTCCCATAAAAGGGTGCATTTGTATGTTTCCGGAGTAGTACTGCCACCAAGCTACTTTTGTTTTGTGCTACCTATGAAGATATTACATAAAATTTCAAACCAATATCAATTTTTTTTTAATTTTTCCAGAATAGTTATGTACATATTCAAGATGCAAACCATAATCACTTAGAGCCCTCAGTCCTAAAAGGACACTCTACAGAAAGGCCAGAGTTCATCAGGACAAGAGACGGGTTCTCTTGTAGGCTCATCAAGACTTCCATATGTGGCAAAGAACAAATCTTCAAGAACTAAATAACACTGAAAACTTTGGCCTCTTTTATTCTATGCCCATAATTGCCCATCATTGTTGTTCTGTGCCCATCATTGCTTGCTCTTTCATAAAAAGCAATGACATGTACATGATATTGGAGAGATGACCATAATACAAGACCATGTGCAAAGCAGCATACATAAGAGATTGGATAAAACATTCCTTCCTAAGCCTTCTTCACATACATATGCCAAAGATTTGGTAGCCCTGACTATGAGCTTAACATCTACCAAGTGAGATCTGATTGATGCCTTCCCAGTTGCAGGTGGTCAAATTTTTAATGATTGCCTGTTACAAAAGAAGAGAAGCAATGTATTAAGTGTTGAGCATAGAAATGCATGGTAGAAAACAAAACCTCCATCATAAGAAATAATACTCTCGTTTCCTGTACCTCACACTTCAAAGCTCTTGTGCATGTTTCCCCCACCACACTTATTGATTAGTGATTTGTACAGCCCATTCTTTAGTCATTAACCCATGAATATAAAATTTAAAGGATGACAAAATGCACACCATGCCTATTCCCTCCTGCCAATTTTATACATAGAGACATTTTAGTAGAAAAAACAAACGGAATACCTGAATCCTCTAAGTGATTTTTTTATGCAGTAATGATTAAGGATGTATTGGGGATGCATGGCAAGGTTTTTCCAGTGGGGGAAGTTACAGGGGTGGCTTCTGTGAGAAGCTGCCAGGAGCTTCCCCTGTGTCTGACAGAGCCAATGCCAGCTGGCTCCAGCACAGACCCACTGCTGCCCATTAGCAGCAATGCCAGTGGCCTCTGGGATAGCACAGTTAAGAAGGGGGAAAAACACCCCTGTGCAACAGCAGCTGGGAAGGGAGTCAGCCAGGGTCATCCCTACCAAAACAAAGTCCCCAGGAACTGTCTGGAGTTCTCTTGCAGCCCAAGCTGTTCAACATGGAGGCTCTCCACAAAAGTTTGCCACAAGAAACATGCAGAGCAAGGTTCCCATGGCAGTTAACTCACACTCAAGAATAATTTTGAAAATCTACAGTTTAATTGCCACAAATAGAATTTTCCCCAATCTTTTCTCTTTTTTTCCCCCTTGCTTCATCTGAAAGGAAACAGTAAAATTATCTCACAGCAGATTTCTTTTTAGGCTGTGGTTAGGTGCTTGGAGAACAGTTGAATCTTGCGTAAGGTCCATGCAGCAAGGATAAGAGTTTTGAGATATAACATGATCAAAGATGTTTGATTGCTATATCTTTCTCAGGCTCCCCGATAGACTCTTTTCAAATTAAACTCCCCCTTATAAATACTCCTGCAGCTTAGCTTTTCAGAAAAACCCTCTATGTGACAGATCCAAAGCACACAACTGCCAAGAATAGTCTTTCAGTTTCCATTGACAGCAGTGCTGTTCTCGTTTATCAGGAAAGTAAAACACACAAGCATTTACAGGAAAGACACCAATTGTTTCAATGGGTTTGGTCTTTTTATCCTGCACATTTCTAAACACATTAAGCATGCCTACCTGTTTCTTTTTTTTCTTTTCACTTGCTGAAGGATTCATCTAAGAAACTGGGGTCTAAATGGAAAGAGTAGAGATGCAGCTACAGTAAGGGAGTGATTTCATGGTCAGCTTCTTCTAGTAAACTCTGAAATACTACTGCAAGGGACAAATCTTCTTTTCCCCCATCTCACCTGTCTGTCCTCCATGCTTTGTGTCAGCACATGGAGATGCATCCTCAGCAGTCAGCCAGATCCAGTCCTCAGTGCAGCTGTACAGCTGGATGAATGCTGCTGCTGCCACAACACAAGGACCAGGAACAGACACCCTTTCACCACCTTTTTGGTGTTTAGAAATAGATTAGCCATGGTTGATATAAAACTACACCCAAGTATCGCCCCTTTTTGGTGAAGAAAGGAAAGAGCAGATTACTGTGTTATTGGCTGCACAACAGCAAATCAAATTATTGATAAATAGTAAGACTTTGGCATACCTGCCTTGATGATATGATGGTCATTTGGTAATACAAATGAAAAGAGATACATCAGACAGGAGTTTGTTTCAAGAGATTGGACAAGAAATGTAAATTAAACCAAATGAAACTAAATTGTAAGAGAAGTGTTATGGACAGGGAAGTGTGAGGCTTGAACATTCATTTTTCATTACTTTCATCTTCATCTCAGAAGATACTACTTCCAAAACTATACTGAATATTGGTGTCATACTAATTAACATTACATGAAAAGGTAGCTTAGGAGAAAGTGATAAACCAAATGGTGGAATGGAAAAAACAATGCACTAGTGGCTTCAGCAGAATCTGGAGGAAGCCTTTAACATTTTTTGTCCATATCCCCACTGTCAGCTAAGCATACAAAAAGACAGAGAAAAACTTCAAGTTCTGTAAAAAGACAAGTTTGGGGACTACAGAGTAAGTACTGCAAAGTTAAATGCTTTTTTTTAGAAACAGGTATTCTTACTGTTGAGAAAAAAGGGCCGCTTCATATCAGAAGAATTAAATAATGGGAGAAAAAGAGGCAGTTTCTCCACAACACTTAGCACTAGCCATTTTCAGTGTCAAGATCCCAGATTAGCAGACCACCCCAACGATCCTGAACGACTTCTATCCAACTCACTGCCCTTCCTTCACCTTAGCACCAGTGTCACAGTGCCTCAAGCCTTGACTCTGCAAGACAGCAGGATCAGACACCAGCGCTCTGTTCTGCAGCAGGATATACAACAGCAGTTCCCACAGCCATCACACAGAGCTACGTGGATACCTATTGCCAGGAAGGGTGGGGTGAGAGCACTTGGAAAGCAACTACTGAAAGTTCAAGTCAACAGGTTTGGAAACTTGGCAAAGACAGGGTAGACAAATAACTCAAAGTTTGCAGGGCACCTCTGTGACTGGTATAAATCAGATGAGTACTACTCAGTTCAAGGGAACCTGCCAATGCATGACAGATGAGCACCCACTCCTTTGCAAATGCTCCTGAGTCCTGGTATCTGAACTGCTTGGATCTCATCCAATTTTCTAGTGTTTCCTCCAGGCCAAGATGAGAACCACGGAAAATGTTCTGCCATTCTCAACGCAGTGAAAAATGAAATCACATTTGATCATGAAAGTTGATCCTCCATTTTTTGCATCAGCAGAGATACAGAGGAGATGTAAAAAAGATTAAGGAACTTCCTCTCCTTCTTTCAAATCCCCACCCTCTAAGTGCTTTCCTGCTGCTGACAGAAATGAAAGTCAGGCCTGGATTTATCCACCAGAGACACCCAGAGGCACCGGAGCAGTGCTGGGCCCCTCCCAATGCCACACCGCAGTTCAAAGCCTTGAAAGGCGGCAGATCTCCCACTGTGCTGCAGTTCAGCTCCCGCCCGAAGAGCCGCATACCTTGCAGCAGTGCACTCTGCCACAGTGTCCCTCTGTGACAGTAGGTCCTTATCTTCTCTGCCTTCTACCGGTACAGTCACATGCTGCTCTCATGGTGCACAAATGCTGAGCAGCATGTCTGCTCATCCTGCTTGTTTTACCTGCAGCTGCAGGTCAGTGCCAGCCAAAGCTCTTCATTTGCTGGGTGTATTTGTTCTGGTTTAGGACAAATTTGGGAGGAAACTTCCAAAGGCGTTCCTCTAGAAAGCAGATTGAATTGGCCCCTTCCTCAGCTGGTTCGGGAAAAGATTTCTTTGGAGAAAAGTGGAAGAAACCTGTTTATTTAACAAGAAAAACATTCACAAGCATAAAAAATGAAAAATATTAAACAATAAAACCTCTCACTGTTCTGAAAAGACAGCAAATTCAGAAAGTCCTTCTCGTAGGGTGTAGCTTGGCTCGCTCAGTCTCTTACCAGTCTCTCCTGTGCTGGAATGCAGCGGCTCGGGCCCTGGTGGGCCACGGGTGTGAGCTCCTGGTGTTTTTCTGGGTTTGCAGTCCAGAGCAGGGCTGATCAGTTCCAAGAAAAAGCAAAGCCACAGTCTGGGGAATTTCTCTGCCTCAGCTAGCTAAAAAAACTTACAGAAAGCAAAGGAGAGCTATCTCCCGCTGTCTGTGCTGCAGACAACACAGTCTGTGAGAAGGAAAGCTGAAGCTCTTATCACTGTGTTTTTGAATACAGCCACCTCAGACATTCCACCACTTCTCCATCTTGCCCCTTTCTCTCTCAGATCTAGTTTAAAAGGTGCAAAACTTATTTCTGGACTAAAAAAAATGAATAAGGATACAATTCATCATCATAAAGTCACCCTAGGACACTGAGCTTTGCCCACTGCTTCTGCCCCAGCTCCCTTTTGAGGTGCTTGCTTTGACAATTGCCTTTCTACACAAGATTGTCATAAGGATTTTTGAGACAATGAAGCCTGTAGTAAATGTGAATCCTGATAATAGCAGAGAGATCAGATTTCACTCCATGCATGCTGCACACAGGTCAACTGCACAAAGTATGCACTGCTGAGCCCTGGGATGGAGCTTGCAAAATTGCTCTCCTGCATATGCACAGTAGCTTTTTCCTCAGCAGCCACTGCCACCAGTGCCAAAAAGGCTCCCAGCTGATGTGAAATATTGGAGGAAGCTTTTCTGTAAACTTTTCATATGAAGCATAAGACTTCACTGGGCATTTAGAGAGGACATCTGACAACTCCTTCAGTGGCCGACAGGATTTGGAGATGCCTCCAAATTCATGCAGCAACAGACTGCAGTTTTCAGGCTTACTGATGAAAATAAGTATGAACTAAAGATGAAAAAATACAAATGAAACAAATAAGTCAAAAGCAAATGAAAACTTTTCAAAAGTTGAAAGGATTTAATACATTTCTTAGCACAGTAAGTACTCCGGTACTTGAACTGCTGCTTTAGCTAATATTTTGACGACAGTAAAAGATGGCTCCTAGTTGCAAGACCTGGCTCTATTAATACCAACTTCCAAAATGACTGAAATTGTCAAGCATCTGGTTGAGCCTCTTATAGAAAGTCAGGCAGGACTTGAACTCTAAACAGAGATTTGTATTTTACTGCATTTCAAGGCTGATGGTGAGTGGGTTGAAATATCAAGTTCCTCTTATGTATCTTCAGTAAGACAAGCACAGTTCTCTAACCCCGTCGTTGTCCCAAGATGCTGCTGTGGTGAGGGCTGAAGGGCTGGAAGAGAAAGGAGTGGAAGAGGAGAAAGAAGTTCCTCATTCCTCACTTTTGCCCTTCCTGTTTTCATGTCTGTTTATGCAAAGGATTGTCTTTCCACAAGCAAACAACTAGAGACAAGCTCAGTCCAAATGTATGTTCTCTCATGTTTCAAGCACTTGCTCTGTTCTTGCTGAATGTTTAGTTACACCATGAAAAATGGATATGTGGAATGAAGACATTTCCCCTTTGACTTGCACATTTGCTGAAGGTATGTCAAGGATCTGAGGCAAGGGGTATGGGCAAGCTTTCAAGAGTTTCACCCCCCCCCTTCTCCTTTGCTTGCTTATTAGAAGAGCAATAAATATCAAGCAGACAGACCCTTCTCACAGTTACAAAGCCTACCTGTAACTGAGCTGGATAATTAGCAGCCTTGAAGATGATATATGACTTTCATTACCCTTTGGGACTGGAGACTAAATGAGGACAGAGCTAATTGCCGTGCAAAGCAGTTTGGCATGAATGAGAAAAATGCAGGCGCTGTCTCCTGCCAAAAAAGGGCCCTATTGCTGCTCTGATCTCATGGCTGGTTTTTGCCGCAGGAGTTCACTTGGTGTCCATAAATCATGGTCTGCTTACAGCTGAAACTGCACTGAGTCATCAACATGCAATAAGCTGAGTGACAGATTCCAGCCTGACTACATTAGAACTTCAGACTTAGTCCTCCCCCCTCCACACTCCCCGTACTTAACAGAAAATTAAACCCAGACTACACAGACATGAAGGCTGTGAGAAACACAAGGCTTGTTTACTTGACAATAGTTTTTTAAGACTGATGTTTCCAGGAAATAACATCATGCATTTTGAAAGGGAGAGGGCCACAAGCACTGAATTTATAAAATGACCCACTGCTATAGCACTTGGCTTGTCCTTCCTCATGTAATAACTGATTAAAATGTATTGCCTTCCTTTAATGATGTAAAGTGGCACTTTGTCATCTTAGTTCTTATGGAGATAGATTTAGTTAGCTAACTGAGAAAACATTTTGCTGCTCTTTAAAATTAGGCCAGAAGAACCTGAAATTTGATTGCAAACCTGTTTCCAAAGTGACCTGGGGCATATTAACATCCATATTGTACCCTTAAGAAGTGTGGGCTTCTGGGGAATCTAACCCATCAGTGCAAAAGAGAGTCCTTGAAGATACTCTTTTCCTCTCCCCATTCTGTTTTACAGGAGATCTTTTGCTTTTCCCTAAAGGTACCTTAGGTCTATATTTTTTAATGGAAGAGATTGTGCTGAATTTGCAATATGGTATCCTGTCAGATCCTAATCAATTAGCCCACATCAGCTCAGCAGAAGGCAGATACCAATTTAACTCAGAGAGCTAAGCCTTCTGATTTTCTCTAAGGGCAGTCACATAATTCATTCTTTGTAGTGCCAAATTATATTTGACATTTAATTTAAAACTCAAGGTACCATAATGCAAAATCTCACTAAAAATAATGGTGATAAAGCAGAGGAACATTTCATTTGACAGTGAGGATTTTTTCAGCTTATTTATGCATCCAAAGTTTTCTCCTCACCCACCTTTCAAAGGCCCAAACTCAGGAGGCAATCACTTTCAGGTCATTTTAGCCTCTACAGGTGCTTGCATACAGTAAAAGGGCACTTAAAGGTGAAGCATACATGGTGGTTGCTGATCACCTTTTGGTGGGTGAGCTCTGCCTCCCTGATGACACAAGCTCTACTTTTCATGTATTCTTGCTGCTGCTGTAGATAGTAGAAAGAAATATTCTCAAAGAGTGGCTGGGAATTGGAATGGTTGGAATGGTTGTGTGTGGACTGGGGGAGGGGAAGTCAGCCTGAAAAGGTTGAATTTTTTACATTTAGATGACCCAAGAAGAGAGAGAAAAATATAAAAAGTGTTTAATGGCTTCATTCACCATGCTCTGCCATGCAGCAGCTCCATTCACAGCTTCCTAGCACAATGGAAGTCTGGTGGTCCATCAGGCATGTCTAGACTCTGACAATGCTGGTTCATGCACAAATGATAATAAAAACCCCAAGTTCTCCTCCTTTCCTGGAACCTACAACACACTGTGAATCCATGGGGAGTTCTAGCCATGGGCTCACTCAGCACTTCCAGTAACAGTCAAACTCTAATAAAAGCACTACTTGGAAAAATTGTGCAGCTGTCTCTGTCAAGGTGAGCGGCTTATAGGGACTGACTCTTTCTGTTGGTGGCGTGCAAAATGCTAAGCAGCCAGAGATCTGCCTGGCTATTCCAGAGCAGCTCTATGAGAAGAGAAAGTAATGGATAACAGCAGGCTCTGTCTGCATTTTTGAGACAATCCCAGATAGCAATAAGCAAAGGACACTGGTAGTGTAATCCTCCTGAGAGGGACTCAACTTTTGTCCTGTCAAGAAACAGCAACTACTTTGCAACAAAAAGAAGCAAATGTCTAATGTTCTCATCCTTTATGTGCCAGATTAGCTCTTGGGGGAAAAAATCATCACTGGTCGCAACATGCTTCTCAACAGAAGATGGATGACTCAGATTCTGGGATGTTAGGTCTTAACTGTGGATTTCAATCCCTGATTAAGATGAAAACAGTTCAGGGCTAAACTCCGGTATTTTTAGAGTGAGTGTAGGCCTCAGGTTAGGCATTCTTGCCCTATTTCACAGTTGCTTGTAGGTGCATGCATATGCTACTGGGAGATTTTGCCCATGTAAGTGGATCCATTTCTTTTAGCACTTGCTGTGTGCTCCACATTCATGTTACAGAACACACAAGGCATTATCTGGGGTACAAAATGTGGACAGGAACAAAGTTGCTATGTACTGGAGTGAGAGAGTGCATTATCAGCATATTTGAAATCAAAGAAACTGTATTTGATGTTGCTACAGAATGGCTGTGTGACAGGTTTAAATTAGTGGAACAATTGTGAGGGCATAACACTGCTGTAGGATTTCCCTATCTTCCATCAAATTTCATGGTAGAAAAAAAACACAACCCCAAAACTTCTGGAAAAGCAATTCTTCAGCATTGTATAACACAGAGAGCTCCTTTCTATGGTGTGTATCCTGCAATTCAGCTCTTCCAGACTTCCTGAGCTGAGACTGTATCAAGACATCATTTTCAATAGCAAGGATTTTGTATTTTAATTGCAAGGATAAGAGTACCTTTCTCAAGTCTAGATAACTGTTTTCTTAATCTAATTATACTTTGACTTTTATAGCATACTTTCCAGTTCCATAGTTTATTAATATTTTTATGTGGAAACCCAACCACTTCCATTGGTTTAAGCACTATTAACAATTTTAAGAAATAGAGATGAAGCATTCCTTATTGCTTTTTCATAAAATTTAAGATTGTATCATGAGGAATTATGCAGCCTTCATACCTCTATTTCTACTCATTTTACTTAACCTCTTCTCATCTGAAAAGCTTTCCAGAAACTGGCTCACTGCTTTTACCCATTCTAAATCCTGTATGTAGGGTCCTTTAACCTACATACATGTTAACCTACTATAGATTCATATAATATCAAGTACTGTCCCAGAAATTTTTGCAGTTGTGAATCTGTGTAGGTATACCTATAACTCCTCATCAACTTAATAGCAATATTTTGGCACACAAACATACAAGTGCACAAAATCTTTAGGCTATTTAAACTAACAAAAGATTCTGCACCAAATTCTTAACAATATTTAGCTTGATAAATATTTCTTCAAAACAGTTTGAATCTTCTCAGAAAGGAAATTATGCAGGAACGGATACAATTTTATTACTGTAAAGAAGCCATATTAGCTAAATGGCCATTTTAGTAGTCCATTTATATCACTAAATTTTTAATATCACAGGGACAGAAGCTTTAAAAATAAGAAATAATTTAAAATGGTAGTAAAAAGTACACAATGAGTAAATATCTAGATTGGAAAACTGATATTTTGTACTACAAAGAATCATTAAATAGAAGGGAAAGGATAAGGGCACTGACTGAGATTCCAGACCCTCAAATACATAAGTTGGTTCCAAGTGCTGAAAACACTTCCACTGAAAAAAAATGTAAACAAGAGTCTAATTTTAAATTTATGCTTTCCGAAGGTCTTGTTCATAATCTCTCTTCATATGTGGGATTTACCATATTGCTTTTCAAGGAGTCTATCAAACATGGAGGGTTGACTTCAGAGTCCTTGCATCCAGTAAGGAAGCTGATTTTTAATTACATTGTACAAAAACATTAGCGATAAAATCCTCTTATAAATACAAACAGAAAACGAAATCATAGTGTAGGAAGCCGTAAGGACTGGAATGCAGAGAGAGACTGAAAGAGAGGATGCAAATGACCCTGTGACACACAGTCTGATTTCTGAGGAGAATTCTACTTCAATTTATGGTGATGTAAAGGAGGTTCAGAAAACAGCTTGTTTAGTCCTCGTTTAAAATACTCCCAGAAAAATGGATTATAGTTTCTTTAAATCACTCCTGCTATAGGATTTTATAACTAATAGCTCAGACACATTTTTCACCATTCTTAATCATGAATATTTGTGTGAAGATTTGAACAAGTTCTATTTTGTCCCAGTTTAAATTCCTTTAAATTCTTCCAAGCTCCATTGTGGAATAACTCTCTGCATAATTTAAACTTGTGTTTGACCCCTGTTCTGGGTCCTTACCATATCTGTATTGAGGAGCATTTTTCCGAAGGACAAACAACAATAATTTCAAAAAAATTTAAGTTCCTGGCCACTGTCTGTCCATCCAATCTGAGGAGCTATAGTATCTTACATTTCCTTGTTACTGACCAAAGTATTTCTGAAATTTCAAGTTAATTAGCATCACAACATCCCAAGTACTGTAAGAGAATAAACCCTGGTTTTCCAATGGAATAAGCAGGGGTTGCTGCTTCTCCACATGCAATAAAAATAAATTCTCTAGACACAAACAGAACAGTCTCGGTTGCCAGATAACAAAAGATGAAAAATAAAGGATTTCTTTTTCTCACATTATACTTTAGGAAACAAAGGCTGAGAGAGAACAAATGTTTTGCCCAAGATTGCCAAGACTAGGCAAAACAAGGACAAAAATTGAGTCCAGATTTCTTCAGACTCATTATGGTTCCTGTATCACATGATCATTTTGCTCACTAAATGAATGGCAGTCACAGCCTGACCAGCAGCCTACTGAATTCAACATGAAGAGCTCTTGCTATTTCCAAAGGGGATTTTGATTTTTGAGTTACTCAATGCTTACAGGCAAAAGAAGCCTGCAGCTAGAATAAAAGCTGAGGACATGCCACAGCAGACTAGATTTCTTCTTTTTTAAGGCATCTCTAATTCATTGGCCATGAATAATATAATATTCACGGAGTCCCATCTGGTGTTCAGTTTTGTGTATAAGTGCTTTGCATTGCTGGTCTGATAATTTCAACTAAAACCAGTAAAGTGATATACAGGACCTTGAAAACAGTAGTGGGATAAAAAGAAGTAACAAATTGAATAAAGGAGAAAAAATAAACTTGCTTTAGTCTGCAAGGAACAAAATTGACGCCTTTTAACCTTACACATAAGTTCTGCGCCATTGCTTTTTAAAATCAGCTGGAAATCATTTAAAATCAAATTGATTTTGGCTTTTACATTCAGATGCACTTCAGCTTCTCACTTACTGGCCTATATAAGTAATGCCTTCAGCCAACCTGTGTTTAGAATGGGTTGAAAATCAGTTTGTACGTTCACATGCTCATTTGGAATTTTCTCATTTCCATTTCACTCAGAGCCAATCACAATCAGTTTAACTTGCTGGGGAATATGTCAAGAGGCTGATTTAATGGGCATTGTAGCAAAGAAATGGTTCTTAAGGCAGTGGTTTTTTTTTTTTTTTTTTTTGCTTATAACACGTTGTCTGTTGCCAATTTTGTGTCGATAAATGGAAAGATAATCAGAACTGTTAATATTTACTCTGAAGAGCTCTCTTCTCCATCATATGTAGACAACCATGAAAGAACTGTAAAATCTCATGAAAATATTCCCTAGTTTACATCTGTTCCTTTCTACTGACAAAATCCGGAGTATCTGCAGCCTTCCATGTATGAACTGGCAGGGTAGGTTTCTGAAATGGACACTCTCCTGCTCACCTGCTGTCATCCAACTGTGCATCATTTGGATTGGATAACTGCTATCTGAACTGACATTTAGTCATCCAGTCTGAGAGCAAGCATGCTGAAATGATGCAACATAACATGCTATCAAGGCTGTAATAGGACATAGAACACCTGCCATTGACTTGGATAGAAAGGATAAAATTCTCTGAATTGCTTTGTTTTCAACATACTCTTCCCCATACTCCTCACATGTCCATTTTTACTTAATTTGTCACTGATGCATTAAGGAGAGAGAAATGGCATGGTTGGAGAACAAGAAAATGCGAAGCAGATGCCCAAGTTCTAATACTAACTCTGTTGGTGACTGGATAAGCTGTTTATATCATTGTATCGAGTTCATTGATTTAGATGGCTTGGTTTTAGGTTTCCAAACTGAGAAGATGCACACTGCCTGCTTTCCACTGTGAGTCAGTACTTCAACACTCATCATATTCAAAAAAAGAGTTAGAACGAGTCTGCAATTAAGGTGGTAAATATGCCTCAAGCTCTGCATCTAAAAACTCAACACTTACAATTAAATAGTATAAAGAAAGTACTGACTGTAAGCTCACAGTAATTCAATTAACTTGCCTCTGAATGAGAAATTAAAAATGCATCACAAAGAGAGATATTGTGAGTTTAATAAATTGCTTTAAGGGTCTCTGAAAATCTAAACTAAGATGTAAAAAATCCATGTGCAAATATTACATTGCAGAGATGATGAATGGGAATGGAGTGGGAGGTTATATAACCTGATAATATCAAGGATATGAAAGAGCTTAAACTATTTAACTATTCAGCAGTGAAAAGAAGTCAAGAAGGATCACCGCAGACAAGGACTGGAAATACAATATAGAGGCTGACTTGCACAGCCTGACATTCTGCTTCAAACAGTATTAATGCTAGAGAGTGGTTACAAAACTGTAAGTCTTTAAAAACAAGCCTGATTTAATAAATATTTACTAAATTGTATACGGATTGACTGGTATCAAGCTATAAATATTAAATTGTAATGTATATGTTAAAAGAATGATGTTTTTTCAAATAATCAATTTAGGATTATAAGAATTTTTGGGTTAAAAGTAAAAATAATAACAAAAAAATCCCTGAAAGTCAAACAAAAATAGTGATGGTTAAATTCCAAAAGAACAATCCAGTCAGAGTTCCTTTCATGTGCCAAAAACTATTATTTATATTGTTTATGCACTTTCATCATGACAGCCCTAACACTGAACAGAGCAGATAGAGTCTAACAGTTACCACATTAGAGAAAAAAAGCTCTCAAAAGGTAAATAAAGTGAAGTGAGGCTATATTTTTGGATCTTGGGAGATGTAAAGCCATTCTGATATTCTGCTTATATTGATTATTTTATATTGTTTAATGAATTTCTGTACTCTTTCTACAAAAAAAACATTGGCTCAATGACTAGAGCCTGCACTTAAAGGAACCACTCTATTAAAACTGGTTTTGTTTGTGCCTGGAGAATCAGAATAATTCCAGACAGTTTGTTTCATATTTTACTTGAAAGCTCCTGTTCCATTAGTATGATATAATTTCTGAGACAAAGCTTAACCCACAGTGTCTTTCCCCTTTAAAAGGTAATGACACCATCTAAGCAAAAATAACAGTGGGGGGAAAAAAGACCCCCATTATAGCAAACTGTGTTATTAATGAAATTCTGTTTGTATTAAAATTTTCTTTCAACCCTGGTCTTCCTGTTCAGGGGGATAGTGTCAACCTGTCAAACTTTTAATCAAGAGCAGTTCATTGATGCTTCCATTATGTCAAAATGCTTCACCTACGTGACTTCAAGGGGAGACAGCAGGTCTGACTTTCTCAACATCCAAGGCTATGAATTTTTCATTTCTCACCCCTCAACTTTTAATTTCTAGTACATGTATGTGGATAGACACAATGTCTTTTTTCTTGTATCAAATCCATAAATAGTGTACATTTCAATCAAGTTGTAAGGTCAAGAGATTAAAGAAAAGTAAATACATGAAAGAATAATTTCTTAAATTTTAGGTTGGTAAAAGGGGATAGTTAGAGGACTGAAATCTATGCCTCCACAAAATCTTTTAAATGACAGCTTCTTCAGCCAAAACTTCACCACAAAGAATCATGATTCACAATCTAGAATCTCCCTACAAATTATTTCACTGAGGTGTTGCATTTGCAGACATGCTGATAATAATTATATCATTCAGGCTACTAAAGAATCCTTACTTTATTGCATAAAAGTCAAATTTGGGGTCAGATCATGACCTCCTGCAGTAGCTGCTATCAATCAGCAAGACTGAAATGTACGAGATGTCAGCTTAATGAAGCACCTGAACCTAGTGCTCTGTTGGCAGAATGCTTGATTTGGAAGACAAAAATAAAAGCCCCCACATGACAGCTTTACAATGCCTTCCTCTGCAGCTTATCACTTACTAACCTGCTGCAAGTGAAGTTATAAGAGTGACTAGGAAAGTGAAGTTATAACTGTGACTAGGAAAGGCTCCCTCTCCCCAGTTCCAGGGAACCAAAATGATTGCTTAAGGGTGTTAAGAAGGCGACTGAGAACAGCCTTAAGAGAGTTCTAATTTCCATCTCAGCATCAGCACAGCATGTCATTGACCCTATGTGATAGGCAGAAAGTTCTTTATACTGTGTGCTACAGACAGAAAGCAAGTCCCAAGGAAATGTAAAGTCCTCCCATGATCTCAATTTAGTCCTGCAAAAATTTTACTGAATTTCTCTAATAGAGTTTTTGATTCAACAGTTTCTACTATACTCATAAACAAAGCCACATTTTTGCATTTACAGTAAGATCCCTTATTTATCAATTAGATGTATAGTGAGATGAGTTTTGACTGAAAATACTTTGTTGCTTCATGATTAGGAAGTGAAATCAGGGAAAATTATGACAACCTGGACATATTGTTAAAGGAGTTTTGAGATCTTGAGTTATTAAATAAGTTTGCAAAGACATGTTAATGGGGAGTATACTACATAACCCATCTAAAATATTTACTTTTCACTCTTCTGCCAAAGGAAAGATTCTCATCCAAACAGTTTGGTGGGTTTTGTTGTGTTTTTTAAACATATCATGTATAATTAAAAGATGACTATATGAGTTATTTATAAAGCCAAACAACAAGACCAGAACTCTCACAATGTGAAATGACCAGCTAATTACAAGACTGGATTAAATTATGTTCCTAAGTATTACTTGTTCTTTCCAAAATGGGCTGGATATCTGTACTATTAATTCAGCCCCAAAGACCAATTTCATTCTTGCAAACATATTGCACATTTAAAATGTAGCAAGGTTTAAATCATCCAAGCTTATTGTTTTAACTTCCAGCATTTCATTATTCTACTTAATGGTTTGAACATTATTTTATACAAGTACAATAAAATTTTATTGCATGATGTAAATAAACAACCAAAAAAGGAAACCTATGTCCCATTTGCTTCCAAAAGAGATAAGTGATGGGACAGTAGACCTAAAATACAGTGATGTTTTGCCTACAGACAGGAAAAGCTGAAGGTTGTTCAACATATGCTTAATTGGAAGGTACATACTCTGAGTATTAGTAACATATTTTGAATTTGTCCACCCCTCAAGATCGGGTTGGCAGAAATATAAAGCAACTGAGCCAGCCCAATCTTTCTCTTATTGTAGTGAACTGGAACATTGACAGCTTTGGCTGGGCCAAGAGAAGGCACTAATTTAGGCCCGGTGGCTTCTGCACTGGAGCAGGTTTTGTAGCTGGGGATCACAGCTTTGAGAGACCCATTCTGGGGGGTAAAATACGAAATGTGCTGCATGATCCCACAAAACACAGAGGAAGTGAAGGTATGGCCTGCAGTCTTGGACGCAGCTTCCTTCTTTCTCTGGGGAGCCTCAGGTGGCACTGTCTGGCAATCAAGAACTACATCAGAGCGGCTGATGTAGTTGATCTCTAGGACTCCAGGTGCCACTGGTTAGAGGGATGGAAACAAAGGTCCCAAAATGAGTGGAAAGCATTCTGATGCATTGCCCCTACAAAGTGCAGATATTTGCCTTGAGCATTAGGAGATCTATGAATAATTTAAAAATATATTTCAAATTATTCTTTTGTGTGCAGTACATAAATTACTTTTTCCCAAAACTATTTTACAAAATATTTTCACAAAGCCTATCCAGTGAAGCACTGTATCTGCCAAGATGTTAAAGGATCAGTGCTTTCCAAGTGCCCTCAATTGCTCCTGTTCTACTTGCCTTGACCTGTTGCATCATGTTATGAGATATCAAACTGCCATCATGTTCCATGTTAGAGCTGATTATGCTTCATTGGTGGGCAATGCTGCTGCTTGCTGAGGGTTTGTGAAGTTTGATTAATTAGTGCTTATGAAGTGCTTTGAAATTCTTGCATGAATGATGTTACAGAAACACTGAATATTGCTGCTGTTATACAGGCAGGTACATGACTAAAGATTTGATGTTGCAAGGTGTGGCTGGGCCTTACCTTCTCTTTGGGAAAGTATTCTGGTTTCCTCTGAATTCCCTCTGGCAAGCTAGTACAGTCTTCCAACCAAACCAAACCAAAACACTTCAATCGTCCTAGGGTAGGGAAAAATAATAAAAAGAAAGATTAGATGAAGGATATTTCTGAGAACTCATTGCCTGTCTAGGATATTGCACCTCTAGGTGGTCTGATAAACTTCAAGAGCACCTCAGTGATCAAGATTATTCTCAGACTGACCGCATTTTCTTCAACATTTTTTAATCAACTATAGCTCTTTTAATTGTTTTCTCCTCTTAGGCATTTTACAAAGACACTTGACTGCCTATTAAAGCATCTTCCTTAAGCATACTTATCTGTGATATCCTCTGCTTGGCTGAAGAGACCTACCTATCCCCCTCATCTCTCCTGCCCAAAGGGAGCTGTTAGACATTGCATCCCTTTCCATAATTTCTGACTCTGAACCCGACAGCTCCCATCTGCTCTGGGAAATGCAGCTCCCCACAAGTGATTCCTTCCCAGCCATGGCAGGAAGCTGTAGGGCTCAGCCCACAGCCAGCCTTAAAAGAACCAAGCTGAACACAATTATTGCACAGACATACCTGTTCAAAGATTTGTTCAACTTGCTCACTGCTGCCATGCATGGCTGTGACCATGATCACATTGTTGCGGCCCTTCAGGAACGTGCTGCTTCACAAAGCAAAGGCCAGGATTCCTGTCCAAGGCACAGGTGCCCAGTGCCATTTGAGAAGGCTGTAAAGCATCCAGGATATCTGCACAGGAATAGCAGAGATGACGCAGGACCTAAAGCAGACTGACACTCCACCATGGTAGTGAATGGATGCCAGGCAGACAACTGCAATAGCTGAAACAACATCAAATGCCAAGAATGAAGCCACCAACTTCTCTGTGTGCTGTCCAACTTCCCTGTTTTCTACTACTATTGAAGGCATTCTAAATGACTGGCCTTATTGATCCTCTGTGTTCACTGCACAATTCACATACTTTTGGTCTTGCTTACATTAGCTTAACAGACTATGATCACCTGTGCTATCTTCATTTCAAGTCACAGCACAGTACCTGGAGTTTCATTTTTCCTGCTTGTTCTACCCATTTCACATCCTGCACCCAGTAACATTTTTTGTTACTTTTCACAATAACCTAATGGCTAATTTTGTACACGTCTTTCTGCATACAGTAACCTCTGGGGTTTCGGTGCTTTGCGCTTGCTTAGTTTCCTAAGAACTGTAAAGAAAAAATATTGATTGGTTTTGCCTCAGGCTTTAGTAGACAAGCTTACCTAGACTGCAAGGCCAGAGTCTGAGTACATGTCACTATTTAAACCATGGGAACATTTAGCACTTAAGAGGTCCAAAATAACCAGGCCAAACACCCTTATTATCTATCTAACACTGCCAGTTTCCTGGCTGCTGCCAAGGCTGATGCCATAGTCCTATCCTGTTGCATACTTTCAGAAACATATATCTTATGAAGAAGTATTTAAAGGTACTACATTTTTCAAATGCTTAAATGAAGAGTATCCAGAGCCTCTCACTCAGTCACAGCCAGTGAGTTATTGCATATCTCAAAATCTGTTCCTTCAGTTTTCTCACTGTTGTTCTTGTCTGTGCATCTTTCAAAAACTGGGTTATTAATCTACTGTGCCACAAAGTTTCTTTCATTAGAAATTAACAAGTTTGTTCTGACCTTCTCCTAGGTCTGGGCTGGAATTCCATGAGGCATTTCTCGTCAATCACTGTATTTTTTGCACAGCTTGCAGTGCTCCATGTATGCTTTCAACTGGATATTCATGCCTGGCCTGTAGATACATTTCCTGGCTCATCTCAGGCATGTCTCTATCCCCAGGTGTGAAATATGTATCCACCGCATGATGTCAGCTCTTAAATCTCTTGGGATTACTGTTCAGTTCCATTTAAAACAAAATCCATGCAGTTCTTCATTCACTTCCTGGGGGTGGGCACAACAGTCTGTGGCACTTACTGCTTTCTCTAGGCTGACCATGGATTGCACGTTGTTTTCTTGCCTGTCACACAGCACGCTGCTTTGTAAGACTGCCTTGAATAAAAGTAGTTGAAGGAGCAGAGCCAGTAGTAGGTTTTCACCTCATTGTTTCCCTTTACTGGATATAGTAGAACTCCATCAGTAAACACTGCGCTCTGCATCTTTACTCCCAGAGCTCTTTCTGCTCCCCTTTCTCAGGCCCCCCACACCAGCACCTTAGGCGCATATAATGCTTTAGGGACTTGTACCCCACTTTCAATTTTCTTCTCTCAATGCCTTTTCTTTCTAATACTTGATCATTTTGGCAGTCAAGAGAATTCCAATGGGATAGATAGTTGAGCTCACTCTCAGTCTGCCTTCATTCACCCTAATATTTTGTCTCCAGCACCCACTCAGAAAAGTTATCACAGATAAAGATAATGCACTTTTTTGCCTCTTATTTTACGTTTCTTTCCTGAAATAAAGATGCCCTAAGTTACAACGCTGGCGACTAGAGGCACAGTATCCAGTTAATATCAAATATCTTTGAATTGGAGCTGACACTGATAATCATATGTGCTCATCAATACCGACTAGAAGGTGTGGCAAAGGTTGTCAGGGAGCTGAATAGCTCTTCCTCTTCAGCATGCAAGTTATTGACTCCCTGATCTCTTTCTTAATTCTTTAATCACCTACCCCATCACGACAGGATATATCCCCACAGAAAATAATCCACGTAAAAAGGACACAGATGGGAGTGGACAGAATGGAGGCATACACCTAGCCCAAGCCAGGTAATTACTCCTGCTTTGCCAATTAAAATCACATTGCCATTTTTGCTGGTTTAACAGTAAGCATCTATTTTACATTCAGCTCTTTGTTTCAGAGCAGATGTGTTCATTCTTACTTTTTAAACTATGTCACCTTTCCCTCAACATGGGCTTAGGTTAATAAACTGTACATCAAACACTGCTTAAAAGCTGGCTTTGCAGGATGATAACTGATGAGGGAATTGCTTTTAATTACTGTACAAGTGAGTAGATAAAAATCACAGTCCTAATAATCAGCTCCAGAAACTGACAGCAGCAAAGTCTCACATTTCAAATGTGGATTATTTTTTCTTTCAGCATTCAGCTACAGAAGGCAAATGTTAGTGGTTGGATCATCTTCTGTAAGCAAGCCAAAGTTATGTGTAACATTTTTGGATGCTAATAGTACACAGTTCTGGCAGAGCAGAAATAAGGGTAACATTAAAGATTAGAGCAAGCTTGGAAGGGGAGTGCTTTTCTCAATTCAGACTTTCAGAAGAACAAAAATCTCACCTACATCTGCTGCTAGAACTTCGAAAGTCCAAGGACAGAAAAAAGCAAACAACTTGCTTGCACAGCTATCAAGAATGAGAGAGAGCATGAGGCTTCCCAGATTGCCTTCAAAACCGGCAGCATTTGGCCCATTATCATCCACACCAGGCTAATGTATTTTTAATAGTTCACCACCTAAAGAGATACTCTAGGCCATGAGATGTAAATTAGGCAGCCAAAATTGAGCGAGTTTGTGCTATGAGAAATTTCAAGGGAGAATGAAATAAATGAAAGTAGGATTACAAACTGGGTTTGGTGCTCTGGTGAGAGGAGAAAAATGTGCTCATAAAGCCCAATAAAACTTTCTTTTTCTGGTTTATTAGGTGTTTGCAAAACGTCTCAGTTGCAAAGTACGACATGTTCTTTTTCTGAAGACTCATGTACAGCATGGAGGCTCTGATAAATCAGCTGCTTTCTTTTTCAGCCAACTACACATTGTATGGGAAGCTGAGGTTACTATTACGGCTTTGTTAAAACATTAGATGTTGCCTGAAAGCTGCCATGTGAACTCCATTTTGAATGTATTTCAATGCAGGTTTTTACAATAGGAAAAATAAACACTTAGGAGCTCAGGAAACCAGGATTTAAAATACTGAAGACATGGGTTTGTTTATTTGTTGCTTTCCTGCTATAGATCAGCCTGTCAGGATACCTCCTTCATGTAAATATTTAAGATGTACAACAAACTACAAAAGATCTACAACAAAACAATTCTGATTAAAAAAAAATTAAGGAAAAGGAGGATACAGAGTTTATTTAAAAAAAAAGGCGAAAAAAAAAACCACCCACCAAACCAAACATGGATATGGGTCTCTTTGGATCTATCAAGTGTATTGTTGATGAAAGAGAAAAATATTCTAACTGTAAAAGTGTTCCATCCAGGAAATGGCCCTTAGTTCCTTGGAATCACATGTTCTATAGATTTCAAGTTAGCATATTGCTTTTTGACAGTTTTTTGTTTTAATGGGGCAATAATATTAGCTCTCAAAAGTCCACATGAGAAACCTGAAAATCCAGGATTTGAGAACTGGAGAAGTTCAGAATAGCAGTCATCTGGAAGTCTCCTCTTTTCATGTCGGTAAAGTATAATGTTACTTCACGCCATTTGGCTGCAAATGTAAATTACACCTTTTTTCAGTTGCTAGGACAGGATAAAAAACCACATAATTCTAATGAGTCATAAATGTTTCACCATTTTTTTCTTCATTTAATTCATATGGTGCCAACACCTGTGAAAACAATCAGCATCATAGCTGTGTGCTCTACTTAAATTTGCTTTAGGGTATGCTTCAGTAAAAGCTTTTATATCTCATTTCTCTACATTATTAACAACATGATGCCCTGAATCATTCTATAATTTAAGTATGCTCATTTCATTCTCAGCCACTTTATTAGGACTAGAAAAGATGCTCAAAGACTATGACAGTCTTAAAACAGACACACACATACCCATTCCTGATTCTTAATGTAACAAAATATCTATAACAAGATCTTAATTTTATTTTTTTATGTGCTTTGGCAGTTTTACACCCTGAATTACGAATCTAAACTGTTAGTACAAGAGCCATACTACAAAGCTTTCTCCCAAAAAGCTTTGCAGCCATTGCTCTAAGGTGAGTTCTTTTCATGAGAGCGACATCTGCACTGATCTGAATTTTAAGCTCTTGCCAAAGGAGAGCACATCTTGTTCAGCAGTAGGAAAGAGCGGTGGTTGAAAGTGTTGTTCTGGAATCACTAGATGGTGCCAGAGAGAATGTGCAATGGCAACTGCAGTCCTGCTTCAGTTACCACTGGGCAATGGGGTGGGTAAGCTTGAGGACAAATTTAAAAACACGCTTCAGTGTCTGAAGAAATAGTATAGTGAGTGGAGGATACAGAGAAGATCCTAAATCCTACTTGCCTTTCAGTGGACATCAGGCCTTTGACCACTTTAAGAACCCTTGGTAATTCCACCTGGCATCTACATAGCCTAAATTACTTCAAATTGGTCTGCAAACTTATACGTACAATTTTATAGCATAATTTAAGGGGATGCTGAGCCCTCCCTATATTTCAGTGGGATTGTGGCTGGCTCAAACTTCCTTTGTAAAATTCCCCGTCTAAACCCAAGCAACATAATAAATAGAGATGACTGAGCACAGGGCATGGAAGTTGGAAGGTGTAGAGACCATGATATTTCCCAAAGAGATCCTTCCCCAGAATGTACATTCCAGTGTTAAACAGCATATTACAAGACACCATCCAAGGCCAATTCATGATGAGAAAGCAGGCCAGAGCTGATAAACACTTCAAGAAAAATGTCTGCAGTTTTGATTCACTGCAATAACTCCCTTGTAATCCAGAGGTGGGGATATACTCCAAGTAGCTTAAACCAGCTAGCTCAAATCCTGAGAGCAGTGCAGGGCCCAGCAGGGTCTTGGGTAAGGACTCAGACTGCCACAGCTCAGCAACTGAAGTCAACCCAAGCTAGCCAACTTAAAGCTTCTGAACTGCAGCCTTCTCTCCACACTGAAGCACAGTATCACCTGCATCCCTTAAGATGTGAGGGCTGAGCTGACCACACCCTTCCATGCCTACAGAATTTCAAAACTGACTTTGAGGTGGTTAAAACTAAGTAGTCCGCTAGTCATTTCAAATAACTTTATTATAAAGTTATTCCAGTAACCTGCACATTTTCACATGGTCTTTGGTTTCTTCATGGATAAAAATCTCTGCTTGTGATTACTCACCAGTGCTTTTAGTGGCAGTTTGCACAAAGGATACCAATAAGCACAAGTCAGAGGATGAGCCTTTTTTTTTCTTTGCTTCTCTTAAGGCTTCTTCTTAAGTATTCCACACATACATGGGACTTTGGGGAAGTGGGGGGAACATGAAAACCAATCCTACTCACAAAGCACTTATTCGTATATCTATTAATTTACAACACCATGTACCAGACCCAGGGGCATTCAGTGCCACATGAGTACACACAGCAACATGACTGGATAAGGCCAAATCTCAGCCAAACCTTTCTCTCCATATTTCAATGCTTTCTGTTTACTGGGACCAAAAACAACTACTTCTTCCAATTTCACCTTTTTCTAACTTTCTTCCTCTTGATCTACTAGATTTCACTTTGAAAACCTAGATGAAAATCCCTGTGATCTAGATAGAACCTGTCTTCGCCCTTAGAGGAAAGAGGCTGCCCTTGCAGAATCCATTCAAAAGGCCACTCAGCGCAGTAGGACTGTGCTTGCATTGCATTGTTCAGTTCTCAGTAGTTCACTCAGCTGAAGGTCTGTTTGATTTGGATTTCTACTAGAAAGTTTAGAAAATATGAAAGTAATGCATTTTAAAATTTCACTGAAATAATCTCCATATTTTTGAAGATATTCAAACTTCCTAGCCAATACAGCACCCAGGAGATGCAGCATTTTCCATAATGCCATACATGCATTCTTGATTTTGAAATGGAACAAGAAGAAAATATTTATACTGGCTGTACCTTAATTAAATTAAATTAATTAATTTAGCTAGGAAATCCTGAAGCAAAGAGCACTGAGTATGAGCTTTAATTTTCTTTCTCAATAAAACTGATCTGTTATTGAAATGCTCAGCTAAAAATCAGATATTTTACTTAGGGGAATACTCATTTGCCTGGCTATAAGCTGCAAATCTTTCATAGTTTCATTTCTTCCACTATGAAGGCAGCTTCTGTGCTAAGAATTTTAGGAGGACAGTCTTGAAATGTTATTAATAAGAACTTAGTGTATACTTCATATTTGATGTAGGTGCACTCTGCCTCCTAATGGAAGTCACATGTGTTTTTCCCCCAAGTATGCACCGGTAAGTAATGACCCATCATCAGGCAGTAACTGATGACAATTGATCATATGGCCATCTACAGCAGCAAGAAATTAGAGTAATCTCTCAAGAGAATAATCAGGGAACAATTTTCCAGGGTCATTACTAGCAAAGAAGCTTGCTGAAGAAGAAAACAGTCTCAGTCTTCACTCTGGATTTTCTTTTCTCCTCTGGATTTCATTTTATACACAAGGTTTACATTTGGTTTTAGAAAATTTTATGAGGCAGACTGAAATGTTAAGGGGATTAAGGAATGGAAGACAGTCTTTCACCTCCAAGTCTTCAGTTCAAATCCAGCTTAGGTTGGTAATGAACAAGAAGTATTTACCATTGCTGTTCACTGTCTGTGCAAAATAGATTGGTGGCTCTGGCTCAATTCCCAGCAATAAACCTGCATGCCACAACTGGCAACTCCATTGCCATTCTCAGCAGACAGTGCCAAGAATTAAATGAAGCATAGGAAGCAAAGCTACCTCTCCCCCACTACAGGCCAGGGTGGAGGCACATTGGGACGAGAAGCCTTCTCTGCTGCTACCTGAGCAGAGCTGTGCCACAGTCAAGCACAAAAGATGTGGCTGACAAACTACCACTTTTTCATGGACTGAATTTACTAATTTTCTTTAAATAATTAAAAAAAAAAAAAATCAGGTGCCATCTAGGGTGGGGCAGATTAGTGACTCGGACTCGGCCATGTTGTTTCTTATGCTAACTTATAGATTAACCTGCAATTACAAAGAGACTGAAACTTGATGTAAATGCAATGAATTGCCACTAGAAGAGGCTTGTCCTGCCAGTGACAATACCCTAGAAGGGAAAAAAATCAGAAGTCACATCAAACATAATTTCTCAGTCTAGGAGACTTTGACTCATAAGCACCAGAAGCCACTAGACCAGGAAGTATTTTTTCTCCTCAAACCATGAACTTAGAGTAATTCCACTGAAATAAATGAAGCTAACCACCCACACAGAGCAGCATAAAAGGAAGCAGAGCACACCCCAATCTTTATCTGTCCAACACTGGAAAGAAAAAGTGACTAGCACAAAACAAAACATGCCACCATACTTCTGTGCTGAGGGCATCAGCACCATCAACAGGAAGGACACTGAACATCCTTGCACATGTGCACAGCAAGAAAAGAATCCAGCCTAGGCTTTAAGCCTTGGAGTGATTTTATCATTGAACAGTGCTGATTGAAAAATGCATGAATTTTATTCTAAAAATAGCAAGATGGGTCAAGAGAATAATGATCTCAGTCTACACAGCTAGATGAATTTATGGTGATGCCCTCTTTTATATTTTATAGGATATTCACTATGGACCCTACATTTTCCATGGCTTTGAACACTTTATTTATCCATATTTTATTACCAGTGTAAACCTAATTATCATAGCATCTCCATGCTGAAAGTGATTGATAGATTTTGCTACTTGCTTGTCAAGATGCTCATGTTCACTGTATTCAGCTATCACACCAACCCAGAGACTGATGACTGTTCTGGCCTATTAATAAAAGTCTATTACAGTGCATTGATGCTACTTCTCTCAAACAGTATTAATGCAAGCTCTGCAGCAAGAGGTACATTTTTAACCTGCTACAATACAATGAGGCCTATTTCATTATAATTACTAACTCATTTACATTTTACTCGTGTCCATTCTTATACATAAAGAAAAATCACAAAGTCTTCTCCCTTAATTTCCCATTGTTTTAAAAAAGAGTTGTTCACCAGCCCATTATTAAAAAAGCAATTAGTGATGTTTCAGTACCTGTACTTGCAACTGCTGAAATTGAAACAACATGAAGTGCACTTCATATGAAGACTACTTCATGAAACACTGAGTAGTTACCCTTCAAAAACAAAAGATTCACAAATTGACAACTCAGATATTGAAGGACTCGAGACCAATCACTGATTGTGAAGATCTTACATTAGCTCTCAACTGGCAACAGGCAATGAATGAAAAGTATTTCTGCAAATAATATGAGATAGGAAAGCAAAATAATAAAAAAAACCCCACCAACCTTGAACATGCTCAAAGTGGTAAAGGCAATATACTGTCAATTTGTTTTTCTTCTTATCAAGCAGGACATTCTATTTTCCTATAAATGCTCCTCTAGGATGAAATCGCCTTCTGTCACTTGAGTTTTGCTTCAATATTATGAGATTCAACCTGAAATGTCTCAATCCTGCTAAAGAAGCTAAATTGTTAAGAGTTAAGATACTTCCAATACTTCTAGATATGGGGACAAAACTCAGCCTGCAAGTCAGGAAAATGGCAAATGGATATAAGATACTGAGCTCTATCACCTCAACTCAGCTTCTTTTTTTTAAAGTAGAAATTGAATAAGCCTCTAATTCCAGAGCTTCCACAGTCATTTCACAGAATTTTAAATAGAAAAACCTGAAAAACAATGAAATTGACTCTGTCCAACAAAACACTTGCAAACTGTTTAGCTTTAAGCATGGCATCAATACCTGCTAGTTTTCTTTGATGAAGGTACTTACCTTGCAGCAGTTAAGCATGTGCTTAACTGTTTCACTGTGAGTCAATAGCCTTATAAAACAGTATGAAATGACATCAATACCTCTGGTTTTAATATGTATAATTTTTCCAAAAAAAAATCTAGTTTCAGCTATCATAATCTGAATTAGCATGCCTAGACACTCAGCCTGCACCAACTGTTGGTGCTCCTCTGATTTTAAGTAACCCATTGAAGATACAGCCTCAGGACCCCCAACAGTGTGGGGAGCCCTAATGGCTCTCAAAGGCTGAAGGCTTGGAGCTCACTCAGAGAGGTTGTGCTGGATTTAGTGATAATGGCTTAAGAGGTTGCCTCTCCCAGCTGTCTGCAGCAGTCCCCCACCAGAAGCTGAAACAGAGCCATCAGAAAGCGATATGGTCCAATCCTCATCCGTAGAGCTCTGAGCCAGCACATTAATTTTAACTGCCAATGGTCTGCAAACTGTAACAGTTGATAAAATGGCACTTGCTTACATCTGCTGCCTCCACTAGTAAGGTGAAAGTCTGAGGCAAAGTGGCAGGGTAGACATTAAGGGCAGTAACCCCTTCTTCCACCCCACCAAAATTAATAGCACTTGTTTGCCAGAGCCCTAATCTGCTCAGAGTAGAACAGTATGTTGAAAGAAGCAACTCCATTTGACTTCGTTTGGGGGAATGAAGAGCAAGGATTTTCTACATTTCACGAGGCAGTGAATGGCAAAGAATTAGCGTATATACAGTACCCCTTGTAATTTTAATTCACATTGCCCCCTCTCAGTGAATAAATCTTGTTAAACCTTATCCTCTCCGAGACCATCTGGATGAAAACTATTCAGGAAACGTCACCATTGGTACAAGAACTTAAATCTCACCATAAATCTCAGCATGTCAAAGCCAAGCATGCACGCCTTAAAGAAACTCTGCAGCTGTGACTAGCTCAGAGTTGCAGACATGTGTGTGCAAATGGTGCCTCCCAAGAAACACACTGCCACATTTCAGTAACTCTTAAAAAAAAAAAAAAAAGAAAGCAAACTCGGGAATTTTCTCATTTTCAGAGAAAAATAGCTTTGACTTATTTTTAGTATAAAAGAAACAAAATGGTTTAATAAAAGCTACATAAAATTTACTACCCTATTATAACTGTGCTGGTTCAAATGATCTCCACCCTTGTCCTTATCTTGCTCTGATTACTTCTCCCTCTCTTCCAAAGTGCATGTGCTAATGTGGCAACCTATGCTGAAAATCAGAAATCATGATTACTTTGCTCTGTAATCTGATTGCCTGTATAGTTAGACACCTGCCTTCCTGGCAAATTTCTTTATGGTAACAGGGTAGGAGCAGGTTGGCCTTTTAAGTGCCAGACACTGACAAAACAGCTCCAATCTAAGCTCAGTGAGAACACTACTGTTATCCAACAGCTCAAATTCTCCTTTCTCCACCCCAAATCTAGTATAACTGTTTTTACAGAAAAGAGTTTTGTATTTAGTTCACTGACTTCAAAATATGGTGAAACATAATGTGAAATTTAGAAGACAATCCATCAAGTAAGTGAAAAAATAGAAAAGTAACTAAGAGAAATAATCTAGATTCAATGATTTAACAAAAAAAAAAAAAAAAAAAGGGACATCAAATTTGCATCATTTTCCTCATTTCCATATAGGAAAAAAACCCCCAGAAATATTGGAAAACTACTAAAATTATTGACTTCTGGTAATTTTAAAAAACTATTTCTGAAAAAATATTCAAGAGGAGCTTGTTCAGAAGCATCTTTCAAGTAAGGAAAAAACTTATTCAACATAGGTAAATCCTAAGCAGTGCATTTTATTTTCATTTAGGCAAAATATTTTACTTGACTCAAACCGAAATTCTTCAGCTTTTTGTCTTCTGAAAAATTTGCACTTTGGAACTGCCAGACAACTTGAAGAACAGCTACTTTAACACTCTGAATGTAGCTTTGGAGCTTGGAAATAGGTTAATTAGATGTGCTAGATGAATACAAGTTTCATCAGCCAAAGCAAATAGAATATTTCTGATAGATCAATGTATCACAATTGATGAGCCAAGCTTTCTTCAAAAGTTGTGCAGGTTTCTTGATGAGTCAGCAAAGTAAAAGTGGTGGACTCGATGATCTTAAATTTTCCAACTTGAAGGACTCTATGATTCTAAGATTAGTGGACTTAACCCTTTAACTCGAATACAAGTGATCCAGGTTTATTTTTACAAGTTAATCCAGTTCTGTGCAGCTGCATATCACCACAGTGAAGCATTTCAGCTACCATCACAACAGCAGACATGACCTGCTAATGCAGGTTCTTGCTTGACTAGCTATTAAAAAAAACAAGATAAAAAGAGAGGAACTCAATTAGCCTTAAAGGTAATAGGTGCTAGCAAAACATGCCAAGACTGCCCTGGTGGCTCCCTGTGAAGTAACCATCCTTTCTCCACAAGTGCAGAGACATTCAGTAAGAATTATCAACTTCCACTGGAAAATGCTGGGCCTCAGTAAATGGGCTTTAGCATTCAGCTCTCTAAGAACTGTAGAAGGAATCAGCTGTATCCCCCATAAAGGAAACATTTGCTAGCTCAGAATGCAAGATGCTTGGCAATGCATTGCTGACACGCAAGGTGTATTGTTTCTTGTTTTTAAAGCGGCATCCCATGCTGGGCTCTAATTCCTCCCACATGAATTTCTAGACCAAACTGGGGAGCTAAATGAGGAAGGGTACTGTTTTTCTCTGCCTGCATAGTCAATGGATGAAGACACGTGGGCTAAATTAGCCTCTGGAGGTGCATATCACTTTCCAGCATCAATGGGGGAGCCTTGGGTGATTAGGTACTAACTTAGGTGCCACAGTTTTATGCTTGAAGTCAGGTGGCTCAAATCCAGGAGCAACTGTGCTTCTTCTTCTGTCCTAAATTGGTGCATGCTGCTGCTACACATTGCACAACAAATAGCAAAGATTGGTAGTTTTCATGGAAGTGATAACAGCTAGTATAAAAGTTAGTACTTTGGATCTAAACCTAGAATACTATTATTATTACAGGAATCCAGCCTGTTTCATATGTCCTTTAACTTCCCTACTTTAACTATGCAGTGCTGCATAACTGAACATACTGTGTAAGATTATTTCCACTTTTCATGGAAGCTTCACCCAGAGCTAGCCACTACTGGAAGCAGGACAGCAAATTTTCAAGGCCAACTTGCTGCTCTGGTACAGTAAATCAGTTGTTCCTACAGCAAGTAGCATACAGATTTTTTTCTTTTTCCAATGCATAATACAAGGAAAGGATGACTCAAACTGAGTTTCACAGGTGAAGTTCAGATGAGTTCAGATCTATTCAAGCCCTCTCAATGTTTCCATATGCTTGACTCAAGTCCAAACATTTAATCGTAGCTCCAAACAAAAACTTCCAATGAAGAAGCAGAGCAGGGAATTGTGAACTCTGCTTTCCAGCACTAAGGACTTGAGCATTTTTTTTATAATCTGTCATTTGTACTTTTTCATACTAAAGGTGACAGTCTAATTCACATATGACCAACACCCATAAATCATGCTGGGGGGAGGAAATATTCATAAATCCATATCAAACAGAACCCAAATTATGACAAATGACATGGCAGTCATAAAATTGCACAAGCACAACTCACCAAGTCATTAATTTCATGGCCGTGGAAAATAAACAGACACATTTTTTTCGCAGCCCTAATAAATTTTAAAAAACTCAAAGAATGGTCCATCTGCTTCGAATAATTTTTAATTTCCTATTCTGTCTCGTTCCCATTAGCTATTCCACTGAGATATTTGCTAAATTCTTTCATTTGCCTCCTCCCATCTGTATTCAATTACTCTATTCCCAAATAGAGTTAGTTTTTCTTTCTCCTAAGTGCAGTACAAAATATCCCCACCTGTACCTTAAAGCAAATGTTATGTGTGTTTTATTATCTGTTAGACTCTATGAGTCATTCTAACTCGATTGCCTGTGCTGAAAGACTTGGAGGGCAATCTGATTTTGATGTTTTCTGGCTTTGGTGAAAAACACCTGCCTGATTCTCATAGCTAATCTATTAACTTGGTAAATGCCTCAACAGATGTTCTAGAATCAGCTAGGGATCAGGGTCTGTCCTCGTGACAGCGTCCGCTTGTAAGCTTGAAATATTTAAATGTTCAGAGATCAGAGGCCAATGATGTGTTTTGGGTACAAGCTTTCACTAAATCATATTTTTTCAGTCAGTCCCTGGAGTGCATTCCACATACAATAAGTGGCTGGAGCGTTCTGACTGTGCAGGCCAACAATACAGGCCTCCTTGAACTTTGAAGGGACATGAATTTCAAGGCAGCATTGGCTTCTTTTATTGAAAAATGGAACAAATTTTAGACTGTGCCGCCGCTGTTCTCTTTTAAGCTACATGTCTTTTTTTCCAGTTCCTTTTATTTCTTTCTAATGAAACCCATTAAGAAAGTATAAGGCTTGGCTTTGAGACCTCCCTTTCCAAGGATAACCTAATGTCTCCAAGGAACCTGCTCTAAGCCGTAATCCTCTGTTTGGGTCAGTGCTGGTTTGCATGATTCACTTACTGTGTGCCTGATCCTCCACTTTTTAACGCTGATTTTAATCCAGGGTTGCTCCACTGACTCTAAGCCATTCCACTCTGTAACAGCCCCTGAGGTTCACAGACTGGCTGGGATCACCAGAGCAGGGCAATCCCTTGAGAAGGCCCTAGTCCTCCCATAGGAAGGGTAGGATAGAGGATAGATGCATGACATCAGTGTCAAGCCCACATGAAGGGGCTCCCCTTTTGAAGCTTAAGGCACTTTTCTGTCAATCTAGCACCACCAGCAAAAAACACAAATGAGGCACAAAAACACAGAAAGACTCACAACACAGAACAGCCCACAACCTGCTGGCCTCATTCTGCTATAAGAAATTGCCTCTTGAAAATCAAAGCTGGACCTGAGAGCCTAAAAATGTTCATTACTTTTATGAGCTTTTATATTACCTTGATTCTTGTAAAAAAAGGCTCAAGATTGTGATAAAGTGTCCAAATGTTTCAAACTAAAATGGCTGCAAGCTCCACTGCAAAAATTTTCTCAATGAGATCACATAAAAGCAGAACAAATAGAAAACAGGAGACCTTCCTCTGACCTTCACTCATCACTTGACTGTGGACATTTCACCCTTTGTTTACCTCCACTTCTTCATTTGCTAAATGGGTGTCATTAATGCAAACTTACTTTGTTGTTTTAAAGCTTAATTAGTTAATGCTTGTAAAGTGTTTTGAGATCAATAGAGCAGTATTACCAACATATTCAAAATCTCATCTCTGCTGCTATTTGCTCTTGGAGGCTTGACAAAAAAGATTTCACTGTTCCACATCTTCAATAATGCTCAGGAGCAGCTCTGATGTTAGAGCTCTCATATGAGTGATCAGCAGATGGAGTTGGAGGAGTGAGAAGGGTAAGACAGATTCTTACTCTTACTGCTGTTACACATGCCGTTTTCTAGAAAACAGAAAATATGAAGGGAGGGTTGATATCAAATACTTAATCATGTAAAGGAAAACACTGAAAGTACAGAGAACTGCTTATGTCTATTCTGAAATTACTCTATTTTTCAAAAGCACCCTTCTGGGAAAGCCATCAGGTTGGCCTCCAAGCCTGACAAGGGCTGGAGGAAGGTTCAAAATGTGACATGAAGGAGAAGAAAGAAGAAAGGTTCACTAGAAACGGTGTTTCCAGCTAAGGATCTAGGGTGCAATTCACTTCATTAAGGAGGGAAAAGAGATTTCTGTCTGTAATCAAATGCAAAAGAGTTTGTCATTCTTAACTTACGTCTAGAAATAGTTTCTTCCTTCAGTTTTCAGACTGTACCTCTGCTAAAACTAAACGTAATCCTCCCCTGTAACTGAGATTAAAATAATTGAACCAGTTACTGGAAAGGTACAATAACAAAGTTTGATTTTAAGGTATAATCCCTGCGATATTTTTATAATAAATTAGGTTGATATCATAGAAACATAGAATACACTGAGTTGGGATGGCCCCATCAGGATAATCGAGTCCAACTCCTGGCCCTGCACAGCACACCCCAAGGGTCATACCAGGAACCTCAGAGTATTGTCCAAACACTGCTTGAACTCTGCCAGGCTGGTGCTGTGACCACTTCCCTGGGGAGCTGCTCCGGTGCCCAGCCACCGGAGAACTTTTTACTAATATCAAACCTAAACCTCCCCTGCCTCAGTTTCAGGCCATTCCCTCAAATCTGGTCACTGCCCACCAGAGTGAAGAGATCAGTGCCTGTCCCTCCTCTTCCCCTCAGAGGAAGCTGTAACTGCAGTAAGGTCTACCCTCAGTCTCCTCTTGTCCAGGCTGAACAGACCCAGTGATCTCAGCCGCTTCGCATTCGGCTTCACCTCCAGACACTTCATCATCCTGTGGCCCTCCTTTGGATGTTAAGGGTTTAATAATGCTTTTTTAAATATTGTGATGCCCTCAGGACTCAAGATGAGGCTGCATCAGTTTGCAGAGCAAACTGGGACAGTCACCTCTTTTGTCCAGCTGGTGATACTGTGCCCATGCACCCCAGATATGCTACACTCACTCTTCACTTCTTGTCTACTTTGACATTTTAGAAGTGGTATCACCAGAGGTAGATGTGATACGATCAGCGCATATGGCAAATATAGGCTTTTTCTTGTGGACTCACCAACCTGGAGCTATCTCCAGATTGAAGCAAGGTTGCCTGCCTACACTTCTCTTTTGCAAAGGTTAAGATTATGGTTTGGTTTCTGTAATCTACAACAATTTAAAACCTTTTGTTTGTATTTAAAGAATACACAAGAAAAAGAATACATTTTTCATGCCATATTCATGTAGCTCCATTGATACAAGTTTTATTACATTTGTAAACCCTTTGGTACAAAAGAAATACACAAAGTATAAATCAAGAATAATTCAGTATGATGTTGTTATAGCTGCCCACAGCAGAGGGTGCTAAGATTAAAGAGTTAACATTTGGTGCAATGGGAGCAAATTTGAAGCAAGCAGAGTTAGATGTTTGTGGATTAGTGAAGCAATAAAGACATTGGTGGACTCTTCATGAATGATATCTCTGCTGTTTGGGTTTTCTCCCTGAAATGCAGGTTTTTCATAAGAAAGGAAGTACAACATCCAGAGCAGAAAAATGATGTGTGGTTTCATCAACAATTTTACTCAGAAATTGAATTTAGCTTACACACTAATAAAACCAAATCAGATCAAACAAACAAGCAGACTGTTCTCCTATATTTTGCCTCTTTTTACCCCAGAAGTCTTTAATTGTTCTCAGGAAAACACATTTATCTCACACCAAAAGCAGCCTTAAGTAACTAAAAGTGCAAAATTCAGAAATACTTCTGCCAGTGAAACGGCTGTTACTGCAATGAAAATGAGCTATCTGACTGATAGCTTAGCTTCTATTGTGTTCCAGTGAAAACACATCCTTGAATTTCGAGCTGTGTAATGACATTATTACATTAAACTTGTTATTTGAAAACAGACAAACAGCTCCAAAAATATCCTGCTACCAGACACATGTTTGGCTTCATCTCTTCAGAGATGACTGAACATGTCATTAAGTCCTCCCTCCTTACATCTACCAACCCATTGGTTTTCACAGATTGTTAAGCTTGCTCATGGGGCAGAGTGAAGCAGAAAGAAGGGAAGAAACAAAAGCCCTGAAGTATATGCGCAAAGGCTTGGAAAGATCACAAGTTTGCCAAGGATTACCAAGTTTTTGGCTAATGAGGCATTCTGAACTCAGAATAGGAAGAAGTGAAATTTTTACCTTTTGATGCAGTGTCCTTTACCAGTAATTGTTCATCTTCACCACACAAGGGAAGCCTCCTGGATTCACTGCTCCTTCACTCACACTCACACCAGGCTTCTCTCCCACTGAGCCCTGCAGCAGCAATTGATGTTCTCACTTGGAAACATCCTGGAAACTGTCATCCTCAGCATCAGCTCTCTGACCTACAACACCAAAATCCATTAACAAAAAAACCCAAACCAAAACAAAAAAAGCCCTCTAAACAACATCAAGCAAACCAAAACCCATAAAAACCCCAGCTTTACAGATATCAGCAATCAAGATAGATTTTTTGCTTTCTAGTTTAGACATCAGAGGATCTGCTTATTTATACCAGAATGGGAAGTCACAACTGGGGACAGAACAGATGGTTTGACAGTTCTGCTTAAAAGCACAGTATACTCGTACTGCAGAAAGGCATCAGGGAGAAAAGGCTAAAAGACAGCTTTGCAGAGAAAACCCACATACGCTGTGTCTGGAAACTTGGAAATCCAGGCTTTGACCATCAAAGCAACTGAGGCGGCTCTCCAAAGACACCTACTTGTTTCAGCAGAAGTTGGGAGGCTGAATGGGAACTGGGGTGTTCAGCATTTTGGGAAATCTGGAATTCATAACTCACTAAGACCTTTGTGCATAGAGCCCCAATTTCCCATCTTGTGGCAGGATGATAGGAATCTGGTTACTGATGATAAGCCAAAAAGAAAAACACAGTAATACGCAGTAGAGCATAAACATAAGTCCTAATGGAAGAATCCCTGTTATGATGGGCATCGTAATACTGAAATTCATTTAGCCACCATTCAATTACATAATCTTTTTTCTTTCCCCTCCAAGTCACCAGTCTCACTAGGCATGACTGCTCACTGAAGAGTGAAGACAAGTAGTAAATAAAAAGCAATGAAAGCTGTTTTACATCTCTTTTCATCTCCGCTACGCAGCTCCCTCAACCTTAAAATTTAGGGGAATAAAGACCAGGTTTTCTATGCAGACAATGAAAAGTATATGCATTGAATGTCAATTCTATAGGAAAGAAAAGAAGTGACTGAAAGAAAGAAACCCATAAAAGGAAATGCACCACATTCTTCCACCCTCTACCCCAACAAATCCAATTAAACTTGCCAAGACACACACACATGCCGTCAATCATTCCAGATCCTATCCACCCTATCAATATTTCAGCAGCATTTCACTCTCTTACTTTCCAGGACTATGCACGCTCCACACAGCATGCATTCATTGTTCCCCATGCTCCTTCCTTGCCCCTCTTAATCAGTCACAACAAGTCACATTCATTCCTTTCCTGCACCTTATGCTACACCAAACTAGCTGGTTAGCTGGCACAGACGAGCTCCTTTGTGCTCCATTGAAGCTTTGGGGCTTGGCTGGTTGGGGGAGAGGGAGGAGGTTGTTGTTTGTGGTTTGTCTGTTTGGTTTTTTTAAGGGGTGAAAGGCAAGATGCAAAATATGCCTATTTATAGACAAAAGGACACCGAAGAATTGTGTTCATTCTTATAAAACAATTTTGCTTATTGTGAAATACTGCTAGCCTATTATAGTGGCCTCATTTTAATGAGTACAAGGGCAGTAGACTCAAAATTTCTAGTAATAATAGACACAAAAATTCTCCAGAGTCCTTACATATCTGACACGGGCATTCTCAAAGCCTGCCTAGACACAACATCATTATCAAAATAACTTCCATAATTTGGACTTATGTTCTTATGCAAACTGTTCTGGCTCAGAACAGAACTCAGTCTCCTTAATGGGAAGGGGAGATGCATGATGCCTTTTTCATTCTATCTCATGCACTCTCAGGGATGCCCTTGAGCATGGTCATACACAGTAACTCATTTTCAACCATAAGGATTATTTTGGGTGCACTAGAAAGATAACACTCATATCTTATACCAGTATAATAACAGGTCAATCAACTTTCTCTTTGAATTCTCACTTGATATCACCATGAGAAACATGGAAATCTAACGTGATGGAGGATTTCACCAACTGTTGGGCTGTCTTTACTGACATTACAGGCAGTAACCTAAAGTGGCTCCAAAATAACGGCGGGCTTTCAGGCAGGCAGTAGCTATTCCAGCAGAGCAATCTGCCTATAAAATTTTTTCCGTTTTCCAGTGTTACTATGTCCTGAGCTGTTCCAGTACTGAGTGGTTTCCAAGCTTGAAGCTGTGTTCCTGCTGTGAGTTCCTGTTCCATCCCTAGAACAGGATGGGAGATAAAGTTATGCTATCCAGATGAACTCTCTCTTGCTATTGAGAACTGAGTGAGCGTTCACTAATGTTTAAATGAAACTGAAGCTGCAAAGTTAATGCTTAAATTCATTCTACATAAAAGTTGCAGTGAAACCATGAATCTTTTATCTCTGAATTTTTTTTACTGATAACAAGAGAAGCTTGATAATCTTAGAATTCACATTTTGTGCAGCAGCTTATTAAAATTTCACTGGAAGTTAGGGTGGTCATACAGAGAGACAATTCTGAAGTTAGGGTGGTCAACAGAGAGAGTGTATCTGAAAACTGAAGGTGGGATTTTGAAAAGCATTTTTTGACTCATAAATTTGAGCTCAGCAGGTGGAAGGCTGTGATTCCAGAAAAGTAAAAATCCTCTTTGCAAAAGAGAGAAAAGTTTTAACCTTTGCCTGTGTCTGTTTGGATTCAAGGAAGAGTACAGACTGATCATTAAATCCTATGTATTGCATGTATTCCAAGCCAAATATATCCAGTTGCACCACCGGTCTTTACTGTCTGGTGACTGTGCCAGCACATACAGTGGTCACCAGTGTATTTCTGTGCCATTTCATTTGTGCGCTCCAGCCCCCTTGTACGGACGTGTCCTGGATAGCATAACTTCATCTCCCATCCTGGAGGGAACTGACAAGTACATTCCCATGGAAGATCTTGTTCTGCTTCCTCATGCTGAGGCATAGCACACAGTCCTCTGGGGCCCACAGAAAAAGCTGCTTGATCATGCCTTGAAAGTGCAGGCAAGGCCAACTCTGTGCGGAGCACCACAGCTTCCTCCAGCAGACACCCTGCTAATCATTTGAGAGTGGGCTGGGATTAACAGGACCTGAGTAAATAAAGGCTTCTTGTTCAGATAGTTCACTGCCTTTTTCAGCAGTCCTGCTGGAGATCTATGCTTTGGAGAACCCCAATCCGTCATCTAAAAGGGAGTTTCAGAGCTCCTTTGAAGCAATACTTTCTAAAAACATGAAGGGAGCTGTGTAAACTTGGATCCAAGGTAAAAAAAAGTAAAGATTTCACTTTGCACAGTTCCAGCTTTAATATAGCCCTCAAAGTTTTGAAAACAGACTTCCCTGAAGGTGCTCACCAGAAACTGTTTCTTCCTTGACCCTCAGAGTTAAAAAGTTTTCCACTTTTTAACTCTGAGAAACTTGCTCCCACAAGGCAAAAATCCAAATTTTGAGAAGACAGAAGAAGAAAACGGAAAAATGAGGAAACCTGGTGATTTTTGCTCCTCTGGGCAATTATCTATCCTGTAAATAATTAGTGTTTACTCACTTTTGTAATATGGTTATCTGCCAAACACAAACACTGCTTGCTGCAAATAGCTGAGCTAGAAGAACCACAGCCAAAAGGAGCTTTTGAATGAGTCAACAATCAGACCTGACCATAGGGCACCTGAAGAATATTGACTGCAATGTGACCAGTTTCCTATATTTGGTGACCAATATGTGATTTCCAAATAAATTGGAAAATTACTTTATGACTAAAAAAAAGTCAAAGTTGTGCAGGCATGCAGTCTGAGTGCCAACTACTTATCTCTGGTAATATGAACTCAGCTGACTTGGGGATTGCCTGGAGGCCTCCAGGGCACTAGCAAACACAGCATCAAATGACTCCAGCACAGCTCTTTCGGAGAATTGTTTGACATAGAAGGATGCTGTGAGTCACCCTGGTTTTATGTGCAGTGCTTGTGGGAAGCCAGTGCAAAAAAAGAGCTGAGGAGCATTCAAGAATGTAGCTGGCAAGGTGATGACATGTGATTCTACTAAGGAAATTACAGTTTTTCTCAGCCCTGGTTTTGGTAAGGGTTCACTTGCTGCAATGTGTGGAATTTCTTTAGAGTGATGCATCTTGCACCCTGTTCTTGGGAACACAGTGGGCAAAGCTCCCAGGGTAGGATTGATTAAAATAGCTACCACATGTTTATCTGTGCACTTATCTGATGGTAGAAGCCATGTGTATACACACACTGCAATTCTGACTTTAATTTACAACCAGGTCGCCTGTTTTCTACTGCACTAAGGATGTTACAAGGTAAAAATCACAGCTGAAAGGAGTAAAGCTCCCTCTGTTTATGTTGGAAGGGAAAATGAGTTCTGAAGTACTCAGCAAACCAGATTTGCCCGTGAAAGATGCTTGCATTCTAATATTTTTTATAGTGCCTGCTCATGGAATGCAGAGAGAGGAAGGTAACCAAAAACGGGTGCCTGAAGCTAGCATCCTCAACAGGGAGCAAATGAAGCTTGCCAACAGGGAGTTCAGAGGAGCCTCTGTCTTCTGAATTTCCATCCCTCTCTGCAATTTAGAATATATCTTCTCAGACCCTGAGCTTGGTAACTTGCATTTAAAACATACATCCTTGAACATATGGGGCTTGGAATTATAATCTCACTCTTAGAAATGAGGAAGGGCTGAGAGCTGTTATCTTTTCTACTATATTCTAGAAGAGTACGAGCTCTGTTCTAATCCATTAGCCTGGGTTTTAAGTCCTACACATTGAACTAGACTTTTGAGAGAGTTTGTTGGTGGTAGCCCAGCGAATGTGCACTTAAGCATTTAGTCTGTGAGTCTGGGCAGATTTTAATTAAAGCAAGGCCCAGAATGGGTCAGCAATCTCAACATCAAGCAGCATTTTTGGTCGTTTGACAAGATTATCATCAATGGATTTTATTGTGTCTTCAGTGCTGGGTGACAGCCAAATAGGTTTTCGACAATCTAAACAGTTTGTCACTTAGACCACTTGGTAGAACCACCTTGTCCTCCTGCCATTCCATCTTCCCCAATGAGCCTTGGAAGCTATCATGCTTTCTATGCCTCTACTATTTCCTCATGCACTTCCCTTTAAACCAGTCTGCCACTGGAGATGCCGTTTGGAAGCTTTGATCTCAATTGACATTTTACTAGGTAGACACTTAATGTGTTCTTCAGTCAGGAAAAAGGGAAGGATCCTCCCACAGATTTATTCTGATTGTTTTTCCTGCTCCATCACACCACTCAATTCCTGAAAGCCCAACCTCACTTGTACAATTTATAGTAGTCTGAATATGAGCAACACCTGCATGTTTTGTGGAGAAGCAGCTAGCCTCCTCCTACTGCTAATTGACTTTGAGTGAATGGAGCAATGTATTCCTTTCCCCATTATTCAATCACATTTAAAATTATTGCTAACACAGCACCTGGACAAGCTGCCATTTATCAAACAAACAAAATCCCACAGTGAATGAACTGTTCTAATCCTTCCTTCCATTTTCTGACACTGCTGTTACATATTAGGTGTAGTTAGCAGAATATGTTACCTAGGATTCGTATTTGAAGAAGATAAGAATTTCAGACGTAAACCTAACTCTGTATTTTCCCTGCAGGAGTGTATGGGGACATGGAACAGGATTGAAATTGTTCATTCAAAAGATGGCAGCCAGATGCAGTCTGTGTCTGACCTTTGCATTAGGTGGGTATTCAGATCAAAAGCATAGTTTCAGCGCTGTCTCTGGCTGGCTCCCTTTCCACAGATCAACTGATTTTTCAAGGTGTTCTGGAAAAGATTAATTTAAATTAATATTTTAATTAGTTTTAAATTTAATTCAAGTTAAAGTGTGTTGTTACTATCATGTTATGAAAGACATCTAGAGAAAAGGCCTCCAAATTAGGGACATATCCATCAGTGAAGAGACTGATATGACTAGTACCAGTCTTCAGCACAATGCTTTCTGTCAGATTTGCAATTTAATGGGTTTTTTACTTAAAAACACAAAACCCTCCCAGCCACCCCACACCAATCCAAACACTGCATTATTTGGAAAGACCTAGGCTGGGATGATGCCTGCATCATTAAGGTATTGTTTATATGTAGCATCTAAAAGTATGTATTTCTTAGAGACACTTTTTGTGTTACACTGTTATTTGAGTGCACATGCACAGTTTCCTGCAACAAAAGATGATAAATAAGAACCAGTAAAGGAATAAACACAAACTAGGAAACAGAAATAAACAGAGACTCACCAAGCAACTCAATGCAACAGTAAAGCAGCTAAGATCCCTGAAGTCATTTCATCATGCTAATTTCAACCCAAGCATTCAGGACGTTTGTTTCAATATTTTCACGCAGACCTCCTGAGTAAACTGCAGCAATATTCTTCCATTAGCAAGACAAACAAGACCATATTATGGGAAAATTTATAACCTTCTAACTCCTCCCCAAAATGCCTATGGACAAGGACAAGGCTGTTGAACTCTCAAGGACCGCTGGAAGTTCCTTGGAAAAGGCTGTCGGACTGCCCTTGAGGGAAAGGAGGAGAACAGATGTTATTTACTCCTCCTAAGAACAAGCTCTCAAGATGAGAGCTTGATCAAGATCTCAAGATCTCTCTCAAGATGAGATTTGAAGACAAACAAACTAACAGCCCTTGAACAACCCAAATTTCAGATTTAGGTGCAGTTTACATGCCAGTGGAGGCTAGGGGCTGAGTCAGGCAGCACAACTGAGGTTCAGCACACAAGCCTGGCATCCACATGGAGGGTGTGAACTGTGAGGGCTATAAATGGAGGTTCTGCTCCACTAGATCCTCTCCATGAGTGTCTGGCTTAAAGGGACTTTGGTTGTGCTGTGCAGCCACAAACCCTTCATCCCCTTCAGGGCATGCAGAGATGCTTTCACAGGCAAGTAGAGAATTCATTCAACTCTTTACTTGTTCAAGTTGCACCTAGACAATCAACAGGGTCCTATATAGATTGATTTGGGTGAGCTTTTCTTCTTCCCCTAAAAATTCAACTTCTTGGCCATAAAATATCAATTGAAAAAACATTTAAAAATCATGCTAATAAGGAAAATACCTTGGGGTCCATCTGCATTTACATTTCAGACAACCCTGACTTCACAACATCTAGATAACAAACCAGCTTGGTAGTATTCATTTGTTTCAGCAGTTATACAGAGCTGTTCAGGTGCTGGGACTTATCACAGAGGAAAAAGTTTAAGGCTCTCCTGAATTAAAAAAACCCCAAATCTCAGTTTCTAAAACAGTATCATGTTCCCTGGCTGTAACAATAACAGATTTTACTGTTGGGTGAATCAGCCTTTCAGATCTATAATTTATTATAACAGCAGCAGGAAAAGCCAAGCTGTATATGAAACAGAGTTAAATTTAGATCTGAAACAAAGGGTGCCCTGCAGAACAGAGGGTCAGCTGAAATACACATTGGATTTCTATGGAGAGGTAGAGCAGTCCTTTGATCAAGAAAAAGAAGCAAGACTCAGAGAAGATGGCCTCCAATCCCAGCACACTTCCTATAAGGACATTGGAAAAATGATCTCCCTCCTTTCTATCTTTATTTCCTCAGTGGTGTCACAGGTTGGCTTGGGAAGACAGTAAGATCCTGAAATGATGGACAGTATTTGGAGAGCAAGATACTGCTTTTTCAACAGTTGCTGATGAGCCCAACTCCAGATACTTCTCACACAAACTCACACACACATTGCTTCTTTTCATAAGTGAGATTTTAACCGTGATCATCATAGACCAAGAACATTAATTAAGTGTACTGAAGACAATGACACTTTTTTCTGAGTCACAGCATGCAGAGTCTGGCCCTTTCTCTGGACAGTGAGCACACCCCTGAGTTCTCATTTCAGCAGTTTGCTCACATATGCGTCAATGTGAGCTGTTAGTTTAGTTAACACTTTGTGTGCTTTATGTAATCAGAAATATTTTAGCTGATAGTTTCAAATTCCAAACAAAGCTACAAATTTCAGGTGCAACATGCGATTTTTACAACCTTTCATGGTTACATTTGGCTTACAATTTACTTCTTATGATTTAAATAAGAGTCCCTTTACAAAGCATGGCCTGAGCAGAATCTCTCCTAATGCTGTTTTTTTTTTATTTGTGAGAGATAAAGAAATTATCCGTTTGCCATCTCAGCACCATGTTTGTGTAGTTTTGTGCATGAGGGCAGTGCCAGCTGTGAAAACTGGGCTTAACAATAAAATTTTAGGCAATTAAAATCACTTTTCAACAATTTCCTAGCAAAGGGGTAGAGGGGAAGGGAAGGGTATTCAAATTCAAAATCCCTGCCAGACCACAATATACTATTTTTTTGTCTGTTCTGAAAGACCTATTTATTAATTAGGACTGTTCCTGATTTGCAATTGAAATCAGCGCATGAGAAAGTCATAAGCTTCACAGTTCAGTACCTCAGCCTCAAGGCACTCAGAATGCTCCAAAACAGAGGACATCAAGGATGCCCATCACACTTCCTAAACTCTTAAGTATATTAATAGAGATGATAGACTATGTAACATCACACTTTTCTTAGTTAGGGATGAATGGTTGCAATTTTGTTTTTGAAAATGTATTTTTACTTCTCTGCCAAGAGCAAGGAAAATACAGGAAGCTTTTAAAAGATCACAAACTGGTGAGGGGATTGGGTATATTTCATATTATTTGTTTATTTTTTTAAGAACAAACCACACACACCTCCATCCTGGGACAACAGCAGATTCACAGAGTGTTTGGGCAATATCCTCTGCCAGAAGTCACTGCAAACATATATAATGCTCAGTTCTGGAGATGTGGTTATATCCTTACAGTAGTCTTCAACAAACCACTGAACAAAGTCTTTGTCAAGTCCTTTAGGACTTCTACATAATGTAAAGTAACATAGTTTTTCAACTTTAGATAAGAATGTACTGACACATTCATAATATTTTCAAACCTCAGAAAAAAATGCATCATGAGAAAACACTTACCACAAACATGCCTTTCTATTCCAAGGGTACCATCTTTGTGATATATGAGTAACATGGGTAGATCTGACTATTTGTTATGTAGTAGTAGTTATGTAGTGAGTGCTATATAAAAGGAAAAAGTAAAAATTCCTACAGCAACATTGACTCTTGACTGTGATATGTCCTGTGTCATTTTAGCCAGACAACAGAAATTCCATCTGAACAAACTTTTGTAGAAAAAGGACAACATTCTCCCAATTATGAAAAGGTGACATTTCTCATCCTTAAGAGTGCTTTATAAAAATAGGAATAGAGAAAGGTAAGGGTGCTGCCAGAAGGCAGTGAAAGGGTTAGCTGTTTCGAACATGGTGTGTGTTATGTGGTCAGATGCTACCTATTCATCCCCAGCATGAATTACCTCACCAGGCCTGTGATCTAAACACGTGTAGTTGCTAAGCAATACCAGTCACAAGGTCTCCTGTAATCCATACCATTTGCTATTTTACTAGAGATGTGCCCTGGTCAGTTTGCTAAAATGATACCTATGTTCCAACATTGGGTAATAAAACTCATTTACCAGTAGGGCTGGTGGGTCTTGTAAAATAAATTGTTAGAATGCTTCCTCTATAAAAAAAAGACACAAATAATCAATAAATAGATAAGTTAATCTATTCTGTCTACAAAAGCTCTTATATCTTTTCTCCTCCCTGCCATAAATCCACTCGACCCAGCACTGATGACATGCACCTAGGGTCTCCCTTATACATGACAGCTTTTCATGCTGTAAAGAACATTATTTTTAAGGAGGAGGGAAGAAGAAAAAGCTGATCTTCCTTCTTGCAAAAAAGGTTTGAAAAGTTAGTCAATTTACTAGGGCTGACCAGACCACGCAGAGAGGCTTCTTGCATTTGGATAAATTCTTGGATTTATTCCTGGCTTTAAGCAATCAGTCCTGATTGACATTAACCTCAGCAGTCAGAAGTCTATGTTATGGAGCAAAATGAAATGATCATCCTCAACAGAAATGCTTCAAGTCTGGGGAAAGAACAGAAAAATATAGTTTCCTAAGATACTCCTAAGGACACACAGATCACCTCTGCAAGCTTGCAGGCTGACAGGACACTTGAACTCTGCTCTCCTGCTTAGGTGACATCATAGGACTATGCTAAAGCAAAACAAGCTCATCTTTCAAAGACATGTAGTCCATTCAGTGCAAATGTTAAAAATCATTAATAGAAACTGTACTGAGGCTAAGATTCCCCCCCCCCCATCTTAATAATCCTTAATTGCCATTGCAATAGCAAAATTCAAGTAGGAACTCTGGATATCCGTGCCCTAAGCAGTACTCAGGAGCGAAGTGGGTCTTTAACAGATGATTTGAAGGTCAAAAAGCACCCCAACAATGAAGATACACATGGTATAAGGACAACCACTGGAAGCTGAAAACACTTCTCTCTCAGGGTCTGGTTCTGTGACTCTCATTGAATCACATGATCAGTCAGAATCCCTACTCACAGAAGAGTCGCCCAGTGAGATTAACGCCTGTGCAGAAACCTGAGCTGGCTGAATGTCACTTTGTGACAGACTGTGAAAGCTAACACCTAAGATAATCTTACTGTCATTTCTACAGGTAGTTTGTCAAGTCCTGCCCTTAAACATCTCGCCTATGTGCCGTTCAAGCCAATGCAAACTGCAGGTGTTCTCTCTCTTCCTAACATACTTTCCAAAGAATTAGGCCCAGCCTAAAAAATATTATAAGAGAGGAAGAACTTTTTTCATACTTTACAGATTTCCTTTTCCTCCTAAAATGAACAAACTACTGTTAGAATAGCTGTTGTAAATAGTAGCTTCCAGCCTCAGACTGCACACCAACAGTGTTTATTTTAATTTCTTTAGGACATAGTGTGACAGGAGCTGTGAATTTGATAAACACCTTCAGAACATGTTATGCAGTCTCTCGTCTTAATCTAAAATGTGAAAAACAAGCATGAGTTGACATGAAATACATGTGATATAGCATAGAGCAGGATAATGGGTCTAGTACATATGGTATTGTGAGAACTGATTTTCTGTGACAGCCAAGTATGACAATGAACAGAAGACAAATGAATTTCCTGCACTTCATCCATACAGTTGCCTGTCCTGCACAGACTTATACAGAACAAACTGACAAGATCACCTGGAATTACCTAATCTGATTGGCATTATACGTGACAGATAAAACATCTGTGTAGAGAAAATAAAATGTACTTATCCATGACTGAGATACTGACCAAAGCCAGACCAAACAGTGGGAAACATCCCTCCAAACAATTTTAACAAGTCTTGCAAAGAGGTCGCAAACAATTTATGGTAATGCAGAGACATGGAACTCAGTGCACTTTCACTTCTAATGACAAGCATGCCACAATTCATTTAAATGTTCCAGTTGCATGATGTGTAGAGAAAGGACTGATATGTAATTTTGAAACTAAAATCATCTGGAAGAGAAATAGGTGAAATAGGAATAATTCAAAATAGTATGTGCCAAGAAAAAAAAAATCCACTGTTGATGTATAAGAAAGAAAGGTACTTTCATCATCACTGTCACATTCTCTTTTCCCAGGAACAAAGTTTCTATCAATGATTTTAAAATGCTGCTTTAAATCTGGAAACAAATTGCCCTTTAGAAAACCAAACATTCTTGATTTTAATACCTGGTGGTTGCAAACAGCAGAAACTTAGCAAGTATACACATAGCAGAAAATCTGAATTTTGAGAGGAGATACACAATGAGATTCCTCTGACACATTTATTCTCATTAGTAAAACTTCCCAGACTAACCCGAACCTCATGGATTTTCCCAAACTATACAAATTATCTCCTTCTCTTGAAGAATTTGTTGCCTGTATCTTAAAACAGTGTATGAGGTTGCTTCAATTTTGGTGACAGAAGAGCAGAACTATTTAAGTTATGCATACAGATGGGAGATTTAGAGGGAGAGAGAGGACGGAGCAGTGCATGGGGAATGGGCTGGGTGGAAAGCATTGAGAATCTAGATGGAGGACTGCTGTGGTAATAAGGGTGACATGGTAGTTGATGGGAAGGTGCTGCAATTAGGGTGTGGGTGTGACAGCATCAGGGTGATGAGAGGAAAATTACTTTACCAGACATGCTTGAAATGAACTGGAAGGGAAAAGCCAGTCAGTCAGAGCAAGGCTCGTTATACAGGTGTCATAGGCACAAGGACTTTGTTTTTTCTAGCTGGATACAGCAGGCACAGCATCCAGGCAGCTTAAAAATGCAGCTTCCACAGGAGGCTGCACAGGAAGGCAGGGGCCCACATGATCACAAGTTGACCAAGCCCATTTCAACTGCAAGGCTAGGAATCTGCTGAGGTAACCACAAACCATGGTTCTGCCCACTGTGGAATCATTATAGCTTGGGAGATAGCATGACTGCAATGATACTCAGAGACATGTCCTCCAGTTGCCTCAAAAATCAGATATGAGTAATTTAATCATGAAACAGGCAGCTCCCTTCTTGTTAAAAATATGAAAATTAGCAATGTCCTCTTACCTTAGGCCACAGCCTGAAGCTTTTCCTCTTGTTGAGCTAGTGCCTTCAGCAGGATTATTAGGTACAACTCAGCTGTCGAGCATATGTCCTTTAACGAGGACCTTCTTCAGGTATTAGGCCTCCTTTCATCCATAAGCATGGCACAGCCCCACAGAAATACAGACCTAACACTTCTAACTGTGGATCAAAAACTTCTCATGAGATACAGCTGTTCCAGGGGTTCCTCACTGCAGTAGGCCACAGGGACTTGTTCAAACGCTCATCACCTTACAGCCTAAGAGATTTCCAACAGGCAGCCCTACCTGACAGAACTCCATGTGGTTTTTTGGACTACTCACAATCATTCCCAGAAATAACCCCAGCTAGTCCTGGCAAGATGTAGCTAAATCAACTTTTAAGAGAGTAAACCAAAAAATGGCTATACAAAAATCTCCCTGGGATACAGCACTGCTGCTTCAACACAAGTTTTATATTCCACTATTCCACCTATAATGAATGGAAGAGACCAGTCTCTGGAGAGGGCAATTTACAAGAGGTGTGTCATAAAGATGCTTTGATTTTCCCCTCTGGAAAAATTTCAGTCTCTCCACTGTCTACACGGAGCCTGGATAGGCCAAGCCATAAAAGCACAACAGCAAACTCTCCCCATAAGAGAGAGTTATCCATAAGAGAAAAATCTCCATAAGAGAGTTCCATAAGAGAAAAATCATCATGAGAATTTTTCCAGGCAGGGTAGTCTCACAAGGCAGACAAAAATCTGAACAATAATTATGCTTAACTTTCTCCAATAATTTCCCTGAAAGTTTTTAACAGCAAAAGAAAGTAAACAAATGAGTTTGTACATTGAACTACTTCTGTAAATAACATGCAGAGAGAGGAGAGAACCTGGATTAAATTATTAGGAACAATGAAAATTCTTTGGGGGTAAATCTGAAAGGAAAATGTATGCTGTATTCTGCTTGGGAGGATCTGTTTCATGTCACGTATGGCATGAGTTTGCCAGGGCACTGCTTTACTTTTGTAACAAAATACTTTGCGAATATCCTGGTCTCCAAAGGCAGACGTGAGGAGCAGCTAGGAATCCTTCAGTTCAGAGCTTAACCCATCTGATCAAACCCATACACTTCTCTTCAGCAGGAGAGAAGCACTGTTGCTGTGTTGTCTCAGACCCTGTACATCCACCCTAATCTTCTTCCTGTTTCATCTTTCCCTGTATTTTCAGTCTGGACAGATCATTCTGTTGTACTTGAAGATTCACACACTCTCATGGAACTGTTTTATTTCAGCCCTCGCTCAGCAAGCCATGCAACAAAAGCCAGAGAAGAAGAGCGAGCTCTGTGTACTGTCAGTGCTACATACTTCTGACTATTATTTCCGCTCCATGGCTTTGGTTTTATCCGAGGATTATTCAGTTTGGGAATAATAGGAGATTTACATGCTTGCACACAGGTCAAATTACAGTCAGAAAGCACATGTGTTCCAGTTTCTTCACCTGCAGATTATTCCTGGTGACTGTTATTTTAAAGCTTCCCTAACTGGCAAACAGCAGAAATTAGTGTTTGAATCCTGTTTGCAGATGAATGCTGATGTCCTCCTGGTGTTCCAGCAGGATATTGCGCTGATATTGAATGATAAATTCTTTCAAATAGTATCAGATTAGCTCTTCTAATGAGTAATTCTTGAATTGACTGAATAGATCACTAAAATTCAAACTTACTGGAAATTTTTTGCAAGTAGCGATTCTTAAAGCAAGAGTGCTACCATGTTATTTTGAGTTGTATACCATTTCAAGCAAATTAACATCAACTATAATGCCTTCTCTCTGAACACAGGAACAAGTGCCAACGTTTTATCATTATTTGTGGTATTTCTAAAGGTTTTGGTAGTCATTTGGAGATATTAATAAAATAAATAGAAAGTTATGCTGATTTTTCCTAACTTAAAAAAAAAAAGTTAAACAAAACCTGTGGCATTGTGTGTTTTTAGAAATATTAATTGGTTATCCTTTTGTAAGTTAATAATGGTTTGGTCCTCCTGGCTCCCGTCCATCCACACGGCCGCGGGAGGGAGGCTACAAAAACCAATGTGAATTTCACCACCTGTCCTGTAACAAAGCAGGGGGAAAAAATGACAGTTTTGCAGCTTCTGAGGAGTTACTGTGACTGAAATACAACTGTGACTTCTGGATGTAAATAATGAGAAGACAATGTAGGAAAAAAACAGTACCTTACTGATCGAGTTATTAATTTTTAATGATGACGTATACACAGGCAGGATAAGGAACCATACTGGCACCCAATTTAATTTTTGAGTTTGTCTAAGTTTTCTAGAGTAACATACTACTATACAGACATTAAAGTAGGCAAAGGATTCCTCTATTCCCCTTCACTTTTTGGGGTTTTGTCATTAAGTATCTCCTCAAAAATATTCACAGTCACACGTTCAAACCTAGTGCCCAAAACAAGACACTCTACCTGGGGTTACACAGCGTTTAAAATTAAATTAGTAAATGGTCTTTTCCACCTCCTTAACATGTAGCAATAGATGTCTGGGTAGGGAAGAGAAAATTATAATCTCAAAGTGGGGTTCCTAAATTCACTTACCAGAAGCATTGGGATATCAGGCACTCCAGCTCCATCAGCAGCACACCAGCGGGGTACAGCCTCTCAGCTCATTCAGGGCATTGCCACTCTGTTCTTCCTGAGCAAAGAATTTTGGCCGCAGCACAAAGGTAGGCCTAACCTCTGGAACACTTCCCTCAGCTCTTAACCCCATATGAGGCTTTCTAGGGATGGGGGATGTGCACCAAGGAACATCTTTGGAACAGGAGCTTTAAGACAGAGGCCTATTCAGTGACAGTAATAGATCAGATGGCTTTTTTGTTTGCTTGATTTTAACAAAGAAGAGCTCCATCATAAATCTTCACTTCAAATTTGATTGCTTTATAATATATCATACTGTGATGTAACTGGCATCTGCACTTGGCTCTTGTTAGGTGATACCATATGGTACAATTAGAAGCAGAGACACACAGTGACATTGAAATAAGTTAAACTTCATTCATCTATGATTAAACCATCCTCATTCCCCTGTATGCATTCAAGATCCTAATTTAGCTTCTAAACAAATTCCCATTCAATTGTGCATATATATTTTGCATTTTTGAAACTCTACATCACTCAGCTGAATGCCTCTTAGAGCTTCTCTAAGTTGTTTATTTGCTTTCTTACTACGATGGTTTCACAGTCTGTGGCAGGGCCATCCAGATGGGGAAGGTGTGCACAGTTTCCAAAACCTCCCATTTGCAAAGCAAGCACAGGCTCTTTGACACATTGCCTGCCTCCCTCTGGGAGATCTACACAATGGTATTCAGCTTTGTCTTGTGGTACCCACGTTCTAGCTACAGCAGAAAATAAATCTGCAGGTTATCAATAAAGGATTTTTAATTGGCAAGGCTGTTTTATTTATTCATGGGAAGATAAGAGAGTCTTAGAATACCTTCTTTCCCAGAAGGTTAGGGGGTTGCACACAACTCACAAACCTTTCTTGATAATCCTCTAGTTGAACCAGAAATTATATTATGCTTTTGTTCTTTCATGCCTAAAACTGACCAAGCGGGCAATGATTTATTAAGCTAGTCTTGAGTCTCCTGCCACACAACCCACTTAGTCACAGTAATGGCTATGAAACAGATCATGCATTCCAAGATAGGCCATAATTTGTGTTCAAGAAACTTGTCTGTTTTAATCACCAAATTTAATTTGCAAAGCCCTAAAAAGGTTATGAAGTAAAAAGGAACAAAGCAGCTAAACTTTAGGTTGTAATGTTATGTGTTACATATACGGAGAAGGAGAAGAAAAAAATGAATTTGGCACAGACCGAAAAGACAAAGATCAAATGGCTTCAAACAATCAAATGTAGGATTCTTCCAATCTACAGTTTTGCATCCTGAGTCTCTATTTACAAATAATCAGAGGTAAAGCAATCATATATATTTCATTTCCTCAGTGAAACACTGAAATTGGAGTCCACTTAGAAAAAAAGTGGAGAGGCTTCTCTTCAGGGACTGAGCTGGGGCTTCACACGAAGTATCATGCATTTTTAGATGCTGATTAAGAACATCTTACATTTGAATTTTAGTATCACTGATTTCAACTTATGTTCAAGGCTAGATGCATTACAAAGTAATTGAAGTTGGTGTTCAAAAACTGGAGCTTTCAGGGAATGCACAAGAAAAGAAATAAAAACCTTCACAATTTTCAAATAAATGTAGTTTTTCCAGCTACTTGAAATTACTTGAAATACATCCATTCATTAGAACTCAATTTAATGGTACATCTAGAAAAGACTGAGGCAACTGTAATGTTACTTTTCATAGGTTAACAACCCAATTTTTTGCTTTGAAACAATGGATAATAGAAGATATTATCTATTATGACCATTGCAGCAGATTCGACCAGCTACTTATTATAAAGATGAAAAAGGAGACAGAAAGAGGCACTTTTGGAAGTTTCCCCAACATAAAGTATACATTGACCTCAAATATCACAATAGATTTATGGTTTTCTTTTCGTGTGTGAATGTGCAGCTAGGAGGAGGGAACGCTCACAGAGAGGAAACAAACAGAAAGGAAGAGAGAGAGTGAAAGAACTGGATCGAAGTGGAAGATGCAAGGGACAGGCACAGCTGAGATGCAGATGGGGAAGAGAAATCACAATGAGTTCATGGCTAGCAAAGGTTGGCACCTGAAAGAAACAGGCTCGGAAGCAGAGCCCCAGCCAGAAGGGCTTGTGATCCTTGTGATAAGGGGATGCTTTCCAGGCTGACTTGGATCATTTTGAGTGTGAAAGGCCCACTTGCATCCTGCCACTGAAATTGATTAAGTACCATCAAATAATTTCAATAGCCAGCATCAAGACTTTCCATCCACACTTAATTTTATATTTCACCTGCTTGTTCAAGAGAATAAGAGAATTAGGTTTAAGTCTCAGTTACACATGTATTAGGCCAGGTGGGAGTTTCCTTAATTTGGAACTTTGCAGTAACAATATGCACTTCAGAAAAGGGAGATATGGTAAATTTCTCCCCATGCCCACAAGCTCCTTTCATGATAACCCCAAGCAAAGTGCTTCAATTACCTCTATTTCAGCCTATTCTGAAAGCAATTACAGCAATATTTGCTCAGTCTGAAGGAATTGGGAAATTATGCTGGAGTTCACAAATTTTGATCCCTGGACTGCAGCTGTTATTGGTTGAAATGATTATTATGCAGCAGTTTATTCAGACATAGAAAGCTTCTGTAAGAAAACAGAGACTGGTGAACCGTTTTAGTCACCTTTGAAATATTTGTGAGGGGTAAATGCAGAGCTATTCTAAAGATCTAGTCTAGCATCTATTCTAGATGCAGATAGGTCTGGAGAGAGATGAAGGAAAGGAGGAGTTAGGAAATGAGGCAGCTGTAACCACAGCACTCCATCCACCACTGACAGCATTGTGGGTGACAAAGCCTCACAGGATGATACACACCTGAGAGGTGTGTATCAAGATACAGGCTTGAACACAGGAACATACACCTGCACCATCTTAACAGCCACACACTTAAAATACTGACATTCCTTTCCTATTTCTCCTCCACTACTCATTCAGCACCCTGAACCAATATATGATTTCCAATATATTTTATAGTAGCTACTTTTCAGAAATTGCCTTGCATTCATCCCAACACATTATTTTCAAGCAGCACTCTAAAATGCAGAGATTGTAGGATAAGATTAAATGTTTTTGACAAGATTTACTCTGAATTTTAGACCTGGTAATCTTGTTTCTTTAGTGATTGATGAGAGATCACTATTGAAACCTTCAATTGGGTCAGCAGCGTGTGCAGCACAGATGAAGTGTTGGAAGTACAGAAAAACATAGAGCAGAAAAATGGTCCTGAGGTTTCCTATTAAAATAGACAGCCTTGCACCTGGAGCAAAAAGGCGCAAAGCAACCACCTAAGGCTTTTCATAAAGGATTTCTATCACAAGAATTACAACTATGAAAAGATGTTATTAAAACATATAAGCAAATAAGTAAATTATAATTTTTGATAAAATTAATGAATCAAATTTCTAGGGTGTCTATTATCTAAAGAAGTCTGCACTGGAATAGGATAGCACAGATATTACTAACCATCTTCAACTGGCCAAGCTGTGAGGGAAATTCCTGCGATAAAATAGCACCAGTGTGGAAAAGTCTCAGATAAACATAATATTGAATTACCCTAGGGCTTGATGTTTCTGAAGTCTGACCCACATATGCAGCAGGCAGGTCTTTTCAGTGGGTGTTTTTGTCAGGACCTTCAAGACAGGCTGTATTTGTACAGATGAGGTTTTTTCAGCACCCGTGGGCTTGCAAATATGATGTCAATGAGGCTGTGTAAAAATGGGTGCTCTTCACACAAACAGCTAAGCCTATAGGCAAAAAAAGTAAGTACTTCGACTAGCCATTAGTTTTTACTTTTCACTTAGTTTCCATTTATGTTTCTTACAGAAACCCTATCAACTATAGGGGAAAAAAATTCCCATGAACAGACAGCATGGATGTCAGTGAATAAACAACTCTTCAATATATTTAGAAAATATTTTAAAATAATAAAATATTGCAGGAATTATAATCTATTTTGAATTATACATATAGGCTAATTCTCTTTACAGGGAATTATCCTGACATTTTTATGAAGGTCACTTTCAGTTGGTCAGAACAATTTTTGATGCTGAAAAGGGCATAATTTGTGCTACACAAGTTTTTCTCCCTGACAACTTCTTGCATGGCAGGTCAGCCAGAGACAAATTGTTCCTTTCAAGCTCTTCCTATACTTGACTGCTGAATGCTGGTCTCATAGCATCCTGAGGAGGGAAAATGCTCATTTCCCTACACAGATAAGGCACCCACACAAGTTAGTGTACGGCCAACTTACCACTGAAATAGTTCCATGGAAGTTGATCCTATTTGAAGTTACTATTGATGTGCAAAAAATGGACATGCTTTTTGACTGGTTTTTAGGAGCCACTCCAAAGACTTTACACAAGTGCAGTTGCAAATCACATTGCCCTTAAAATCTCTTCATTGTTGTGTTAAGCCAGTAACAGAAGACAGTTAAAAAGAAAGATGAAAGTCCTGACAGACTGGTTAGAGAAGTGCAAGAGAACATGTGACAGGAAATGATCTATGAATATTGACTGGGATGAATGGGCATGCTCAAGGAGGGACAGCAAATTCAAAGGTGCTCAAGAAGTCCTAAGCAGCAGCAAACACTGGAGCACAGTCTCCAGCTAGTTTGCTAAGTGCCTGTCAAAGCTGGGAAGACTAAATTTATTCACACATGTGCTTCTGTTTTGGTAACAAGTTTAGAAAGGGATAGAATGCATAAGAAAAGAGAACCACACAAACATATCCAGTAAGACATTGTGACTGAGGTGGGCTTTCTAGTTCTGCCTTGGAAAAAATGACATTTTGCCCTGGTATAATGCTCCCAGACTGCAAAGGCAAAAGCAAATTTTCAGCCACTTAGAATTTGTGCTTTGAATAATAAAAAAAAAAAAAACAAACAAACAAAAAACAACCCCAAAACCAAACAAAAACCAAACAAAAAATAACCAAACAAAAAAACCCAACAAACCACCCAAATCAAACCTGAAAACACCTGATGATATTACAGGGAATCCAAACCCACTGCCACTGCTGATTATGAACCGTAGAGCTCCCTGAGTACAGCTGCCTTGCCTCTGGAACAAATGCAGTGCAGCATTCCCCAGCTAGCACTGGAAATGGGACAAAGCATCATCTCTGTACTCGACTGTTCACCTATGGCCTAGGGAGCTGGGACATGCCTTAGAGTCATTTGCATGTATAAATCACCCTAAAGATATTTATGGCAGGAAAGTTTATAGTGAACCTTGGACAAGGTCACATGGACTGGTGGACCCTAGGGTATTTTCTTTGCAACCAACACACAAGTTGTCTTTTTAATCCCCACAGTTGCCAGGCAGACTTTGACCTACCTGGCTTCCTACTCTGCTGAGCATGATGGGATAGCTTCTCTGCTTTGTAAACCTCCTTTGACTTAACCTTGGCAGAGGTTAAGTATCTGGGAAGCCTAAAATCTTCCACCAAAGGGCTTAAAAGACATATAGGTATAAGTTTACTTAAGGCTTTTCATGGTTTGCAGCCTAAGCATGCAATTTTTTACCTTCCTTTATCTCTACTAAACCCTGGCAAGACCCTGTCTCAGGCTTCAATGCCACAGGAACTGCACAACTGTAATATAAGTAGGTCTTCTTAGCTGCTGTACACTTGGTACACTTGGGCACACTTCAGAGACAGTGTGAGTAGCACATTTTCATCTAAAGTTCACCTATCCAAGTGCTCAAAACACGTGATGAAGCTAGCTACGATTATCCCTGGATGATTCCTGCTGTCTTCTCCTCTCAAGACAGATGCTGGAATTAATTCTGAGACTTTTCAAATTCGAAATTCTTTGGTATTAGCAACCTTCAAAAGGTCTCAACAATAACTCTTACTCTGAATCAAGCTTTGATGTGCCATAGATTGCTACATTTGAATTAAACCTTGCCCAGTAATACTGTGCTTTTGTTTAGGTGAACCATTACATGCAATCCCTGCTTCACTGCAGACTCAGTCATGTACAGACAGCTAATCCTGAATAGGTCTCTGCAAGCATAATTATCTAGTCTGATTAGGATACAGATTTTATACTACCACTTTTGAAGCTCTGAAAAAGCAAACTCAAGATTTTGAAGATAAAAGTAATTGTGTAAGAGAAGAATGATCACCACACCTTTCAACACACTCTATATAAAAGAGACATCATCCTAATGCACAAAAGGAATTTAATTGTACAGTCATTAGACATCACTAAATTTTCAGCCAAATGCTTTTAATTTAAGTGTGACAATACAAGAAGCTTTTATTGTGAAGGGAATACCCTACAAAAATCTGTGAAAAGACCTGGAGGTCCCAGAACTACAAATAAACATATCTATAATGCTACTGCACTGTTTGCCATTACCAGTGCTATTTGCTACCCTGCTACCAGCTCCATGTCTTTCAGGCCTCTCAGCCTAATAACATAATGTGACTCCTAAAATTTACCCAGTGATGTAAGTGATGTTAAAGGATCTGACTAAACCTTACAAGAATGAAGTGTAATTTGGAGTGAGATGAAGTGGTATTGGAGAAAGACTCCACTGCAAAGACCAAAGTGGGATTTCTGTGAGATAAAGCACATCGAGAATGTAAGAAGGACAGCTCTGCAGAATGACTTTATAATTCCCAATTTATATCATGTGCCATGAGGCATAATTTTATTAGGGACTGCAAAGACTTCAGGATGCTTTAAAACTATAGATTACTAAGGGGTAAATGGAGCACAGCTAGTGTGTCTCTGGTATGAATTCCTAGACATGTTCAAGATGATCCACTTTGCAAGAGGCAGATTTCATAACAGGTATAAATGAAGCCTGCATTGCTAGGGGTACACTAACTCCAGGAATTACAAATCAGCAACATAAGGAAAAATATCAATTTATGATATTTTTTAGTGCAAAAATACTAGACAATAAAAGTTATAGTAACAGAAAATATAGAAGTACAAATGTATAAACATATAATAAAAAAATAGATTAACACCAATATAAAAAAATAGAACATACACTCATTAGTTTCTTCTAGTATTTCTACTGCAGAAGTTCTATCCAAGCTGAGACAAAAGAAGATATTCAAACTGAAAAATACTATCTAATCATAGTAAAGTACATGTCAGATTTCTGTTGCCCAGTACAATTATTTCCATGTTAACTGTTTTAAAATTTTCTTTGGACCCCACACAGTGTAACAGTTGGGTGTGGGATCCCAAAGAAGAAATCTTACAAAATTCAATCCAAGATAGTCATATTCAGGAAAAGCAGGTACCAAAATCCCCTGAATTCCACTTCAGCCTAAAAGATACTTAGTTTTATAATATTTCTAAGTGCAGTTCTACTGTTCAAACTCTGTGCTAGGAATGGAGCAACACATGTAGAAAAAGGCTGCTGCTTCTACTTTTGGGGTCTGTTTAGGCTTTTTTTAATGCAGAATCAATGTAAAATAGAAATAAGACTGGGACATGAAAAGGGGGCTTGGAAATGAGACATTTACTACCTGACATCTCCATCCCTCTCACATTTTCCAACACCAGAGGGGAATGCAAGGCCTGAAGCAGTGAGATGCTGAGTGGACTTAGCTTCTGCAAATACTAGAAGGAGTGAAGGACGCTCACTCTTCAGTAAAACCCAATGGGATCTAACCCCCACCATGCATCTGGTATTCCTGAGCTGTGGCTGCACATGTGTCCTGAACAGAGTGTTCTTGTCCCAGCAGTAACAAATGTCAGATGAGAGGCTGGATTTCACAGCTTCAAAATAAAGCATGCTATGTTGCCCTCTAGAATGTTAGCCACATCTTTGGTTTTTATTTACATGACTGCACAAGTCACAGTCAAATTTTGGCTTCTACTTGTATAAATCCATGAAGAATTTTTCATTAGAGGGCCTGCACACATGCTGGATCTCTACCTAAAGTCCATACTAACTGTTTCTGACATGGAATCATCGCAAGTTATAGAAAGTCAAGGAGCTGACTCTGGTTCCAATTATAAACATCCAAACCTCACAGTCTCTAGAGCATCACTTCACCCTAAGGTTTATTTATGAGAGCACATGTTGATTGTGTAAGATCTTTAATTTTGTATGGTAAGCTGAGCAGATGATAAAAATACAAAGCATGACAAACTCACTGAGTGTATGCCTCCACACTCCAGCAAAACTAAGACCAACAACAGTATTGAACAAGGATGGGTGGGGGAGAAATTTTGCTAGCTGAAGGAGCTATGCCACCTCAAATAGAGCAAGTGCAATAACCAGCTGAAGTGATTTCAGGATCCAGTTACTTATAGAGAGCCTTTTCAGAAGCTGACACTATATTTCTAAAGTGAAGAAGAAGAATATTTGCAAGGGTATTTGGAAGAATATTCAGATAACACGATGCTTGGAGTTTGTATCCACAGACCTAATTTAGTATAGAATTATAGTAATTTGGCATAAAATTACACAGAACACTATAATTTTTTTTTTACTATTTACCTTTCCATAAGTACTGGAGGAATGAAATTAAATGGTTCCAGTTTTCTGATGTTTATAACATACTTGAAAGCACTGAAGTGTGTTTCCCTTTCAAAACAAGTGATGCACACCATTCCTGAGGAATGCAAGTATGCTGTCACACAGCTTGCTAGCATAGTGATATATCTGAAATGAAAATTAGAGTCCAGAACAACCAGAGGCAGAATATCATTGGGGGAATTCTTTCATCCACTACAGTTCTGGCGCTTAAAAGAAATTATTTTGATACCAATGGCTTTTGCAATGCCATCTCAATGACACAAGTCAAATTATCTTATCTAATATTTGACTGGGTAATCGATAATCCTAGCCAGAAAAGGTCTGAATTACTACCCCCACTTTGTTTTTGCTTTTATCTTTTCTTCTAAAATTGAAATCCAGGAGCTCTTCAGAGAAGAGGATTTCATTCTGACAGATAAAAGGAATGTGATGTTTCCCCGTCAGGGTTGGTGGATTAAAGACAGGATAATGTTAGGAAGCAACTCTGCACATAGAACAACCCACCAAGACAGAAATCTGCATCCTTACGTTGTTGTTAAGAAAAATTATAGTGACACATCACTGTGAAAAATCAAATATTGATGCAAAATGCATCTCTTTTCTTCAAAATAAAAGTCATCTAAAATCAGATAAGGGAGATGCTTTATTCTGATATCTCAAGGCCCATGTACTGCACTCACATGCCAGTACAGTACACATAAGGCATAGCTCAAGTGCATTTAGTCCAGATCTGTTATGTTTCAAACATCACCATACAAATATATATATTTTGGGGAAAAAAAAAAAAAAAGGAAAAACAAAAAAAGAGTTGGTTGTAGATACCTAAAAGGTGAAGCAGTCCCTTGAAAGTCATCATGAGGCAAAATACACCATCTTCCATCACAAGAATGTTGCATTTTTATGTAATGACTTCCAAGGTATTTCAAAGGTTGACATATTTTATATTCCAGATTAGGACTAAAACTTGCTATGCAAAATGGGGCTCTGATCTCAGGATCACCAATGTGTTTCTTAATACACTATTGCCCTGACTTCACTGACATAGCAGGCAGCCAGAAAGCAAGGACAAGGGTGGGCTTACATTTGTGATCTTACTCTGTTCTTTTACTGGGGGGCACTTAATCTTGCAGAGAAGAAAATACTGTAATTATTGATGAGTGAAGGGACAGGGTAGCAACTGTGCTTTCTGAAAACCCCAGATTCTTTTAATATACTATACCTGGGGCTTATTCCCTCTTCTTTTTCCTTCAGTACTTTCTGAACAATCACTTCAAAGGCTGTTGTTTAGTTTATATCATAAACATCATTTTCTCCTGCCCTCAGGATGCCATCAATCCAAGGAAAGATACACCAGTGTGCTGTTGTCAGGGACACAGATGTTTGGAATCTGCACATTGATTCCACTGAATAGTTTTAATGTGAGATAAACTAACCTATCCCAGATTGAACTATATGTAAATGAGAAAACAAAGAGCAATCCTTTCTGTTCAGGTACAAGTAGCACCTGATATTCAAAGTAATAATCTTAAATCTCAAGAAGCAATTGCCTTCCGTGGATCCATCTGGAATGGGAGCACTCATAAAAAGTATTGATTCAATGCCAGAACTGCAGAAATCTTATGGAGATGCTGTCTATGAAAAGCTAAACAGGGGTTTAAGAGGATTGCAGAGCTAGTAACTGCTGTTTGGTCTAAGAAATTTGTTCTGGCAGCGACAATAAGACACTTAAAAAGAAAAGGAGCAGGGTTGGGCTTAAGTACAAGCTGAAGTCTACAGCATCACACAGGATTGAACAGGCATACAACAGACATACAACATGTTATGACAGCTGTCTTTGCTATAGGAGGGCAGCTTTAAACCCCTCCCTCCTCCTCCACAACCAGGATATTTGTCCTTCTTCCAGCATTATTAACCTCACTAAGCTGTTCTTCTCCTTTCTTTGGAAGCTCTGGAATACAAACGGAAGTATGACCTAGGAGAGAGGTGGAAGAAAGAGCCAGGAGGGAGTTGTAGAATGAAACCAAGAAGCAGCAAAGAAGAGAGCAGGAGAAGCCAAACTATACACATTCCATACACACCTACAGCAATTGCATGTGAAGATAATTAAACTTTTTTTAAAAAGAATTATTGAGAGAGACACTGGTAGGAGAGCTAAATCCTGCCAATATAAAATGTATCTTCAACACCTGGAAGAATTTAATAGAAAGGTGGAGTCAATGTTACAAGGACACACAAGCATGACCACTCTCCCCTTTGCTCTGAGGGTACTAGGGAGCGTGGAAGATGGATTTCCCTGGTAAAGCAAATGCTGTGGATGCGTTAAGTATCGAAAGGATAAGTCACACAGGGAGAGAGTACATGTAAGTACACACCAAGAAGCAGCATCAGATTACGTTTGTAGGGCATGGGAGATGCTAATAGGAGGGACTCTCGAAGGGAAACACAAATAACTTTGATAGCTAATCCTTAATTTAACTCAGTGACTAAATGAGAGGCAAAAAAATGATTGAGAAGGGAAAAACAATAGGACAAAAAGGAATGGCTCGAGACCCTTAGACAGACTAATAACTTAGCAGGAAGCTGAATACCATTCGTGCTGGAGACACATCCTCACATCTGTTACTCCTACTTCCAATTATTGTACAAAGCATCTCTTTACATTAGTGCTCCCACAAAAACACCAACTGACTTGTCATAGATGTGGTCCATTCATCTGTTCTGCATGAAGTTATATAGTGAACAAAACATCTTTGGCCAAGTGGCATCACGAAGAACAGTAGACCACAAACAACAGTGGAGCTGAATAGGAAACAGAAATATTTATATTGAAAACACAATCTGTGGATAAATAATTCACTCTATAAAACATACAATTGTTGTGACCAGGCACAGGCATAGACGTGAAACATACACTAAGAAGGGCTAGATCTTCTACTATGAAAGTAATATATTTTGTACTCTGAAGTTATTACTTTAGTATTTTTACCTTCATATTTAGGAAACTTAAATCACAGCCAGCTAGAGGGACTGCAGCACCCCAGCAGGACATCATTGGCCAGCTGTGGTCAGTGAACGAATGCACAGTGCCATAATCACACCGACAGAGCCATGGGCTGAGCTCTAAGTTAACCTTTAGTCATGGGTGGTTTAAGTGCAAATTTCCTTTTTAGGAAAAACAAAAAGGACGACAGGGACTGCAACGCAGGCCTATAGCCCCAGAACCAGGATGGAAACCTTGATTCTTTACGCAATTTTAGACTGTGTACAATTTCCAAATATCACTACATTGGGCTTGATCCCATTCTTGGGTTTTGAGTGTTCATTATGGTCATTCTCTGCGTTAAATAATCCTGACATAGGTTTCCAGCACCTTGCAGGCTCTTTTTGTATGGATAAGCTGAAAAGTTGGGAGCCAGGCTCATCTGGTTACACAAACCCACATCTCACACCAAGTCTGCATCCTGCCTCCCTGCTTATCTAAAAGGGCACCCCAAAAATAGTGCTTGAAATTCTCCACTTGAGCAAAGCCCCAAACCAGGCAGATCTTTAGAAAGAGTAATAGCAAAAGACACAATCTTTTCAATTTCTTCTTAAGAAAGATGTGATGCAGTAGGAATGGTCTGAAACTGTATCCAGCTAGACACCCATAATAACAACAAACTTGTCTGTAATATCCACTAATTAAAAGCCCATCACTAATCACAATCCCCCATACTTTCCTGAAAATGTATTGCCTTATGCTCCAAGTCACTCATTTAGAGCCACATCTGTTGGTATGTTGGTGTGCCTTAAATATCAGTTTGAGTCTCCAGCATACACTCCACCATCATTACAAATGATCTTTCCTAGTTCGCATAGTATCTTTATAGTAAAATACTTTTTAGAGCTGAGACATTTTGGGATGGAATGAGAACTGCCATGCTATTTGTTCTTTATAATGAGTAAAAGCTAATACAAAGTAACATATAAAAACAATCATCTGAAACCACAAAATAAGACAAAACCAAACCCAAGTGTATATATGACTTCAGAAAGAATATAATTCAGAAGGAGGTTACAGCAAATAAAAAAAGTGTAAGCATATAAAAAACTACTATGCAGGTAAGGATACTTCAGCTTTATCACATTTTATGTCAGAGCCATTGGACACCTATGGACAATGTTCCATGTCCAATTTTACAATACTTGACTGCAGAAAAGTCAAAGGACAAACACCAAATCTCTGGCAGGGTTGCTTCTCCATCACTCATTTTACCCTCAAATCTTTTAAACCAAACTCTGAAATCTTATATCACATTAAAAATTTAGACCAAGTTCAACAGAGTTTCAGAAAGATTTAAATCACAAATCAACAAAAATTTTAAAATTAACAAAGAGAGAACAGTTAGAAAGTTTTTGGAATGTTTGCATCCTCACCTTGAAATACAATCAATTCCTGTAGGAACTTTATGTCAATATAGACACTCAACTATTAAGTTAATTATTTTATAGCAACATGACTGATTTTTCCCATGTATATTCCCACATATGATTTTGGTACATAAACTGTATATTAGTTGCATGTGTGTATATACTGATTGTATACAAGAAAAGCAGTGTTGGTGGTAGAGATAGTAACAGAGTTGCAGCATGTGGAAACCTCTTATCACAAGTGTCAGAATTTGCTGGGAGGTGACGATTTAAGCTGGGAGGCCTATTTACTTTCCAGTTTGCTCGGGGAAGCAGTTATCTGTAAATCAGTAGAGCACTTTTGGCTTCCATAGTTCCTACTGATTTATAGCTAACACCTTTACACAACAAGAAAAAAATCCAAAACCCAGAGCAAGGCACAGGAGACCATTATTTAGGTTTCTATATCAGCACTTGGAGACAGGACACACTAGTTATAAAGCTACTTCTACAAATTGAATTATACCATATTGCACGCTCACCCCAACACGCTAAATAAAGTGGGGTCTTATAGAGGAAAAATGACACTTTATAATTGTAAACAGATTGTAATGCCACAGTAACAACACACAAAGGAAACCATTAAGATAAAGGAGCCCCTTTTCTTCACACAGTTCATCTACTCTGTGGTACATGTAGGACAGATTCCAGAAGCTGGGACAGCATCCTGGTCCTGTGAGAGAAGTTACTCACTGAGTGCAGGGGTCAATGCAGTCTGCAGGCATTGCTGCTGCTCCTGCTGCTGTGTGGTGTCAGTGGCACCTGGCTGCAGAAGGCCAAGCACTGATGCTGCTTTCACTATACCCCAGTATTGTGTGGAGGTTCACAGCTGAGAGAAGAAGGATGACAGTTTTCAAATATCCTTTTTATTTCAGAAATGGAAATTAATTCATTACCTTACAAAGTGTTTTTCTTCCCAAAATTTTTCAGCTGTTTGGCACAAACATTCACACATTAGTGCAAACATTAAAAAGTGCCAACAGATAAAAGAAAAAACTTCTCTGCCAATGCAAGCTTGCACCAAGTCCAATATTATACACATCAGCTGCAATGAACTTATTTTAGAGAAGTATTTAAAACCTGAAAAATATCAACATAAAGGAGATATTTCACACTGAAGCCCTTGTAAATCCTAATCAAATACTTTTTAGATTTCTCTGTTCTACCACAAGACCACAAATTCTTTTAAACCTTTCCGCTTCTCACAATTAAATTTATTGCAAAAATGTTACAATGCAAATTACACTGTGCAAGCAGCACTAATTCCCAGTGACATTAAACAAACTGCATCAAGAAACCAGAGATGAAATCTTAAAAGCTTTATGTTTTAAAACTAATTCAAAACCTGTCAGTTATCATAGTAGTAGTCAAGAGGATTTTGGGTTTCATTTGCAACAGGTAGAAATGTATTCTTTTAATTTGGAGGTATTTAAAGGAGAAAATAAGATTCTTTTTTCCTCAAAGCATCTTTCCCACTGTGCTGTTTCACAGCAATCTACTGGACTCTTGGGAAATGTTTCATCTGCTTTTATGTAAGATGGGCAGAAGCGACTGCAGGTAGCAAACTGGACAAATCCTAAACTACTGTAAAATATACAGCCCCATTGATTCTATTAGAATTAGATGTACAGAACAATTTATCCTACACAGTTACTCAGTTGAGAGTCCAGAAAATGTTCTCTGCTGGAAGTAGTCCCCACTAAACACTGACTTCGTTAAAAAGCATCAAGATCCCTATAGTGTTCCTGAGGGGTAATGGAAACAAGCAACGAGTACTTAACATGCTTCTCCTATTTTTGTAGCTAAATGTCAAGTGTGCCCTTTAAATCAGTAAACTTGTTAATAAACCTGAACTGAAATAAATGCTGAAATTATTTACATGAAAGCTGTTCCTGGCACAAATTTGTGAATAAATGGGGGCTGTTTAAAAAAGGAAGAAAAAAGCTTTCTGTTTTCTTCACTCCTGGCCACCTGCTATCAAGATGTGATCAAGGTGCATTGTAGCTGGCTGTCTCCAAGCAAATTACAGTAGGTACTTCAGGGTCTTTCTTACGGCTGATATGTAACTCCATCAATCACATTTGTTTTCATCATAAATTACTGAAATCCCAAGACGCTTTATGGTCCACCATACTTCACACATCCCTGCTCCCCCTTTCTAAAATGTCTTCACAGTTATACAATATACATGAGAAAGAAAAGAATCTATATTGGTTTAAATGCATGGCTTGTCAAAATAAGTTTTCCCTACAGCTGACATTGAACTTCGTAATTATTCCTGAATGTTGTGTTTTAGAGGCTGCCCCTTGATAATATGGAAATTGTTTTCTCTACATCTTGACTACATGCATGCCCCTCTCTGAATAAACAGGAATATCATGTCCTTTTAAAAGACACATCTCTTCCTCCGCTTGTATTTTTTTACTCAGATACTTGAGCCCTCAGTTTTAAGGAGACTGTCATTTGACTTTGAGGAGCAGTCTCAAGGATAAGGACAAAAGCACAATGTGAAACACTCCTGCATCCCTGAATCTGATAATGGCCTGCAACTGCACTCTAGTTCGAAGCCCAGATGCATGTTTTAAGTGAAGCAGGGGTCCAGGGAGAAGAGACATCATCTCACCTCTAAAGCTCTTGGGCATCACTTCCCTTCCACCCCGAGCACAAACACCTGAAAGAGCTACTTATACAAGAGCCCTGTAGCTAAAGCACTCACCAGGAAAGTCAGAGCCCAGGGTTCAAAACCACACCTTACTCTGAGGAGACTGTTCTGCCTACCAGGCTGATGAACAGACTGAACTGGGGTCATACCTCCTCCTGAAAGCACCATAATGTGCAATCAAACACACAGGAGGTGGAAAGAGAACAAAGCATTTTAACAAAATGAAGTTAAAGGCTACTCTCCATGGCACACACCTGAGTGGGACAGGAGAGGGTAAAACATGAGTGTAAATTAAAACAGTTGACTAAAATAACAAAGATTTGATTCCTGCAAGTAAAAAATCTAAATCCTGATGCAGACTTTATTGCAGACCACATACCAAGTCTGCTTAAATTCAGTGCAAACATAACTGTCCAAACTCAATAAGTAAAACCCTCTAAATTACACACCTTTAAAATAAAATCCAAGATCTTTTTGTGATTGAAGGCATATTGTGAGCTCATAATTCAAACTGAAAACCAAGCAGATGATACTGGGGTGCAAATTATTGCATATGTTGTGAAGTACACTCTCAGAAACACCAAATATACCAATAAATGTATTAGCTCTTGTATAATCCCCATTAGAAGTTATCATCCCTGTGTTACAGGGCTGCACCACAGCTTTTGTGATATCTGTGTTAGTCAAGCAGGCAAAAGGTCACCAATAAGAATAATCTAAGTACAATATCCAGATTTAATACTGCAAAATTAACATCCTTAAAGGCTAAGCAAGATAAGCTGAGATTACAGTAAATGACATTCCCTCTTGCATATCTGTAGAAAGAATGAAAAGGAGTCACATAAAATAAAAAAAAAAGGATGAAGCGATTTATAGAAGCGAATGTTGGCTGGATAGCAAGAAGATCAGAAATACACGTGAACTATTTTCTGCAGTGGCACAGTCTTCTTTCAATTTAAAGCTCCCTTTTGTGTCAAGCTGGGAAGAAAGGGTCCACAAGGTATCAATACATCAGCATTTTGTTCTCTTCATGACCTTTCAGAGGTGAGCCCATCTACCCAACCAGGCAATTTCCCCTCTCCCCTTGCATTTCCCAAGAGGCAGCTGTTGGGATAATCACCTCCTTCAAGATCCCAGAGACTCAGAAAACACAAATAATGCACTAGGCCAGCAGTTCAGCACTCTCCTTCAATTACCAATATACGTAAGTCAGGAGAAGCAGGTAATAAAATATCCACTTTAAGGTAGACTTTAAGAGGCAGAAAAAACAAACCCACACATACACCCTCCTCTCCTCACCACATAAAAGTAAAAATTTGTTCCCCCCCTCCTGCTTCAAAACATCATCTAGCAAGGAAAACTTTTTAAAAGGAACAAAACATATATTCCTCCTTAGACTCTGCTGTATCAGAAGGGAAATTTATCATTCTGTGCACCTCAGCAATATTTTCTGCTTCAGCCTATATGCTTTCAAATTCCTGTCCAAACATAAAAGCAAAGCATCGATGAAAAGGAAATTGATGTACCAACAAGCAAGAGCTCTTGCAGTGACTACAACCAAACAGCAATTGGCATGAAGAGAGCCAACATTTAATACCATTTTAAGATATAATTAAAAAAGAGAGCAGCCCAGAAAGAACTCTTTACTATAAAATATGGCAGATACACACTACAAATACTCCACCAGTTTTTTCCCCATGCAGCACAAGCCTAAAAATCTTCAGATGAAAATATATGGTGGGTTTGCAGAAGCCCTTTACAATAACATTTAGGGGCCTTTCAGCACATAATAGATTTTGGCACCCTGTTCTCTCTGTCATCAAGGGTGGCACCAGGAAGATTTAGAGCTGGAGTTTGCCTCCTCCCTATCTCACAGAGCAAGTACTATAAAAGGTTGGGGTGCTTCCACCACAATCTGATTTAGGGGAATTTGATAGGAAGACAAATAAAGCCAGATTTTTTTGTTAAATGTCTTGTCTCCTCTTGTAGAGCTTGAGTAATACCACAGTTTAAAAGGAACTGTGGAGTGAAGGGGAAACCCAGAGAAGTCTAGCAGCAGAGCATGGTAACTGCAGAGATATGAGCTATTTCACTAAATGAAATGGGAACCTCATTGCCAGGAATTTACTGGTGCAAGGCAGGGAGATGTTCAGTTGTCTGAAGGTTGGTACAGTTCTTCATTTACAAAAGAGCCAGCTGCAGCTGGAACTGGATCCAACTTTCTCTCCAAAGCCTAGGATCTAAGTGTAATCTCAATGCATTCAAGTACTTAACTGCACAACTAGTGAAAACACAGGCACCACAGCCTGGGCAGAGCTTAGGTACGTAATACCATACTGGAGAGGAGACTCAGTAGGATGTGCCCACACCTCTGATGGCTGAGGCTTAGTGCTGAGCTGACAACGTCCTCAGGCACACTGAGACACCTTTTCTTTTTACAGGACAAACATATTAATTTCAATGTGTAGAAGATAAGAACTGCTTTTACAGTGTAGACAAGTCCTTTCAGCTTTGGCAAAAAAAAACCCAAACCAAACAACCTTTCAGTTGGCTCTACCAGTCATCACAGGAAACACACAAATGATTTTGAATTGTTTCCATCTTTGGCTGTAGAAAATCTGGAGTTTTGGCTTTAGTCTCTCAATACTATTGGCTGCAAATGGCCTGAAAGAGACAAAAATTCTCCAATTCACCTCCAACCCTTCAAATACAAAGAACATGGTCTATGCCAGAAGTTCAAGCAAAGACTTGCCACCAGCAATTGTGGTGCAAAGTGAGGCACAAAGCAGGACACTTGTATCACAGAATTGCTGAAGAGCAACTGAAAGGTGGAGTTACAGCTCCTAAGAGAAAACTAACTTCCTGTGAATGAGTAAATTCTAAAGTGCTACATATTAAAACCTTAGGTGTCTTCAGGCTAGGGATTGTTCTGCAAGACATCATAGCATTTTAAGATAAAATTGTTTTGCCTGATATGCAATCCCATCCTCTCTGCCCAATTTCACTGAAAACCTACAGGAAAAGATATTTTAAAAATTCTTCTTCACTCAGGTTAGGGGACTCCATTCTCAAGGACTTGACAGCTTTACTGGCCTTTTCATTTAGAAATGTGTCAAATCTTTTTTCTGGAAGCTCAGAAATAAGTCTATACTCAGTCTGCAGGAGCAGAGAGGGCAAACTCCTGCTTGTTTTACTCCCAACTTACTTTCAAGAGCCATACTAATGCAGCCATCCTTGCCCAACAGTGCAATCTACCAAACTCTTGATACTTGGAAAATTCAGCGCTTCCCGCCTCACAAAGCACATGCAGAAGTACCTAGTTTATTCTTCCAGCTTACTAGCTGGCATTTTGGGTCACCAGATGAAAGCAGGTCTGGTCCATGGAATATTCTAAAAGTAAATACAGTTCTCTTTGGAAAACCAGCAACTCTTGACTCAATATTTTATTTTTAGAGAATGTCAAATTCTAGGCAATAAATAAAAAGATGGCCACTATTGTGGTGGCTTGGTGCACACATCAGTTGAAGGCACATGAGAAAAACATCCATGAGAAACAAGTAGGTATAGAAAAATCACTTCCGTAATCTCCGCTAAAGAATAAAACCAGGTATTTCGAAATACAAGGCCTAAAAATTTGTTTAGCCACAAGAGGGAGACAAATACACAAATGGACAGTATTTCACATAACCTGCAGCTTTCAGTGACAATCTTATGGAAAATATGGATGTGGTCAAGAAGCATAAATTTAACTTTCATCTTATCAATTAATTTTGTGTCACTAGCCTTAAAGGATCCCCGGATCTAGTGGAATTCAAATCCAGGTCAGGACAACCACATTAATGTTTGAAGTAAAAACATGGTATTTCTTTGCATACAACAATTCCAGAATATCAAGACTGAAGAGAAAATTGAATCTCCATTTTAAGCATATTTTCTAGGAGAAAGAAAGACCTTGTTGCAGTGATGAAACACTTCAGCCATAAAAATCAAACTTTTCTGAAACATCAGGGTTAAACAGAGTTCACAGCATTCTCAAGATACATTTTTATGACATCTATAAGCCTATCATATGTTATAAATTAATGGCAGATACAGCACATTCTAATTATATCACCCATGTCTATATCATTTAAGTAATAGCTCTAAAGGGTGGATTAAATTGATGAAAACCTGAGGAATTGCTGCAGATAATTGTGTGAGGTGATACAACACAGATTTACAACCTACTGTCCACCATCACCCTCTGCTGGGCATCGGTGAGGAGCATTTACATGGCAGCATCTGACAAGATTGCCTCAAGGCTCCAGGGGCAGAACAGGACTGCTGGTGCCTTATTTGACTGAAGCACATCATCTGATGCACAGTTTAGAGCATTTACACTATAAGATTTCATTACAGCTCATCACAAACCAATCAACTGACATCACAGAACAAAATAGCAAAGGTAGGTACATTGAATGTACCACAAATAAAATAATTCGGACGCCTGGTTTTACAAGGTTCTGCTTCCCCCTCACCTGCTATGGCTGAATTTGAAAGCACAGAGAGCTCTACACAGACAGGATTAGGCCCAAACCACATTTTATATGTTATTTTAAAGAGAAGAACTGCTTGGAAAAGAGCCATTTCACAAACCAATGAAAACAGCAGACAACTTAATCCTTATTTAACATAATTCATATAAGTTGGTATTTGCAATATCAGGCTACCCAGGCACCACTGTTTGAAGGAACACACCTGGCATTTGGTCAGTAATACCACTGCAGCAATATTGCAAAACCCATAAGAAAGTCCAGTAATGCAAAAGGGGAGGAATTAACCTTACCTATGTTTCACAGGTGGACAAACAGTTAGCTCTAACATTACAGAACATCAGTCCATGAATTAATTCACTCACATTAAGAAGACCAGGCACTCATGCCATTGTGTGCAGGAAGCTAAGGAAGGGCAGGCCAGCTGCACAGCCCGTGTTGGTGGGCTGGGTTTGACACCAGCCAAAGGCAGCTGGAGGGCAGGAGGCAGCTCCACCCAGCACCTCACCTGGCTGAAGCTGTCCCTAAAGCAAGCTGGAGTCCCCCAGGCAATGCCATGTCTTGAGTTAGTTACAGCAGCCTCCTATGAGACCATTTAGCAAGCTAGATTAGCGAGAAGGCAGCATGACTCACAGCTCATTCTTCTTGTGTCTCTGTGTGGGCTTTAACCACTGGGGAAATCACCTTTACACCAAGCATGGTGTAGCACTAGCTCTCCAGCCCCATTTCCCTGGAGGCAGGCCTTATCTCCATCATTTATTCAATACATTTTACATCTTGCATTCTGAAACAGGACCAATAATGCCAGAAGCAGCTGTATTTAACTCATTTTAGAAAGAGCCACACCATTGTACAATTCTGTTCCAAGCTAATCCACAAGGCTGCAATTTTCCCCGACTCCAGTGCATGCTGGAGACAGCACACAAAGATATGTTAGATTGCCAGCCTCTCCAGAATTCCAAGCTGCTCTGGATTTAAGGTGCACTGCACTGTGGAAACCAACTCCAGGAATTTTTCTCTCTCTCTTACATGTGCAAGAGAGGTAAAGTAACTGAAGTTCTTTTTTGTTTCATATATACAAACAATATGTTTTAAAATTATATTTATTTCATTAAAAGATTAATTAACTATATGGCATAGAAACAATCAGAAAAGCAAGAAAAGTGGAAAGACACTAGAAGGAAGAACATACACTTTCTAGACAGGTCTAGATTTCAGATTTTTCTTTGAAGTTTAGAAAATCAAGGCTATTTTGTGGACTTATTTTTAATCCATTAGGAACGGAAGACATGCAGGTCAAATGTATTACAAACTTGCTTTCAAATTAAGACTCCATTTGCTGATTCTGATTAAATGAGCATAAATAAATCTTAAATTGAAATCAATGTGATTATCTCAGTTTGCCTCATAAGTTTAAAAAATTACCTATAAAAATTGGAGCAAACACTTGTAATCACATGTTTTAATTGACCCAAAGTGTGAGAAAAATCCACATGTTCTTTCAAGCTCTTGCAGGCAGCCAGATAGAATACAAGCAAATCATACTCCAAAGAAAGATGTATAAGCACACTTTTACTTGCTTTCCTTTTTCTTAATAAGTCTGTTGAATGTTAAAGGAAAGGGATTATCACTGCCATATGAATCAGGGTCTAACAAACACTGTTTGTGTAGCAACAGACTGAAAACAAAACAACACTCACCCTTATATGACCCCCAAATTGTGCCATGAACCTCACTGGTGCTAAGAGGGGTGCCTCATGTGCCCAAGGGTGGCAAAGCAGGACTACAGTATTTTCTTGACAAGAGAAAGGTTATCTCCAGTCTAAAAAATTTGTTTCTGGGCTGCAGAGAAGTCAATAACTTCTGTAGTGTAAACTGTGGAGTAAAGCCCTGCATCAAAGTCTTGTAAGTGAACCCAATGTGCCTGTGTTTGAATTCCCAGTGAACAGCATAACCCATCTCTGCCTAGGAGAAACTGAGCCAACAGCAGCACCAATCTCAGTTTTATTCAAAACCACAAGTCATGCCTTTAGGATATAAATTTATCCCCTCCTTTTCCCATCAACACACACATTTTGCCACTCGCCTTGGGAAGCACGTTATTAAAAAAAATTCATTTCCCCTTTGGATACATTTTTATATTGTATACTAAATTATGCATTTAAAATCAAATAAAAAGAATTTACTGCCTTAAGATTACTGCACACATCAGAAAGCTCTCTGTTTCTAAATTTTGGAAGAATTTTCCACCTTCCCACCCAAGCCAAGCAAACATCCAGTGTTGTTACAGCTGAAGCAGTGGGGGGAAAAAAAGGACAAAAATATTTTTCACATTTGAAATCTGTGCTTCAAGTAGCAGGGAGAAAAAACGCACATCCCAGAAAAGCTACTGCTCAATGCCTCCAAGAGGGAAAGGGAACTTTTAATTTTGAGGGAATATCTGAAAAGTTCACAGTTTAGGTCAGCCTAAGATAATAATCTTTTGATTCTCTCCTAAACAACATGAAACTTAGACACTGATTAATTAGCAGCCTAGCGCTGAAGTTGATCTTGCAGCATTTCACTTTTTTCAGTCACAGTTCTCCTTGTTGGGAGGAAAGAAAAAGGTGAAACAACACACTAGGACAGTTCAGACATGGCAAACATTATTCTACAGTCTTGTTCAGAGGAAGGCAGAGCATGGTGAGGAGACTTTTTTCCTGGTATTAACACAGATGGAAACCTAAACACAGCAGGAAACATTCACAAAATCTGAAAGTGTAAAATATAAAAACCCTAGTTTGTATTTAGAGGCTTAAATAAAAGTGCCAGGTTTTCCTGAGATGATTTCATAACACATCTCCTGCACCTGGAGTTGCAGCTGCTCAAATCTTCAAAAAAATCAGGAGACTTAGACCTTTAAGTATAATTTTATGACACTAACTGCAGGTAGTCATATTTGAACAAGTTTAACTTGGGTTCCTATAAGGAGCAACTGCAGCCTGTCTTAGGCTTTGTCTAACACAATGTTCATTCTTTCACTTACACAGAAGAAATTTATAAAATAAGGAGAATAAAGAGAAAGCAGGCAAAGATAGGCTTAATTTAACTATATACTAGATTTTTTTTTTCCTCCAATAAGTTACCTTTAAATAGGTAAGAAACCACAGCTGAACAGAATGGTGACCCACTGTGCAAACCACTGCATTCTCCTGGAAATCCACCAATTCAGGTAAGACCTGCTTCCCTGCTATTCGTGATGCCCCTGAGTTCATCAGTGAGTGGTAGCTACAACTGAAGAGAAGTTATGTGTGAAAATAGAAAGGAAACGGGAGACCCAGGCTCAGGAACATTCTTGGCTAGAGAAATCAAGAGATAAGTCTAAACAGAGCAGACAATACGCTGAAGAAAGGACAGAGGTTTCAGATACAGAGGTACATATATGGTGCCTGCCAGAATAGCTGAGGAGGGAAAAACAAAATAATTTAAAGAGCCAGCATAACACACCCAAAGATGGTCTAGGAGCAGTGAGATGAACAGGTCAAGAGGCAGATAAAGAAATCTGCCAGGTAAGAGAAGAGAAGACAGTTTGGCACTAGGTACATATGGTGCCCAAAAAAAAAAGTTGTTTTCCAACCAAGAAAATCAAGGACAAAGCACATCAAACACCTCTAACCAATTTTGGTTGAGGTATTTTTAATAGATATACTTTTAACAAGCCAGGTAGTATTACAGATGAGAGAGTACCTGATGCAGCAGCATCATTATTTCCCCCCTATATGTAGAGATTGTGCTTCTCTTCCCTTCTGAAAACTGAAAGCAGAGAGATTCAGGTGGCTGGGAAGATGACATTTGAAACAGCAGGAACCCAGTGGCAACTACAGCATATTTGTTGGAAAGGTTTGGTCATACCCAAAGCCTTCACATAACTCCACTATTTCCTCACTCCTATGGTGCAACCAGATAAACCATATGTTGGATACTGTCACTGAAATGGGTTTAACATTCCTACAGTCTTCCCCAGCTTTCAACTCCAGGCCTCTGGGTTGCGCGTATAGGATACCATCATAATTTAACTCAGCTCACGGACACTGAAACAGGTCAAACATTTGTCAACTCCTTTTAAATGTCTTTTAAAATATTTCCAGAACCACTAAATAAGCCCCCAGAGAAGCATGAACAAATAGCCAGAGTCTGCTAAAGAGAAGCGGAAGGATTGCTCTCTCCCAAAAGGGGATAGTCAGGACATCTGTTGAACACTCCAGTTTTTTTTTTCCTTTCTTAAGGTAATTGTTGACACAGTCCCATGGTCCCAGTTACTCTTTCAACTGGAAAACTAGAATTTGGATACCATCATAATTCATTGTTGGACCTTTCTACCCCTGAATTAAATGAGTAATTAACATGGCTCTAGGGACTGTGGTTGGACTCCTTGTCATTGTGCATTTGATTGAATTGGAAGTCTCCATAGTCCAAAGCAAGGGGAAAAAATCCCTTACCAGGCTCAGTGTGGCATAACTACCACATACAAGGAAGGGAGTGGGTTTATACCATCAGTAGTGGTGAGCAGGAAGTCGCCAATTCAACAGACTGCACAGGACCCTTTAAGAAAAATATTAGTTTTGCTATGGCCATACTGAAGTTTTGCTAGAGCCATACTACTGCTCTAGATTCTGCACTCTGAATACAATGAGGGTATGACAGACAGGGATCTACAACAGTGGGGACACAACATGACAGGGGGCAGAAATCCCAGCACAAACAAAGCTGCTCAGGAGGAGAATGCCTTCCTGTGCCCCACTTAGGCTGAAAACAGCAAATTAGCATTTCTACCTCCAACAAACTGCTGCCTTCTCTGAAGACAGCCGGTGTTGCCCTGCACTAAAGGAAAAAAAAAAAAATCCAACCTGTGTGCGTTGCTTCCCCCCCACCCCCCCTTCCCTGTCAGTGAATCTAATGATAGTAACAGTTGCCATATCAATGAATGAGGAGATACAAGTTTTCTGCTCTGGCAGAAAAAGTTTGCACAGCCTCCGCTCTGCGCCTGGTGAAAGAGAAGCTCTCTATCTTCCCTGGCAGTCAGCCTCACTACTCACAGGCAAAAAAAAAGAAAACAAACAAAAAAAAAAAACCAAAAAAAAAAAAAAAACCAAAAAAACAAAACAAAACAAAAAAAAAAACCCCACAAAACCAACAAAAAGTCCAGAGAGCACAGAAATAAAGGTGGAGACAAACAGAGATTCAGATCTCTGATGAGCTGAACTGAGGAAAAAAAATTCCTCTCAAGAAGGCCATGATACAGGTGCCTCAGAAGTTAAATATGAATGACCCCGGTGCTCATGTTATCCAGGTTAAAAAAAGGGCTCTACAAACCCAAAGAGCTTTTCCTAGAAATTATAACCTAGCTGCTGCAACTTTTGAATTTCTGATAAACTCACAAACCTTATTCAATGGATCTGATATTCTCACACAGCTCTTCCCTCTAAGTCCTGTGATCAGCTTCGGCATGGCCAGGATTTGACACTAGCTGAGAGACAGAGACCCCTAGTTAGTGGAGTTTTATGTAAAACCTGATGCTCAGCATGTAAGCAAAACATCAAACTGCTCAAATATTTGTGAGTGTTGGTGACAACATGTCAGTTTGTCTTCTAGAGATTCTGTCAAGTAAAAATTGTGGCTGCACTGTAGATGGGTGAAAAGCTAGCCTCATGCCAGCAGGCAATTACCAAAACTGAGTCCTTTTAAAGGAAACAAAGAACAAAACAATTTTCAATTTTCATGGTACATTTATGGTCAATAAAATAATTTAAATTGGACTGTAAGTTCACTTTTTAAAAAGCCTTGTGCATTCATATGAGCAATCAGGATCTAGCCTTTGGTGGGGTTAGCTGCATCCCACAGTAGATCCTGGAGCAAGTAAACATGCTCCATCTAACCAGGAGGGTGAGAACTGTGTTGAAAAGTTCCTGCTGCCTGGTGAGCAGTCAAATCCAGTGCCAACCAGCAAATGCATCTTGCATGACTACATGAAAGCACTACTGTATGTAGTGGAAAGTTATTTCTTAAGGCTGTCCAGTTTTGAACTGTGTGACAAAAATCACTTTTGTGCTAATTCAAAAGGAGTTGATTGCCAGTAGGAAGTGATCAACCTTTCACACTAAATGTTTCATATACACAACAAAAATTGATACTTCTGTATTTATTTGTTTGTCATGGTTCTCTCAACTGCTCACTAATGACACGTAGTCAAGTGCTAGATTTGATTTGCATGTTTCACATGAATCATTAATGCAGCAATACAGAACATAATGTTGTTTCTAAAGCTATGGGAGACAGAGTATGCCCATATAGCACTTATACAAGAAAAATTATAAAAGAATGAGCATGGGCACATGCTTGTTTGACTTTCACAAGCTGCTGTGGTAAAGGGCCCCTCATGCTACTTTGCATTTACCTATTTTCATTTCGGTTCTTAGTGTTTTGTTGTTGTGGGGTGTTTTTCCAAACAGTTTGTCTACACTTACATTTGTTTTGATTTTTTAAAAAACAGTTTTGCAGTGTTAAATGGACTGGCTTAAACTAAGTCAAACTGGTGTTAGGCAATCTACAAGATGGTTGCCATGTGGATCACAGACGGCAGGTTTTTGTCTCAAAAGATGTTGACGCATGCTGGCACAACCAAGCTAACACTTCACGACGTATCCCCAAGCAGCAGCTGCTCCTAGCTTTTAAGACAAACCTGCACATATTTTCTATGTATCTCATTTCCCAGACTCCTTGCTAATGCTACAAATAAGATGACTCCATCAGCCAGGAAGGCCAACCAACTGGTCAAAAAGATAATTTACAGTTAATGTAAACCTACTCAGCTGGATTACCAGCATATTTATACACTTACAAGCATACATGAGTGGCATATGATGCTAATGGACATTAAAAGGAAGGCTGCATGATGAATGATGGTAATTAATGATTAAAGCATTACACAACACATTTCTCTGGGAGAGCCATGTTAGTGTAACTAAATTAAGATCCATCAACCTGCAGTTTAAGAGGTCTTGGGGTTGCAAATTGCTATTTTAAAAAAAAGGTATTTTTACCCTTGTACTTTTTTAACCACACACAGGAGATTTATACAAGACTGAGGACAACTCCAGTTTGACAAACATATAAATATGTGCGTGGGGAGTGTGCATGTGACCCCTTTTTAGAAATCTTTAGCATTTCCTACCTTACAAATCTGCCTTCCCCTCTTAAAATGCTGTCTTAAGACCTTACATTAAAGCCTTGTTTGCATCACTAACTTTTATAATATGTATAAGAAAACACATATTTCCTTTCCTACTATAAATTTACAAACAATCTTCCCTGAAAGGAAGGCAGTGACAGAATTTGTGGAATTCCGATCAACGTTAAACCAGAGGTGTGAATTAGGAATACATCAGGGAACCACAGCAGTGCGTGTGACACTAATCGCTAGACAGCAGATACCTGTGGTTACTTAACTTCTCTGAGCAGGTCTGAGGGTCCCCGGCTGCTGCCTTGCTATCTTACAGTGCCCAAGGCCATGTCAAGCTGTGCTCATGCCTGGCTCCAGCTGCACTCAGCCTGGCATTGGTTGTTCCAGGGTCACAGGCTGCTGCCCACCCAGCCCATCACCAGCAGGGAGCAGATGCCACATCTCAGTCAACTCCTTTTTGCTGCCTTAGCCCAAACACAGTGCTTGAATTTAGTAGTATCAATTTTCTAATGGAACAGATAACACTTGGGTACTCATGACAGCCTACCAAAACTGCTGTAGAAGCAGGAACCTTTAGAAAGGGAATTGGGGTGGACAGACAGACATGGAAACACCTTAAACTGCAGCAAAATGATAAGCAAGAAATGAGTCAGCCAGAATCCTTGCTTAATAAAATCTCCAGGTGGTGACTACCAGCCTGTGTAACAAAAATGAGGTGTTGGGGTTTTTTGATGCTGTGGGATTTTTGGTTTGTTTTGGGGGTTTATTATTATTATTATTTCTTAAGCATGTTCAGTCTCGTCACAGCTGCAAGTCTTAACAGACCTATCTGCCATGATTTTAAAATCCTATCTATCCAGCCTGTTTCTGGGAGGATTAGGTTGCACAGTGCTGAAGAAGCAAGCATATGCAAGATGCAGGTCAGCATTAGAGCTTCCTAACACAGTAAAGATGTAAGCTGGTCTTACAGGAATCAGTTTGTAGCATAAGAAATCAATTTTTCCTGTCTCATGTGCTAACCAGACAGACTTGCTACTTTAACTTAGTATCTACTGGAATGATGCTGACTCTGCTAATTTAAGTAAAGCTAGCTGTTATAGCAAGAGATGCAGGTACTGGAAGAGCTGCCTTGGCTCTGAAATCAAAGTTATTCCCTGTATTAAATTACCTTTAAAAATAACAGAAGTTAATTTAAAACTCATACAAATTCAGAGAACACCATTGTATGCAGCTGCAAAGAATAAGACACACATACATTTCCCCAGCTATATGGTCAATCTAGTTCATTCCATCAACCATCTACAGCCTGAACATATTTTTCCATTCTCAGTACAAACACAGCACAATGTTTTCAGAGCATGAGAGGCAGCCAGTTAGAAAAGAATGAGAAACTTGAAGTGATCACTTGATCCTCATAAATGCTGCTAAAGCTGATTTCAGAAGTGGGCCTTTGTCTTCCTAATCCCAGTAATTCCTTTAATTGAAACTGCAGAACTTGTCTTTTTTATCCAGGAAATACTAGTTCTTCATTCTTAAAGTGACTAAAAGGGGGTTTTTCTCAGCCTAGAAGGTATGTAGGATTTGCACAAAACACACTAGCTGCAGAACCAAGAAAAAGCAATGATTGAACAAAAACTTTTATGAAATTGTCAGACACTTCATTTTCACATATTGAAAAGCAGATGTAATACTGTGAAGTCTATAAGCATGGGGAAGGAAGGAAGAAAAAAAAAAGGGGGCAGGGATTTCTCCTTCCACATTATTTTCCAGGGACTTAAACTAGAAAACTAGTGGGGATGAGCTGTTATGAAGTGAAGAGGAATTATGCCTAACAGTGGTGTTCCAGTTAAAAAAAGAGTAGAGGACAATTAGGAGTCACAGGTTCTGAGTTCTGTTTTATGCTCAGTTAGTGACTTTGAATAAAAATCTTGAGGCCTAATTCAAGAGAATATGGGGCCACTAAAGGACATCCTTAATGTCAGCAGGACTTCCACATGGGATCTTGAACCATTCTAGGGCTGGGTTAAGTAAAGCAAGAACCATCATAAATCTGATTGTTTGTAAACAGCATGGAGATGTTAAAAAAAAAAAAAAAAGAAGCATTCACCATTGTCAGATAAAATCTAATCAAGTCCAAACAGCAGGAACACTTATTTCTGATTTTCAAAGAAACTTAGCCCATGGTGTTATGTGCTTTCCCAACAAAGAATGGCACGTCCTGGAGCAGGAGCCGGAGAACAACAGAGGGTGCATGGTCTTTATGCCAGGACACTAGTCAAAAGACAACTGTGAGACTGAGATTCTTTAAAAGATACTCGTAGTGGTGTCTTTAAGAGATGGTTCTCTGAAAAGCAAAGGGTTCTCTAAAGAGTCTTTCCAATTATTTCTGCATCTCAAAAATAGCTGGGAAGAGACCTGAAGGATGTAAGCTGGCAGACTTCCATTTCTAAGAATCCAGGCCACAATCCACCTGCTTTAGGATATTTGCTCATGATCTAATTGCAGCCTGGTGCTTGTAGGGCCCGGCTGAAGATACCCAACAGACTGCATTTGTTTTACATGAAGAAATTAATTAGGCCTTCAAAGACAGAGAAGTCAATGGATGTCCATGGTAATGAGTGTACCAATGCTACTTTAAGAAAAGGCTTTTGAAAGAGAAGTCAGAAAAAAATGAAAATACACTTGCTTCCATCCACAAGAACAGAAGGAGAGACAGATTGCAGATACTTAAGAAATTATGATAATACAAATACCAATACCAATATATTACACCAAAAGTACTCAGCTATCAGTTGTATAACTGGAAATGAAGATTTACAGGTTTCAGTAGCACTACTCTTGATTTCAGCTTGTATAACTAAAATTGGAATATGGCCTGTGGTCATCAAATTGCACAAAGCAATACCAGATGACTTTTTTGCAAGCAGAAATGCAGCACCAATAAAATGTTTTTTTCATGTGCATCACTGTAAAGTGAAGTATATTTTAGAAGGAAAACTTTAGAAAGCTGGGCAAGCACAATAATGTGAGCCCAACTTTAACAAAAGTCAAGGCATCAAAGTGAGGATGAAAAGTACTAACTACACTTTCCTTTTTATCTCCAACTAAAAAATTAGCAGAGATCACAGGAATGTAACTCATAAAGCCCTTATGAAAACATCTTCCACTATTTAGTGGTCAGGCTCTATCACTGTGGCCTCTTCTTGCTCAATTTGCCGTCAACTATAGTAGACACAGTTGCTCATGGCAGTTGGGTGAATGCAAATGACTGCACCTTTCCAGCCTTGGGGCCTACACTTAAAGTAAACCGTGCAGTTCAAATGATTAACAGTGCTTTTCCATTCCTATGTACTGTGATAAGTATGTTACAAAATTGTTACTAAAAGCCATGATTATTTCAGTTGGTACACAAACACATTAAACCAGCACCATTTTCACCTCGCAGCTCCTGTATGAGACCACACGCAAACTATAGCAGGCGTGACACACCAAGCACAACCAGGTCACCCCCTTAGGCTTTCTGCACATTTAAATATTTTTTTAAAAGTCAGCAGTACCTAAAAGAGGAAGGCTGAATGTCTGCAACTTGAAAACAGACAGTACTATGCATATGAATTATGTGGCACTGAGACTTTTTAGAAATGGCTTTATGTGACAGGAGACTCTCAGGCAACTTCAAGCAGAGGCACTTTTGTCTCCATCTAGAGATGTGAAGTTATCCACATGAGAATTTACTGCGCATGACTACCTACTCTGCAGATTACCACTGAAGACATTTTTGAGCTTTTTTTTTTTTCCATTAAGACCTTTGTCTTTTTTCACAGGAACCTAAAACCTCCCATTTCTTTCAGGTTTGGATCACTTCATCAAAACTATCTAACCAGAAACCTACTCACTTGTACTTGAGCACAGACTCCTCTTGGTATGAGGAAACCCTTATGAGTGTTTGCCCATTAATCTCACTCCTAAAGAGGAAAGAGTCCATCTTCTACCACCAGTGCCCTGCAGCATCTAGAACTAGGATCAACGTAAGCATTAGCAAAGGGCAAAATTTTACCAGGATGACCAAAAGTTATTTTAGTCAATTTACAGACTTCTACAGCTTTTACTTCTATGAAAAAATGTTTAAATACTTCTAATTCAGCAGTATTTCCAATCCTAATGAAACTAGGGAAACAGTGAAGAAGTCACAAGACAGTACTCTCTTCTTGTTTTTCTTTGACCCACAACACACAATTTTTATGATTTTCTTTGGCAAGGTTATCAGATGAATGCTTGAGATTTGAAAACAACTTCATGACACTCCTTAAAGAGGAAGGAGTTGAGCACAAGAAACTTGTGCTACCCACTGAGAATTACTGGTAACACATACCTTAAGCATGATTTTTTTTGCCCTTCAGGTAAAAATGGTTTAACCTAGTCTAAATTATAGCAGAAAAACCTAAACAACACAAATTGTTTGGCTGCTCTTTTTTAAAAGTAGGGGGAAAGTGGAAGAGTAACAACTCTAGAGTAACTACTATACACTTCAAAATATATTACATGTTGATGTCTACCCCATTAGCTACCTCCAATTTTTAATTTTTGTTTTAGATACATTGGTATTATTCCTTTCCTGAAGAACAGGGAGGACTGTGAAGTGACAAGACTTGATTTGAACATCTTGAATATGTGAACTTAACTACATCAATAAGGTCACAATATAGGTCACTAGCAACATCATTTTCACTAGGCTGGTAATAAGTTCTCAGATTTGACATATGACTTCTCTGTCACAAGATGTTAATTATTCCCACTGAGGTAATATGCAGGCCAACACAGAGAAGTGCACGTTCTCTTCTGATTTATTAGAAACTGTATTAATTTACAAGAATAAACACAGAACTCATTAATTTCAAATAACACAATTTAACTACACTGAATTACACCTGTTCCTTAGCTCTACCACAGAACAAAAAGACATCAGGTATAATAAAAGCCTGAAAAGGATTAAAATATTGAGTCAGGCTGGGGATTATTGCCTTTTTTATTTAATGCATGCATTGTCTATTACGAGCAATTTTCTGAAGGCTATTGCTCTTGCATAATATGCTGTATGAACACGCAGAGGGTGGGGTCCCAACAGCCCCATTCTTTTAATTCACTGAAGTGGAAACAGTCAAGAACAAATGGAAAGCCGAGATCAATTGCTCCCACTGGTGATGTCACCAATTATGAATTCTTTGGAATTAAAATGAATTTACCATCTTGGCTGTGTTATTATGGTTACATTGTGTAACATTATGAAAAGCACATTCATCTCATATATAAAATTAGCTGAAAAAAATGTATAATTTTTCTCCTTTTGAAATACTGTACATGGTAATGACACTTGATCTGTTCTAGCAAGATGTCTCAGGCTCACTTTTTAACTAGTCACAAAACAGCTGTCGGCAGTGTCAGGAAGCAAATTCAGGAAAAAGGGTAAAATTCATTTGGCCACACATCAGCAACATCTGGAACAATCTCAGAGAGCCACCAAGGAATCTGACAGGCCCATTCTTTCACACTAATTCCAAAGGTAAATTGCCTTGCTTTCAAAGGTGTAGATTCCAATATACAGTGATAAAAGAAGAGACATAAATTTGGTCTTCAACTTCGAAAGCAAACTACATAACTCAGTGTTATAAGTATCAAATATGCAGCGCCATCCTACAGAGAGTAAGCATACAAATAGGAAAAGCAAACATTGTGTTATTCTTTTCCAGCAATATTCATCACCCAGTGTTCTACAGTAATAACCAGATCATGAGTGACTGCAGCTGAGGGCTAGATATATGGCAATCTCCATTGTGTCATCAGGCCCTACAGACTTGGGGTAAGGAGTAATCTTTTTAACCACTCTAAGGAAATTCAGCAATACATATTCACCACAGCTTCTAGACAGCTCCAAAGTAATTTTGTCTTTTGGATATGTGAAAAGAAAAAGGCTTCTTATGGACAACTGATACTCCAAATTTGCCAAGTTTGTGTTTGGAAATGAAAGAGAGATAAAGCAAATACTGAATTGGTCTTAATAAAATTTGGGATGGAAATTAGAAAACATATGACTACTTTGCAAGGTAGCATGAAAAAAAAAGGCTTACTTGCATCACAAGATCCTAGCAAGTAAATTAGTGCTTTGGCACATGGCAAGCAGTACAACTCACAAGGGCCTCTCACATTATATTGATACCAGGCACAGACTAAACTTAAAGAACAGCATTGCGAAAGGAAGAGAAACTGGGGGAGACAAAAATAAGAAATAAAAGCTCTACAAAAGTTTAGATTCAACCAGAAATAAGAACTCCTAATGGCATAGGAGAAGGAAGGCAATTTCAATAAATCAGAAGAAAGGAGCTTTTACAGAATAGAAAGAGGTTGCAGAGAGCATAACATTGGAGAGGAAACCTACATGATCAGGACAACACTGCACAATGACATTTTGCACAGCCTGAACAGCAAAGAAAAGCACATCAGATTTGGTTAGAAAATCAGCCTTTGTACAATGTACTAAGACAGCACTGATCCACAGCACTTAAATGGAAAGCACTGTCTGATGAGAGTCTAGAAAACTACTTCAGAGATACTAAATTAATTGATGGGCATCTAACAGCATTGAAAATTTGCTTCCCATATTGGCATTTCATTCTAACAAGCAAAGGACAGATACTGTCCCTGACATACAGTTACAGGTAATATTTTAGAAAAAAACAAAACAAAACAGGTGAGCCACAAAAAGGAACATTTCAGATACTTTCCATTATTTTCCAGCAGTTCTAGTTAACTGAGGATGTCATAGGTGACTGGAATTTAGCAAATGTACTGTCCATCCCAAAGGATTGGAAGGAGGATCCAGGCAACTTACAGGTCTGTTAGCCTGACCTTAGTGTGAGGGAAAGGTCATGGAGCAGATGATTTGGAGTGCCACCACAGAGCACATGCAGGACACCAGGCTAGCCCAGCCCAGCCAGCTTGGGTTTATGAAAGGCAGTTGCTACCTGACTAACCTGATCTCCTCCTATGACAGGGTGATCCACTTGGAGTATGAGAGAAAGGCTGAAGACTTAACTAAAGCCTTTGATACACAGTCTCCCATAGCATTCTCCTGGAGAAGCTGGCAGTCCGTAGCTTGGACAGGCATACTTCTTGCTGGGTAAAAAATTGTATGGATGGCCAGGCCCAGAGTGGGATGGTGAATGGTGTCACATTCAGATCAATCATACTGCTAATAATAACAACATTCTTAAGGAACTTGTCTGTAGAGGACAAATGTGAACTGCCCTCTCCCGGACAAAACTGGAACACTCAAATACCTCATTAACCTGGTTTCACATCTACAACACATCAGAAAACATAACACTACTTTGAGCCTATGGAAATTCTTTGAGGATGGACATTACTGAAATCTTTGACCCGCTCCCAAAACTACAGGTATCCCTGTGAAACCCAGTGTGAAGATTCATGCTCTTGCTAATCTGATCCAATATCCCATCAGGCAATAGCCATCCAATCGCGGTAATACATAGTAATGGCTTTTTAGCAATAAACTTCAAGTAAGTGATGGACTATCACAGATCCAAGACTTACTGAAGCTTGAAAGAGCAATACATACAGCCCCCTCCAATACAAACACCAACCAAACACACTCACTGCTGTCACTTCTAGCAAAATGGAGAGAAAAGAGGTTTGGGAAAAGCCTGCTACAGAGCATCCAGCTTCCCTTTGTCTTCCCTATAGCAGTGTATAAGAAAATCAAGGTGACTATGCAAAGGATATTCAGAAACATCCTGCAACAAGGCCAAAAGCAGCAAGCTGCTGAGTAAGTACCTCCCACAAGGTGCCGAGTGCCCCTGACTCCTGCTTCAAGTTATATCGCAGAAGCCTTGACACATTCGGACGCATGGAGGACACCCATTATTTCAGCCATTTGAAAGGAAGTCTGATTGATATAAGACACCCACAGGGGCAGTAGAAGATGGCTGCAGTCTGCTCAGTGACATAGGAAGGTCAGAGGGAGAGGTAGGGGGACTGCACTAAGTCAGATTTAAAAAATAAATACCTCGTCCCCCTACCAGAGCTTTGGAAATGACCTACATATCATTCTGTCAAACAGTTTCAGTGGTGATACAGGCCAACCTAATAGTAGTGGCAGCAGCCCTGATTGGGACTGGGCAGTGGGGAGATGTAAATGTGCAACAGAGAGAGAGAGAGTTTGCTTTTCCCCGTTTGCAGGTCTGGATGCTCACAGCAAAGTGCTGCACTTGGGACCACAATAACAGCTTTCTTTTTGCTACATTTTAAAAACATTAATTAGCTTACATCAATTAAGAAGTTTTCAGAACCTATTAAACCCTATTAGTAGCGCATAGCTTACTACATGTACAGAATGACTGAAGCATTGCTTTCCACTTGTTAGTAAACATACCTAAAGATAAATTTTTTGCTTTGGTTTAAGAGAGTGAGGACAGGTAAATTACAGAAGCAATTCTATAGCATACATTTTCTGCCTAGAAAAAACTAGTTTCAGAGTCAGTATTTCTAGAAATGTAAGTACTGAAACCTCACTTTAGTTGTCAGTAAATTCATTATCACATTAACTAGGTCTAAATTATTAAACCTTAATGATGTAGGTTCTCAAAATGTGTTGGGCTTTATTTTCCCACACAGAATCAATGTTAAACATTAGCAGTATAAATTAAGTAATACTTTACTGTGGCATGCTGCTGCTTTGAATTGAGTTACCCCAGGAAGATGTATATTCATGGCTACAGGCTCTCTTTGGCCTCCTAGCGAGGATGATATAGTTTATTGTAACAAATGAGCAGTCAACCTGTAATGACTTAAATGATGTATACATTTTTGCCAATGAAAATGTACCAGTGAGGGCCTTTCTGCTTAAGGGAATGAGAAGAAAACAGGAGCATGTACTATAAACATGATTTCCATGAAAGCCTGGGGGAGCATCTCCCTTTACACAGTTTAGAAGCATGGCGCATATCACAAAACATTTTAGGATAGTTAAATTAATAGAATATAGACTCAGGCAAATTTGGGAAGGATGATTTTTTAAAAGAGTATTTCAGCTTTAACCCTGTGCTGCTTTTCTTTCCTTGGTGTTCAGTCTGAACTGTGCAAAAAACAGTTAGGAGATTATACAGTTATCATCTTGATGCAATTTATGGGTCTTTAAAACAAGAAAGTATTTATATTGTGGAGTCATCGGAACTACTGTCACATATTATTGCTCGGCTTCAATTTCTTTTCTTGCTATTTCTTTTACACACCCAAAGGGCTTAAAAATTGCAACAAGCAGTTTATCTGATAGTCTAAATGTTATAGCAGTGCATGCTTTGCAGATATACTTGAAACAGAGAGAGCAAGGTAAATATACATCTTGTATTGCTTTTCCAGGATGCCAAAATCAGGCTGAATAGCAATAGATGCAGCTTGTCAGAGTCATCAGTGACTATCAGCAACACACACTAACAGGTTGAGAAGAGCAAATTAAAGACTGATAATCCAGGCCACTTGCTACAGATCCCTTGACTAAACTGCAAAGACTATTTCACCTCATGGGGAAGTGTAAAATGAATGCTGCATCTGCCCAGATACAGAATCAGAGACTACTGAACTGAAAAGAGGTACATGATAAACTGAGGGGTGACAGACTGTAGTCAACAGTGACAGAGATTCGCTTTCTCCTCCATTGTTTGAAGTATCAGGAGGTAAAAGAAATATTTCCCCTACCTATCATGAAGTACAAAAGACAAGTTACCAGAGACAGATGTCAGAAACTTACACCTGATCCAGGAAATAAAGAGAAAAAGGATGAGACAAACTTACTAATGTTGACAGTGTGGTACAGTCCTATGAGTGGGACGTGGAGATTCAGATGTCTCCTGCCTCTGACAGTATCGAGGAAATCCAACATTCTCTCACATTTCGCTACTAATTACACAATGTCTTTTCAATAAAATCTTGCTAAACAAGGTCTTTTCAATACTGAAAAGGCAGCCTATCTCATTCATACCAGTCAGGGTAAAGAATTAAGAAACATGGAGAGCAAGTTCCATTCCCATTCAATTAGAGGACAGAACTGCCAATGCCAGTTGGACCAGCTGGAGCATAAAGATGATCCCACCATGGTGGCATATGATGCTCTTTTTTCCTGCTGGAGTTGTGTATGTGACAGACCTTTGTATACAAGACTGCTATTCTCAACTGCACTGAAATAAGTCCACAGAAAATTTTCATCCCAGCCTTCCCAAGCATGGCATACTGTCAACACAATGCAACAAGTTAGATAATAACACAGAATTTTAAGTCAAAACAACCACACTATCCACAAACAAAACTTAAAAAAACCAAAAATCCACAAACAAAACCAAAACCCCGCCACTATCACCACCCCCCAAAAAAACAAACCCAAAACTAAAAACCACCAAAAACCCCAACAAAATTTAAAAAAAAAAAAAAAATCTAAATTCCAGGAAGCTCTGGGAAGGCAAAAGGAAGATAAACTGCATTTTTAGTCACTACCTAAAACATTTTTACCTCCACTGCAAAAACCTGCAGTTGCATTCACACATTCTGAAATTACTTTCAGGTAGCCAATATTTCAAAAATGTGAATCACTGCCTTGAGTCATTTCACACCTGGATTCCGTTTTTCTAACCATTGTCAAATCTACAAATGACTGATATTTAGAAGTAGGAATATGAGACAGGACCTTGGCTATCATCCATATTAAATAGTGATATCACATTAAAATAAACAAACAAACAAACCCAATCACCCAACAAAAGCTATTGTGTTACTGATGAGTTTTGCAAAATTTCAGATTCATCTTTTCTTTTCTAACAGGTACCTTTTGAATAGAGATCCATTTTCACACTTTTTACTGGTCCAAAGGCAAGCAATTTCTAGAAAGGTAACAATGAAACAGACTAATTTCATCAGTCTTATCCTGCTTGAAATAAAAGATTGTTCTTTATGGTATTGCCAGCTGGCTTCTATGGACTCAGATTTATGAGTCTTTTTTGAAAAGTTAGATTAGCTAAGGATGCTGGCTTATGAGAAGACAGGTATTAGCTCTCAAAACTAAGATATTCACAAACATCTCGCCCTGATACAGTACCAAACACTGCTGGTGTACATGTCCAGAAACGCTTCTACAGTACTGTCTAGCTATATCTGTGCCTTTGCTACAGTATCTTGCAAAGATTACCACGTAATAGTTTCTATTGGAGACTATGACTCATTCACATATTATCAGAAATGGTTTGAGTCAAAGGCTGCTTTCACTAACACTTGTCCTAAAGAAATTGGCTTAACAGTACTATGAATCAATCTACTTCCACATTAAAATACTTATTCAAAAAGAAGAGAAAATTGTATAGCACTTTAAGAGTCTTCCACTAACGACTAATGCCTGTTGTATTAAAAGTATTCTGTTCCAGCTGCAGAAACTGCCGTAGTAATAATGGTGGCCAGACAAAAAATAAAACTAAACCTCGATTTCCATTTAAATAGTATGCTTACAACTGGAATTATTTGTATTTATATATTTCCTCTTGGGATGCATTCCTGACACAGGGGATCTTTGGCTCCTGTAACCCTATTGCAGCATTTTTATACAACAGCAATTCAGGTACACACTATAGTTTAGAGAACATTTCTAGCCCATGGGAATGAGTTTTCCACTCATGTAACTTTAAGGACACAGAGTGCTATTGCCTGCAAAGTAGTAATAAAGCCCTTCCTTGACTCATTTGGTTCAACCACAGCTCTCAAGTCTATCTGTTCCACTTGTTTAGTAAACTCACAAAATGCAGCAAATTGCTTCTCTTCTCTTTCTATCTGAATACTGCTCAGAGGACCACAGAAAAGGGTCTGTTTCCAGTTTCATATTAAAACCTCTCCATCAGTGTCAGTGCTATGACCAGTAACAGCAGAATTAGGCTGGGCATCTCTTGAGTGTTTTTAGGTACCATGGCAACATAACAACAGTAGGCCTGGATATGAAGGTGTAATGTTACCATCTATTTACACAACCTCTAATAAACAACAGCTTTGTGCTTCCTGTTAAAAGGAAATTAACCTAAAGAATGAAAAAGGAGTTTAATCTATTTCTAAAGAACAGCAAAGGCTCCAAAGTTTTGTCATGATGACATTCCATCTGGACAGAGAATGCACACGTGCACCACAGAGAGGGATAAATTCAGAGTAACAAAACCTAAACACACCTGATATTACGCCATCAAATTCTAACATTGTCATCATTCCCATACTACATATTCCAGAGAAATTAAACAATATGTCCAGGAATTTACACGTAACAACACTCTTTAGTCCTGTAATGGCCAGCTCTTGAGTATACTGGCAGGATACTGCCACATACAAACAAAACCAGAGAGTGTATTGCCACCAACCAATTGACAGTTGAGAGAGGATTTTACTAATGTATATAAATAGCTAAAGGGAGAGTGTCAAGAAGATGGAGCTTTCTTCTCAGTGGTGCCAAGCAATAAGACAAGAAGCAACAGGCAGAAACTGATGCACAGGAGTTCCACCTAAAGGTGAGGAAGAATGTAGGTGTAGAGAGCTGAGCATTTTCAACTGGGAAACAAATGACATTATGTGCCAGATAAAAAGACAAAGAAATGTAAACCGTCCAAACCTGTTTGCCATTGTATCATTACATTACACTGAATTTCATTGTTCCCACTTTCAACTGTCCAAGATCAGCCACTTACAGAAATTATGTTCTTAAATTTAACTGTGTCATCCTTATTTAAAATGAGAAACTTTAATGTTTGGTGCAACTCCATCTGTCTGCTTTCATTTAATAGAAATTTCTTTATGTGGCTAGAGGATAAATTCCATATCTTAGATGGAAATTTCCATAGCTAAGATGGAGAAAGTATAAACCTATTAACATCATCATAACTATTGTTTCTGACTCTGAAACACACCATTACATCCAAGGTGCAGTACTAAACTGTAGCAGGTTCTTTCAGGTTACTCCCAGCCAAGCAGAATTACTTTAGGGACCTTTTTAAACATCAGTTTTTCTGAACACAAAATGAAACTATGCTGTATGTTTTGGCTACTCACAACAGCACCTTTACATTATGTCTGGCTCTTGATTGCTCTTAGTGTGAGCAAATTGCAGAGCACACTGTTAGGGATTTTCACTTTATGCGAAGGATGGGAATTTATTGCTGGTTTTATGCTAACACATTGGTGTTCTGAGTATTTCTAACATATTGTTGCATTTGTTATTAATAGAGCAGTGTGCTGGGGAGGGATTAAGAATCGATAAAACACTCTTACATCTGCATTTATAGTATTTAAAAATAAGGTAATACATACACAGTCCACAGGGTTTACTCAGAGAGATGTGTTTCATGAGCAAACTCTTCATTCTGCCTTGGGCAGGAAGCAGGTCATGGGTATGGAAAAAGGGTATCATTTGAATGTGATGATGAAAATAAGAAATTTAGAAGCAATAAAATCTAAAGGTTGAAAAATGCTAAAACTGGAATAATTTATATTCTATAGAGCAACTTTTAAGAGTATTTGACTGTCTAAAGATGGCAAGTCACGGGATTCCCATTAGAGTCTCAATCTCAATCACTTTAAACTTCTCCCAGCTCACTAAATAAAAGCACCTACACCACAAACTAAAACCACAATTAGTTTGACAAGGTCTGAGATACAATAACATTTCATGCAGGTCTAACATAAGACCTGAGTGGGTGCAGAACCTAATTCCTAGGCAGCCAGCAAAGGTTGCATATACATGTGAGTGTTTAAGTGGAGAGAATGGTGCACAAACACACTACTCTGTCTAGCTCTGAATTTTCCCAGTCTCCACACCAAACTTCCCTTTTGTCACCGTCAGGGATCTTCTTATATCTCTGTTCCACCTATTCTGATAAACCCAGATTTTGTCTTTTCTGAGGTTTGTGTGGACCAGGAACTCCACACCATCACCACTTCAGAGATCCCCACCTGCCCCTCCTGTTGTGCTGTCCATCATCACGTTTCCTACCAAAGGGCCACACACTCCTGCTTGCACCAGTCACGTCCAATCTTTTTATGCCTTGGCAAAGCACTCACCAGTCAGCAGGATGTATTGCATGCCTTTTGCAGGTTTCCAACTCCTATTGGGAGAGCACCTCAACAAACCTAAGCAACATGAAAGGGGAAGAATCTGCCAAAGGACTGTTCACAAATTTGCACACCAGCAGCTACCAGGGAGCATAAAAGATTTTTGTATATTCTGTCTAAGGGCATTTTGATGGGTGAAAGGTTAGTAGCTAGGGTGGAGAGTTAAGGAAAAGGCATGAGTCTGCCTGTACCCAAGTAACAAAGTAGACTGTGAAATGCCCCTGCAGTTGCGCCTGGCTTCTCCCACAAGCATCAGCTTCTTACTCATCACAAAAACTTATCTCCAGATTCAAGTCTCTCCCTTCTCTAATCCCTTGCAAAAGACATTTTCCAACACCTCTACCCTTATTCACTCTCTCTACCTATCTTGCATTGTTTCGATCTTCTTGGTTCTATTTAAAAATTACCAGTGTATCTAAAACAAAACATGTTAATGTTCCTCTTTTATAATCTCATGTGCCTTCTGGACTAAACCTTGCCTAAGGACTCCAGTTAGTGTGCAGGAACTAGTGATACAAATAATATAATTATTTACTGAGAACTAGCAAAAGAAGAAGTAAATTGGTACCAAGAAAGCAACTTGTTTCTAAGGACCTTGTACAGGTCCTAATTTGTGGCTTTAGCTGCAAAGGTGTTCACAGAAGTCAACAGCTCTGGACCTGACAATCTGGAATACAGCTATATCACAATAATTAGATGACAAAAACTTCACTCCCTTTGGTTAGAGAAATTTGTACTTGCGGGTGTGGCAGTAAACAGAGTATATGTTACAGTCAGTCCTGAGTGACGTTTCTCTTAGTGCCATTTTTTGGACTCAGAAATGTACCACTTCCTGCAGGTGCCAGATTGGTTTCAAGCATTTGTGGATGGGAGCGCTAAACTATGTAGATAAATTTCAAAAGATGAATGAGCATCTGCACTCCAATATAATTTATATGCAATAATACATGTTATTTATACGCTCTGAAGGCTCTGCAAGCCAAAACATCACCATTTTGTCTATTTTCTTATGTATAAATAAGAGATAGGATTGTACAGAAATTATATTGGAGAGCAAAGGCTCATTTATCTTATTAAGTTTACTTGCATACCCTTTACACTAGGAAAAATAATACCATCCACAATTTACAGAGAAATAAAAGCAGTCAGATGAAAGGCTTATATAAAAGTGTTATGGTAACATGTTCAAATTAGGTAAGTTCAGCCTTTTTCAAATTCATTAATAACCACTATAAACTAAATCCAGTTTTAACTCTACATGTGAAGAAAACATGATTGCAAAGGCTGATCAAGCTGAAAACAGAACAACTCTTGCACGTGGGGCCAAATATTTCTTTCACTTACAGCAAGATAAGAGCTAGGGACTGAAAGCTATTCTTCTAGTCTTGCACCGATTGAAGTCACAACATGATCTGCTCTAAGGAAAGAAACACTTGCTCAAGCTTGAACTATCTCTAGACTCAAGCATGTGTAAATTGAAATATCATTTCTAACACCACAGCTCATCTCCACTATGCATAACTAACTCCTGCACAAAAAGAACTTACATAATATACTTATTTATGACCAGCAATTAAAAATTCACTCTTCTTATGTCAACTGATTATAATTAACATCCTTCAATTACAGCATTTGGAAGAATATATTTTGAAAATATTTTCCCAGTCTTTGTAATATAAACTTCAATTTTTTTTTTTTTGGAATAGTAAGTCCAACATTAGAAGGTCAGATCCCTCTATCCACCTGATAACCACCTCTTTCTTTTTATACAATTTAGTAATTTAATGCATAAGCCCCTATGGTTTCTGTTTCATGTTCTGGGAAAACCCACAGTTTTAATGACTAGGTGGGGTTACTGTTTTCTTGTAGAAGAATTAAGACTGACAAAACCACCAGAACACAGATGATGTCAGAAAAGCTAGTCCAACACCACTGAGTTTAAAGGAGACATTTCAGCTTAGATATCAACAATTAAGTCAATAGTTGTGCTCATTCTCCCCTAACTGATCTCTCCGCTTACATTTTTAAACCTTGTCTTTGTCACACTTGAACTTAATAGCACCTTTAATACAGAAAGAGCCCTGGGATTTCTTACTTTCAAAAGAGATGGGCTAAAACTATTTGAAACTGAAAAATACACCAAATTCCACATGAAAATGACAGGGTTTAGAGCACTTTTCCTCTTACAAGTTAGAAAAGGAGACATCAGCCTGGTGAAGGAAGACCCAAATCAAAGAACACCACAGTCCTTTCTAAAGAGGATTCTTATTTTTTCTACCATACAGACATATCAAACTTCTTCTCAAAGTAAAGAATCAGAGAAGGATAAATCAAAACAATTCAAAATTTCCTTAGATATTCTGGAAAACCCCATTTTCAAAAGACACAATTTTAGAGAAATCAAAGCTAGAATCTAGGTCTCCTGCTTCTCCAGTCACAAATATAATTACTGGTTATACTTTCTTCCATGGGATGCAATTCTTTAGATACCAGTTCTCTAATGGTCTGGTTAAAACCAGGACAGGGTGCTCAGACTTCTGCTACACATAAATAAGTGATGTTCAAGTGCACTGTGGGATGAAAGCTTTATAGATCTGAAAATATTTTTCATGTGCCCAGTTTTGCAGCATATACCTGCTTAAATCCTTATGGCAACATCACATGGCCACAGTCAGAGAGTTCCCAATCCACCAGTCTATTCCTTTTTTTCTCTACACACATTCCTAGTACCAAACAGCAGAACTAACATTTGAGAAAATGACAAAAGAAGATAAAGCATTTCTTAAAATATAAACAGCCAGAAGCAAATGCAATCACACTATTTCTATACTTTGAAAGGCTGCAAATAAGTACAGGAATACCTCATTTAAACTACTGAATTGAGCTTGATATCCAGGTCTGGGTAAGCTGACTTCTGACGGTGACTTTTTTATTCACGACAGTAAAAGAACATCTCTATGTTCACAAATAGTATTTCAGAATTTTTTTGCATTAGAAAATTAAGAAAAAAAAATTAAATGCATCTTAATTAGATATAGCCAGAACAGATTTTAATTCTTATATATTATAATTAAAAAAAGAAGGCCATTCATGAATGCAGCCTGGAATGTCCATTCCAAGTTGAAAGAGGGAAAGTAACTGACAGCAGACAGGAGACTTTCACTGGTACAAATGCATTATCCAGAGTTTCTTAGCTAGAGCCCATTCAACCCATGGACCATGAAAATAGCTTCCCCTCCACCCCAAAGAAGAAAGGTTAATATCTAGAATAAAAAAATGCTAGGTTAAATGTAAAATTTAAAATGTAACTGTTTCTCCAGGTGCTCACAGATGTCAGGTGCCCTCTTGAACATGACTTTCTAATACATGTCAAAACCATTGCACATTTTTTTGACACCCCAATCAGGAATTTGCGGGACAGTCAAGGCTCTTGCCACCATTCAGATGCCCAAAAAAATTGGATGGGACACTCCAGATGAAGGGTGCCAATCCAGGTAGGCTTGGCTAGGAACAGAGATGGATGGAAGAGGCAGTCCTTTTTCAGCATGATGAACATGCAGAATGGCTTTTGCACTGATATCTCATGAAAAGGCAGAGCAGAGGAACAAAGGTCATACTAACATTTAAAAGCAATGTTTTGTCTAAACTGTTCTTTCTTAAATTTGAGAAGAGCGTGTTGGTAGGGGCTTTTTTTGTCTGTTTAAATTACACATATACATGAAAGAAAAGATGATGGAAGATAGATATAGCTCCTCTCAGAAATACACAATTTCCATCCCTGTCAGGAATTCTCTCTGCAATAGCTATGAAAAGATTACTGCCTGCATTTCAGTTAGGGAGCTGAAAGCAGGAGCAAACAGGACTCCAGTCCAGCAAAACCATATTTTTATTATTGTAGCAATTTCTAGTATGGGAACAGTAGGAATTTACAGTCAGTATTGACTATCCCCCTAAGTGCTACCACTTAGATAAGTTTGTACTTAAAAGATAATACATGCTGAGTTGGATCAGTAACTTCTTGTCATTCCACTCACCCACACATACCTTTATGTCTAATTTCCAAGCCTGGGAAGAAGGCTACAAGCTTAGCATGGAGACAGGAGCCCTTTCTCTGGAACAGGGTACGCACAGCTGAGCACCCGTTGCGGTCACCACACCGTCACAATCTTCAGACATTGTTACGAGACAGGTAGGCCTGTGGAAATCTGGACTTAAGCTAATCTAAGAACAGACTTGTTTTAGCAGCATGGAAGCTGATTCACTCTGTTTTGCAAGCAGATTTCACATCCAATGCGAAGCTTAGTGCTGCTGCGGTCAGATCACAAACATTTCAGCTGACTGATTTGAAATCAGTTCATGCAACGCTCTTCCTCAGCAGCTCTCAGACAGCCCTGCTACTCCAGCAGCCACCTCACACCCCACCACTTTGACAAGTACTTCACCACTGAGAGGGGACATTGCCCAGGAGCTCCTGGGAACACAGTGAAGGAATGTGCTAATGAAATGACAGTTCAGCCCCATGGATGTAACACGAAGATCCACTGAGCCAGCTTCATCCAGGGAAGGTGCAGACAGAGCAGAGAGCAGAAATGACACTTGCACCAGTCTGTGACACCTCTGCAGGATACATTATGGTAATCCCAGGTTTTGTCATCTTATCATCCCTGCTCCCCACGCAGTCAGCTCTTTCCTGGCTTAGAGCATCCCCAGCACCACAACAGCCTTACCTGACATCCCCCAATGCACTGACACTGTCAATCCCTACCACTCTTTCCTTCCTTACAAGATACAACCCACCTGCAGCCCTCCCTTTGACGAGGCTTTCATTTGGTTATAAACTCTTTTGGGCAAAGATGATCTTTTATTATGTGTTGGTACAGTGCCCAGAAAAATGGAGTTCTGATCTCAAGGCAGTACTGTAACATAAATAACAATAATTCACTCCTACTAGCCTTCAGTAACTCCAGGGGTTTCACTGGGAGATCGCAAGTCATGCTAACATGCATTTCTACAGCACAGAAATAAATCATTTTTGCACATTCCAGTATTTTGGGAAGAAGGAGGAAACAGAAAATGCAAAATGAATCTAAAACACATTTGATTCTTCAAATCTATAATAAATCTAGATGATTTACCAGAACATAAAATTCTCACATGCAGAGTCAAGGACTGAATATTCTATTCATGTGCAAGAGTCACTTATTCATTTATAATTAGATAAAATGAACTGCAATTTTTTAAGAAAAAAATTTGCATGCGGCAACAGTAATGTATTACAGAAGGGTGGCACTTTGTTACCATCCATTTGTTAGTCAGGACACTGGAGCTGCAATTTAATAGACAAGAAATAAGTACAGTAGAGGAAGGGAAAAAATTAAATTCCGCGTGATCAGCAAGGTTTCGAACAATCGCTAGCCAACTGAAGTGGGTGCCATATCTATAAGTCATTTTGTTTTATAGGCCATTAGGATCTCCTGAGAGAGGCTGCATGGAGACCGCTGCTTTTTGTTGAAATTAAAATGTCAGAGAAAAAGAAATAGAACAAAACAGGGAATCTGCAATTAATTACAAGGCCATAAAAATTCAATAATCAGGAGGCAGTGCTGCTGTAGGCACAGCGGTATCTGATTCAGGCTAACAGGAATGGAATACATTAATCTTTTCAAATTAGTTTTTTAATCTGACAGGGATATATAGTGACGTGTTCTTTTACTGTTTGAGCTGAGCCACTGTCTAATATATAATGCTGAGTGTCTGGAATTAGGACATCTATAGCCATTTTGTGACTACAACATTTTCACGGCATTTATTCAATCCTATCTGTACACCTGTCCTACTGTAATCAGGCAAAACATGTTCAAAGTTCATATCCTAGATACTGCTCATGAAAAAAGAATTAAAATGCTGAGATTAAGACAAAATAGCAGGTCTCCAAAACAAGGTTGGCTCAAGGCTGCTTAAAATGACAGTCTGATCTTCGGGATATATCACCAGGCTTTGAAACTGGCTTCCCATTCCTTGTCTACATTGAATTCTCCCTTTCCTTTCCCCACCAAAAGCGACTTGCAAAGAGACTGTCTCCATGCTGCTATGTTTTGCATCCTTCAGTCCTATAGAGCAAAGCCCTAAGAGTTTCAGAGATTACAGGACTCCTTGTTTATTTTTCCCATTAAATACCCATTACACCCCTCAGACCTACTCTCCTGCTGAAAGCTTCACCAGTCGTCCCAGCAGCCCTTTTAAGGAGCCCCAAAAACACACTACAGAGTCTCACATACTACTTAAACTCTCGAGGTGGATGAATGCTTAGTGGACACCAGTTATCCAAAGCATGTGTTCAGTCTCAGAGGAATATACAAAGACTATTTGACCCTAGATTTTTAAACAAACATCATCTCCTATTTGTAGCTAGGCTTTACCCTCTAATTCTACTCAAATTACATTTTGGAAAAAAAGACTTTACAATTAAATGAAAACCCAGGAGTCAGGTCCTTCTTTCTCAACCTGCCCAAAGATCTCTTTCTTTTTAAAATTATGTAAACCCCCCCACAAAGCCTACTTCTACACTTTCTCTCACATGATTCATTGGAAAAAAGGCACAGAAAATCCTCCTTTTACTTTGTTCAGAAATCACTTTTCATGTTTTCTAAGAAGAGTCTTTTTACAAGGCATCTCTCTAACGCTGCCCTACTGAAAACAGCAATATGATTATCAAAGCCTACTGGCTCCAAACTTTCCTGTAGGTGGCTAAAATCACTGTCCTCCTGTTTGTCCTGGGTGCACTGGGCACACTCATTTTGCTCCATTTGAGGTTTCAGTCCTGTGAGGACACAATGGAAGAAAAACAACCTCCCCAGGTGAACGTTAAATGTCTAAGCTCAGGTTGAATTAAGACTTTACACCTTTGCTAATTCTATTTTTATTTTACAGATATTATTTTTTTCCAATCAAATTCCAGCACACTCACTTGATAAGATGTTTTTCAGTTCTTCACAGTTCCTCGATGTAAAGTAACATCATTTATACATTCATTGCTTTTTCCTTCAAGGCAGAATAAATGGGCATGGATGCATTCTTTTCATGAATCCTTCAAAAGGATAAATAATATGTTCTTGTGGACGCAGATGAAAGAAAGGGAATGAAGAAACAAGAAAACAAAGCCTAACATTTTGAGTTAGGATTTGCAGGTCAAAAGAAATAGTAGCTCCATTTAGGAAACATTCCAAGCATAGGAAAGGGTACAAAAAGCTTCCTTCAATAGGCATTAATGATTTTCTATACATTAATTTTCTTTCAAATCATGATGACAGCAGGGCTCTACCTTCTGTGGTTAGCTTATCTAACACTTCTCCTACAAGTGTACTCCATCATATTTATGCACATGAGCACATCCACACTCAGTGACAGAGGGTAAAAACTTACCTCCACTGAAGTCATCAACAATAATTATACGTGCAGCAAGAACTTCTCCCTAGATCTCTACAATGAATTGATCTGTCCTAGCTCTCTACTATCCCTCTGTTTAAAAACATGCTTTAGCAATTTCAACGCAAGATAACTACACTTTCTCATCATAATCTTCCATTACCAAATACCTCTCAACCAAATGGGACCCAAGATGCACTTTTCTGACTACAAAAGCCATGTGTAGCAAGAACATACCCTTGAAAATGTTTGAACACAGCATCCATTCCATCTTAGTCCAGAACAACTTGAATGTGGAAGACAAGAGCAGTGTAGGCAACCAAAATTTCAGGGGAAATTCAGGCAGACATATTTCCTGAACAGCCTGTAGTGCTGTGGTTCTCATCTCTCCTACACTTACAGTGCTTCATGGGAGGCACTGCATAATGAACACGCCAAGGAGAATTAACTCTCAGGCTCGTATCCTAAATGTGGCCTCACCAGCTAAGAGGTAAAATCAGAGCTTAAAAAACTGGTTTAAAATTAATACATTAAAACATTTCCCTGTTCATAAAGTGCAACGAGCATGTTGAACAGAATATTACTTCCATAAATGTTAATGGCTCAAAATTATTTGCAGTATCATCACAGCTAGTTGCCCACCACAAGTGTTGAATACTTAGAACAAGCTGGGTCTCCTTGCTCATACAGTTTACTTTTCAGTCCTAATGAGACAAGCATAAGCAATTGGAAAGACACAAAAAAGAAATGTCAAATTCAAAAAGCTTCCAATACACTACTACTGCTGTTTCAAGAAAAACAAAGCATGAACAGAGCTATCATAGAGGGGGCCTCAATACAAACTAATTTATTTAAAAATTTATAAAAGAACTTCAAATGTCAACCTATTGCACTATTGTCCAGCTCTGCTTGACACAGCATGACTTTGTCTACACAACTCACTGACAGTTTTGAACACTGTTTCACAGCTGTGCAGCACTATTTAGAGTCAAGTATTAGCAGCACTGAAAGCCAGCCCAGTAGATTTAAACAGCAGATACCCAGCTCTGAAATGAATAAAGCTTGAAAGACAGTGGCTGTAACCTGTGCCAGTATCCTCACACCTCTGCTACTGCTGAAGTTGCACCAGTGATAGTGACTAGGAGAACTTTTTTTTTAAACGCTCTAACTTATATACAGCATCCACAAGAAAGTGTAGAATGGTTCCCTTGACTCTTTTTTCCTACTGTCCAGACTCTGAGGATAAACAGATGTCTCTTGAAACATGTCCTGCTGGCAAGAGACAGCAGCCTTTAATTCATTTAGGACAATGACACATTCCAGTGTAAATATTCATTGCGACTTATGGGGAAATTAACCATGCAGCTCTGATTAGCAATAACAGAGACGCGAACAGCCAGTATCTACAACAAAAAATGGATATTAAACATACCCCATTGTTTCTTGCGGTCCCTTTATTTTAACAGAAAAGTAACACATCCTAAAAAATGCCAAAAAGAGAGAAAATACTTTCCAGTTGTCTAGCATTCTATTCAGCTAAACTAAGTGTTTAGGCCTTGTTATATCCATAGGACTTATTATATTTATATACAGATGATAACCTGACATCTGTTAACATAAAAAAAAAACAAAGCACATTTTCAGGCAGTCTTTCAGTTGTAAGACACATTCCTGGTCTATCAAGATTTTTTTTTATATAAGAGTTTTCAAGTAATGTATATGTTCATCGTATGATACCAGATAAGATACAAAAAGTACAATATTATAACCAGTTGATACGAGAACAAGATAATGAAATAATGTTTAACCAACCTGAAAGCCTTCTACAAGGTGACTAGGCTTATTAGACGCAGGAAGAGAAGTGGATTTTGTTTCTTGACTTGCAAGATATCTGACACTGGCTGTGGTATAGACTGATACCTGGCTGAACTGCCTGGCTCACACAGCTGTGACCAGTGCATGAAATCCAGATGGAGGCCAGTCACTGATGCTGTAACCTCAGAGGTCAGCACTTGCATCAGTACTGTCTAGGATCTCCATTAATGACCTGGATGACAGGACAGAATGCACCCTCAGAAAGTTTGCAGATGATAAATTGACAGGAGGGGTTGACACATGGGACCACAATGTTGCCACTCAGAGGAACCTTGACATGAAGAAATTGGTCAGTGAGAGTCACATCAAGTTCAACCCATCTGGAGTGCTGTATCACTGTGGAGCCCTCCAGGAGGGATGGGGGAGGGAAGGAACAGACACCAGCAGACTAGACCAAATCCAGCAAATGTCCACATAGATGGTCACAGGATTGGAGCATTGGTTGTCCAAGGAAAAGCTGAGAGAACTGAGTGGGACTGCTCAGCCTAGAGAAGAGGAGGCTCACAGGGGATCTTATTCATGTATATAACTAAACAATAAAAGCAAGTAACGATGACAGTTCCAGGTGCTGTAGCAGTCAGTGAAAGACAGCTGGCATAAACTGACATACTGTATGTTCCATTTAGCCTTAAAAGAAAAAAAAAAATCACATTTTTACTGTAAGGGTGATTAAACTCTGCAAAAACCTGAATAAAGAAGAGTTCTTGGAGTTCTGCTTAATCCTTGGAGTTCTGCCTAGTCTGACTGGACATGATCCTGAGCAGCCTGCTGTAGTTGACCATGGTTTGAGCAGGGAGATCCTTTCCAACTTCAACTACTTGGGGCTTCTGTGAATAATTCAGTATGTAGGTATCATAAAGATGGCTACTTGCACTATGATATCCAATACAGGGTCCAGCCATGAATGCAAGTTGAATATTAACATGTATATGTTGGGGGCAGGGTAGGAGAAAAGGGGGGAAATAGAAGTCTCTCTCATCAAGACATTGCTCAGCTTCTCTTGAAAAAAATAATACATTTAATAAATCAGTTCTCTGCTCTGATAGCCTTACAGGATCACAAACTGGCAACAAATTCTATTTCCTCAGCACCCTTTAGGATATGAAGACATACACTTTAGCCTTCTGTCTATTAACAATATGGACTCAGTTTCAGCTTTCTCCAGACAATCAGAAATCTGGAAATTGCTTTGCATGTTCGAGACAGGTATCCTGCTGCATTCATTCTCACCATGTGACTACCTCTAGGCCTGTGATACAAGTACTCACTCTATGTAGGAGTAATGAAAATTTTTGTGTTTTTAACATACATAGTCTCACTCATTTGATGTGCCACCATTAATTCTTCTGGTAGGCAAATAGAAGAACAAAGAGTAGATGAGCATGAAAGCAAAGCAGGCCAGAAGTTGGGTTTTGCACATAACTGAAAGAGAATAGCAGTGAACACAGAACCCCAACCTGCTGGGATAACAGAAAACAGTCAGAAAAAAAAAAGCAAAGAAACCTGTTTCACACGAATTATTCAGAAAGGCCAACTATACATACTACCTGAAAATACACTTTATAAGCCTGGATGTCCCAAAGTGCTTATATTCTGGGCATTCAAATTCAGCCTGTAGTACTGAGGCATCTCAAAATCCCATGACTGGAAAGGGAAGCAGGGAGTGGGGGTGGGAAAAAACAAACAAAAAACAAACACCACCACAAAAAGCCAGGAAAAAGGTTAGAGCTAGCCTAACTTAGCCAGGAAAAAGGCTAGAGCTGAGCTAGAAATAACACCTAAAGGTCCTGAAAGAGAACATGATATAGGTGAGCTCAGCTCCATGACAAATGCTGGATTGACAGGAGAATGGAAAAAAAATGAACAAAAGTGAGCGTTCCAATAGCTGAATGGTTCTCAGAAGTCATCTCTGCCCAAGAAGTCAACCATTAAGTGTCATTTTGACACTCTGTTCAAATCCAGAAACCTTGTAGAAAACACTACCTTCAATCTACTGAAAATTAATTTAAAATGCAGTCCATGTTTTGGCATTTCATATTGACACAGCATGCCCTGTCTCTCTGTTTTACTCTCACATGTGCAATAGCAACACCAACCTTTCAACAATACACCAAAATAACAGATGGCGCTGGCAAAAGAAGCCAAAAATGCAGCATGGGACCTTACTCTGACTAGCTTATGGTGTCAAGAGACAGAGTAGTATAAGTACATCACTTACGAAAAAAATATTTTGGTTGCATGAGCCAGGAAACTTGATGATTTAATAGACAACTTGTGACTAATCCATTGTCCTTTGAGCCTTTGCTAGGCTACCACTATTATTTTACATTCTCAAAACACCTTCAACAGCCATTCTCCACTACCACCACTTCTTAATCTTGATGTGCAATAGCCTCCAGAAAGGTGCCAAGAATTGCACCAGTCTCTGCAATAGCATTGCTTGCCCAGAGCTTCCATTGATAAAATATTCTCAATTGCAAAGAACTGACAATCATGTGGGCAAAATGACAGCTCTGATTTCTAGTCTTTTGCTCAGATGCATCTGTGGTTTGGCTGGAACAGCTTACAAAAGAATGTGAATCAAAAGGTGAAAGTACTTTATATAAATAGATATAAATATATCCATAAATAGATATAATATATCTATATCTAACAAAAAACTATGTAAATGCCTTGCACACTTCATAGCCTCTCTTTTGGCTCCAATAGTAATAGAGGGAAGATGTTTCAACTCAGCTGCTGTAGATCAGCAACCCATTATTTCTGTGCAGCATTACCTTGGTGCTATCCAAGAACCACAGAAATTAGAACCACACCAAAAAATTTCATTGTTTTCACATGACAAAACATACTGATGCAGCACTCTAACCACCACATGCATATTTCCTAAATGGCAGCACAGCATTCAAAACAATTCATTCAAAGTATTTAGAATATAGAGGTATATATATTTAGAATATAGAGGTGGATAGGATGAGGGCAGAGGGAGCACTGACTGGCTGCTGGAAGGCCATGGTAAATATATCTCTTGTAACTCACACAGCAAGGAGGAGGCTGGGCTCAGAGAAGACTCCATAGCAGGATATACAGCGCTTTCCTCAGTGTGTACTGGCCTACACTAGGCAAGCTCAAACACTCAACATGGGCACTCAAAACCACTGTTATAAGAATGCTACAGTGCTTTATTTTTTGCCCAGTCACTCCTACATTATTCCCCCTCGAGCTACCCACAGAGAAGTAAGCCTCATCATGTGAGGTGTTTAGAAACAGACTGGACAAGCATTAGAAGCTGTACTCCAGGGGACTGGCCTCAGGGGACAGATTAGATGACCTCATGCAAATCTTTTTTTTCTCTCTAATTTATGCAGTTGGATGAATACTCATCTCACTGAAGGCTCATCAAGGGTGCAATGATTGCAATAATCATGATTTGATACAACAGTTTTCTTCCAAATTAGATGGCTAATACAGTCTTTGTCTCATTCCTGTCTTCCTCCCCCCAACTCTAATTAACTTCTCTGTGCAGTGGCTCAGGAATGCATGTAATCCCTCCTAGAAGGGTTTTTTCCTAATCCTCCACGACAGGACTCACAGCATGATGATATGGACTCCAAAGACAGATGATCCGGTGCAACTAGAGAAGCATGCAGCAGGCTTGCTGCAAAATCCTACCACGTTCTGCTCTGCAGCAATGATGAGTTTGAGGATCACCATTTTTTATTTGTTTTGCTTCTTTGGTTCTGGTTTGTTTGTTTTTTACATTAGCATCCAATTGATTTCTGAGTTGATTAAAGAAACAGGTCAGGAACTCAGGAACTGTCCAGTTGTGCGGGATTAGCATCAGACAGGTGGAGAAAATTAAAAGGCACAAAGCTGATGTTTAAGGGGTCAAACTGAACTGCCATCCTGTCTTCACTAAACACCTGAGCCTTGTGAGGAATCTCAGTAACTCCAGCCGCAGAAACAAGACTTTCAGAAAAGCTGTAGCAGTAGCATGAAACAGCATAGAAGCTAATCTGAACTCCAGTCTGGATGCTAACAGCTAAATTAACTCATAATTATTTCCTTCAATGATTTTGAGTGAAAGGAAACTAAGGCAAGTTAAAAATAATCCAAAAGATTCACATGAGTACCACAAAAGGCTGATAAAGGAAAAAAATAGGTCAGAGTGGAAGGAAACTATCTTCAGAGTAAAAGGGAGCATCACAGATAGGTGAAAACACAGGAAAACGAATCTAAATTAAGCTACCAGAAGTGACCCTGAAGATAATCAAGAGTCTGTTTTAAAACAATATGATAAAGTAGATGGGGGAGAGACTCGAAGGTGACAGTAAATGTATAAAAAGTTGCATTTTAAATGTTAACTGAAAAAAATCCACAATTTTCAATGAAAAACAAATTAAACTAAAAAGTTCACAAATAAGATGGGAGTAAGAGATTAGCAGGATGGAGCCTGCTGAACCCGAAGCATTAAACTTGGTATTAAATAATACCAGTAATCAATTAAGACTATAGGTCTAGGAACAAATAAAAATTTCACCATCCAGTAAGCTCCAGGAATCCAAAACACATTCCCCTTATAGGTTACAAGGTAAATTGTACAACATACTGAAATGAGTGTTGTTGAAAATACAAAAGTCAAAAATAAGAGAGCATATTTCCATGGTTTATTCAGATTCTTGACTAAACAGTGAGAATCCTAGTTCTAAATTTAACATTGTGATCTAGAAAAATAAAGGATCGGGGGTGTTTTGAACATTGGTCTGGAAATGAGTGAGTTGTCATATTTTGGACAGTTCTCCAAAAGTTCCATATGAGGTACATCAGAACTATTCTGTCACTGTTTAAATAAGAATCTTATAAAAATTTATCCTGAAATTCTGAATATTCAAATTATGCCACATTAAGTGCTGGTGTCATCCTTATCTGTAACCTGTTAGAAAAACCACTCCTGGAAATTATGATAGCAAAGAGGAGTGTGTAATAACACGCTTTCAAATTGACAGGATTCTAAATGAATGATCTCAAGAAAGTCACTTGACTTTCCCTTTTCCCCAAGAAAGCATTGGATGAAAAGCAAAACAGCTAAATATACACACCAGAGTAAGCCAAATTTCCTAACATCAGAGCCAAACATGATGATGGATTGCTTTCATCAAGTCAAGGAATTCAGAATTTGGAGTTCCTTCACAGAGACTCCAACCATGTTTGAAATATGACGGCAGCTTCCTGGGAGGTGCCCAAAGGATTCAATGTACAAGACAGACAGTGAAGAAAGTTGTGATGCAATTTCACTGGTGTTGGTTTGGTATAAGAAGATAACTATTTTATGATACAACTTCACAATTGAATTAATATCTGGTCAGTAAACCCTTTAACAAAGCAATTTTGATCCATTATATAGATTTAGAAAAGAGAGTCAAGGTAACTATTAAAAACATACTATTTAACTGCTATAAATATAACATATGTCTATAAAAAAAGCTGCCAATGACAGCAGCCAGCCACTCACATTTATAGGCTGCTGCTGTCTGTCACAAAAGCAAAATTTCTCCAGAAGATGATGCTGAGCTCTGGTATCAGTGGTTCAAAGGGGGGTCTTACTTCCAGCACCAAAATAACCCAATTTAACTGAGTTTCACTTATGAAAAGGATATGTATTCCATGACCACAATTACATTTTTTACTTTTCCATTTGTCCAGCTCTCCACACCTTCTACTCTACCCAGAGAAACAAAAACCATAAAAGGAAAATGACTGATATAAAAATGTCACTTTCACATGTTTTAGCATGAAAAAGTGAAATTATTACAGACTGAATATAGACAAACACAAAGCATGTAGCAAAGCAAATTAATTCCACTGAACTTTCAAAAATAATTTTTCTTAACGATTACAAATAAATATAAAAATAACACTTAATAAGAGACATCCTACTTGAATAGTAAAAAATACCTAGATTTAATAAGAATTCCTTACAGGTAGCCAGCGAAAAGATAAACCATAAAACATATATATGCAGGAGAAGTGTTCTAAGTGATAGAAGTGGAAGAAGAAAATGAAAGGGAGTAGAATGCTTTACATAAGACTAGGGAATAGTAACTATATCCTGTACAACAACTCAAATTCTTTTTAAAATACACTGAAATCCCCATCCAAAACCCCACTCTTAGAGGATGACAAGTTACAGAAAGAAATTAAACTGTCAGGCAATTTAAGACTGCAAGTTATGATTATCCTAATCAACTTAATACCCAAAACTGAGGAGTGCAAAAGAAAGCAGTCATTAAATTCCCCTTCAAAAGGGCCACAACAACATAAACATAGGACTTAATAGTCAGATAAAGATATAATAGCCATCTCATAGACAGGGAAAAATCCAGTGACTCCTAGGTTCCTCTGGATTTGCAGTAGGTGAAGCTTAGATTAGAATCCCCCCTTCAGTAAGTATATTGGCTGTTCAGGCATAAATCTACATGAACTGAAAAATATTTATCTTCAGGAAACCATGGAGCAGCCCTTAGAACCATGGATGTATTTTTAAAGGCCTATGCAGGAAATGAGCAACATTGCTTCCTTTCATGATCTGCCATGTTGGTCTCCTATGCAGAGCTACTGTAAAAACACTGATGTGAGGTTCCACAGTTCACATCTTTCAGCAACTTCAGATCAAATATATTGAATTTATAAAGAGAGGAAAAATATTTTTTCTCCCAGCCACCAACTCTGAAAACACATTGCAAGCTGAGTTTGCTCCTCCAAGTCCCTAACCCCTCCTAATTACTACTAAATACAAATTAAGCTCCCACCAAGCAAGCCAGGCCTCTTAAGGTAAAGCTCCAGTACATTCTCATTGTCCCCTCTGGGCTTACAAAGGTGAAAAAAATCCACCACAGGAACCCACTGCACTGTTCAGCAGAGGCATGTGATGAACCCAGTTGGAGCTACCAGTTCCCCTCCACCCTTTTAGCTTGTATTCAAAAACACTGCAATGAATGCCACTGAGAAACAATTGCTTTACTTGCCAGGTGGAGTAGAATACCAGACTAACTTTTCCAGGAGTTTTTGGTGTATTTTGATGACACTAAAATTGAGTAAAGAAGAATGTTTTACTGAGTTTTCAGATGAGAGAGAAGGATATTTTTTGCTGCTAGCAAATTGCATATTCCTACATGAATCCAGATGAAGCAATATTTCTGTACCTATATTTATTTCTGTGGTACATGAACTGTCCTGAGACAAAATTTTCCTGAGCAGTTCAATTTATAACAAACAAGGAACTTCTTGAAGGAGAAGGAAATCTTGGATAGGGGGAAGTCCCCCCTTAATTTTAAATAAAAGGTCATCCAGGGTTAATGCTGTTGAGGATAGTACATTATGAATATAACTTGACTTATTACTTCTGTTACAAGATAAAAAGTTATGAATCAGATGATGAGCTGCAGGGTATAAAAATCTCAAAGTGATTGCTTAGTTTGACACAGTTCTACTCTATCTTAAAACATGTAGAATTCCCTGGGCTCATGTAGAGGAAAGCTCTTAAAGGATTAAGAAATAGTGTCAGAGACAATGCTATTTGTTCAAATTTTTTTTTTTTAAACTGATTTAGCCATTCAGGTCTAACATCTCAAAAAATAACTCATTACTCCTGGGAAGTACTGTCAATATGATAAATGAGAACAAAAAGATGAGAGCATGGCAAAAAAGTATGAAAGTAGAAAGCTTGTATAACATGGGCTTTATCGGTAGTGAGAAAAAAATGTCACTAATCAAAAGTTAGTTAAAAACTTTCCTGCTCACCCCTTAACTTTGTAGTCCTCTTCAGTCTGACAATTTATTTATAAGAATAGACAGAGGGCCTTGTCTTATAGCTCTGTTTGATGAGATCCATCTTACAGCTAACAATGATGAGAGAATGAAATACTTTCTAATATCAAAAAGACCTTCAGTCAAACAGGTCTTTACTTGTATGATATAAACATGAACAGTTGAGCAATGGAGCATACAGTGTAATTCGTGGCAATGGGAATGACACAGAATCAGAGCCAGAAACTTCAATGAGAAACTTCAAACAAAAAAGGAAGAGGTGGCTTTCTAGTTTACGAATGTAAATATTTCTCAGCAGCCAAATGTTGTTGTTTCTTATCCAAAATATCTGGAAATGAGATACAGCAACCAAGTGCTAAGCACAGATTCCCTGGACTAATTATGCCAGACAACCTGACATCCAACCAGACTACAAATTTCACTGCAAGAGGAACTGCTACAGAATTTAACAATACAAGCTGCTTTTCTTTTGCAGATGCCAATGTAGGTCCTCTGAGGTAGTATTTAAGATGTGCAGACAATTGTGTGTTATTACACAAGATATTTCAGTAAGATATTCATTACTAGTGGGTCATCATTCACTTTATCAAGGCAAGAAGCCAGTATTTCTCAGTGTTCCTGGGAAGATGATGTTTTCTTTGATCAAACAATACACACTGGTGCGAAGCTGTAAAATAGACGGTTCCTGACCTAACTCTACAGGACAAGGCAACATAAACTTCGGTATTCTTGCCAAGCATAAATATTTTCATTCTTGGGGTTGACTTTGTACAGAATGCTGGTCCTATAATAAATTCAACTTCAGCACATGACTTTTTGAATGAAACCCAAATCTACTGTTTGCATTGGAAGATTCTAATGAAGCTAGTCATCTAAATGGATATGATTCAGAACCGGGACCCAGAAAAAACATTACTGTTGGTTAAAAGCCATGTCATCATTGGGAGTTCCAACCAAATCAACCAAAAACTAGTTGAAAGAAAGATATCTTACACTATCCAGTGAACTAAAAAGTATCAAAATAATCAGCTACACCATAACGATTGGAACACTAACATTGGTTTCTGTGATCTAGAGTAACATCCATCAGCTCACATGCAGGGAAGCAAAAAGTTTTGGCAATTGTCACTTGCATTATTTTTGCAACAGTTACTAAAAAAAACCCCAAAGCTCTCACATAGAAAACCAAAACAGTCACCTACTGAATGGTCTACTTGACTTCAGTGGAAACCAGGCCTGAGCAAAGACTGCAGGAAGAAACCACACCGTGTTACCGTGAAGAGAATGAGCAGAGAAAACAAACAAAAATTTCAAGGAACATTGGCAGAGGATTTCAAAAATAATAGAAGGAATTGGAAGTTGGATATGCAAGTCCCCTGTACTTGAAATGTTATCCCTTAAGCAAAAAAACCAGTGACCTAGACAAGGCTCCAAACATGACACACATTGACTCTGGAGAAACTCAAGAACTCATGATCCACGCTAGATAAAAAGTAACTTTGATTTGACAACTTTCTGGTTTTTCAAGGTGCCAAATTCCTGACTAATTTATCAGAAAACATTATGAGAAACCACTAGCAGAACCCGTTACTATTTTTATATTATATCATTCTTTACACACCTTTTACATGTAACTTGGTGTTTTAGACATTGCCAGGGCTCCTCTGGGACCCTTAAAAACTGGCAAGAATTTCTCAAACATGAAAAAAGTGGGGAGTGGGAAATAGGTAATGCAAAAGATTCCTTGCCTGTTTTCCACATCTGGTCTTCCAAATTCTTAAAGACGCTTAACTGATTGTTTCCAAGATGAATAAAGTAGGACCCACTCTCAAATAAATGGAAGGAATTTGCAATATTAATTATAGGAGCCAGAAAAACTGTTCACTATCTACAACTTGCCATCGTATCAATTACTAACTGCAACTGTCCCTTATTAAATTCTATTCTGTTTGTGGTTTACTAAATAATTTGAACTCTGACTTATCTGAAATTTAAGTTTTTCATGTTATTTCAGAAAACTTCATTAATTCACTGCATTAAAAATTGATGCATTATAGGTTTCAAATCAAGAAGAAAAAAATATTAAATGCCCATTAGTAGGACCATTTTTTATAACAAGCAGCATAAAGAAAGCCTTGGAGTTGTGCATAAGGAAAAAATTGAAAGAAGACGTCAATCTAGAGACAAGGTTTCCTGAAGACAGTAACTGACACACATCAGTCTAGTGCTGTAATTCTGAGACTTGTTTTTTTGTCTTGCAAGCAGGGAAACCTCTGCTTCTTCCACTATTGTGGTCTGACCACTGCCTAAGCAAATTTATCAAATGTGAAACAATTGCACACAAATTCTAGCCTGAAGAAGATGATACTTATCTGTCGTGGTGATAAATATTCTTTGGGCCATGTTGTATTTAAGATAGAAATTTGATGCTGGACACAAAGCAATTCTTTTCTACATCAGTATATCAAATAAAATTCACTATATTACTGATGAAGATTCGTCATCATCTAAGTGGCTTTTCAATGCTTTCTTTGAAATGCATCCATATTCTTGAACACAAAATTTAGCAATTCACAATCAGACCCTGTTAAAAGAATATTTCAACTAGACAACAAAATGACTTTTCAGATGACAAATACAATTTTGCCAACAATAAAACCTTCTGGAGCATTGATTTCTACGATGGAATATTTAACTTCTTAGGTTTGTCAGTTTAGGCTGTACTTCATTCTGACTTTTAATTTTGTATTACATTTTATTAAAATATCAGCATATATATCCTCACATGAGGCTAAAGTGTTCCAAGACAAAAGCATTCTGACATCTCTAAAATGAAGTGTTCCCTACTTTTCATGCCATGTTTTATCTTATACCCAATGAAAGAAGAAAAAAATGTTTTTCCAAAACATTATAGCTACCCTCAGGGATAGCAAACCTGTCAGCTAGATACAGCCATAAAGAGTAGCTTCATGGCATTAACTTGCTAGAACCTGATGCATGGGCATCCACAGACAAAACACAGCACTATCTCTATGCCTGAATGATAAAATCCAGAATCAGAACTGGAAATGAAATTACATTCTACTTTTTTCCACAACAGTCTGAAGCTTTATCAAGTATTTGCATCATTTGGATCTGTCCTGTACCTAGAGAGGATTTTGGTCTCGAGCACCTTTCTCTGGGACAAAATTTGTACTAAGAACATAAGGGAAGAAAGGGACTTGCAGGCAGAACATGTTGCAAGCCAGCAGTTTCAAAGCAGCACATTACAATTTTGTCAATTGAGAAAATTAAAGGCCTTCTCTACGCTTTGGTTGAAACCAGAATTCAGTGAGTTCAGCGGCTAATTCAAGTGCAGAAATGCGTTTCAGCTATACATTTGAGTAAGGTCCAGTAGTACATGTAGTGACTATCATTTATCAAGCAACCGAAATTAGGGAGCACCAGAGAGGGGAAAAAAAGACACACAAAAAGACCTAGAACTTCTCCACCTCACTATTATTTCATACTCTTACGAAGCCAAGATTCCTCACAAAGGAAATACTCAAGTAACACACCCTCATGAGCAGGCTGATAAATGACTGTTTCAGATGGTTGCACTGCTCAATATCACTTGCATGGTCAATTTCAAAGTCAAGAGAAAATGAACTTTTTCCAAAACTGTTATTGAGAAGCTGTTGCCTGTAAATGTGTATTCAGACTTTGTTGCAGACTACTTTCACAAAATATAAAAAACACTGTCCAGCTAAAATGTGTTTTATGAAAATACAAATACAATTTCAATGGTGCCAGCTACAGTATATTGATGGCATTGATGATACCCCTTTTGATCCACAAGTCTGTGAATCACCTTCCTGAGAACACAGTGGCACAGGCTGTGTGAGACAGCACATGTCACTGTCTACTGAAGGAACCCCCTCACAATTATACCCAGTCAGCTAACCAACCAACCAGACTTAAGGATAAACAAATCCTTCCGCCCAAGTGCCACACCACACTTCTTTGTACAGATGCTGCCCTCCATCATTACACATCTCAATTAAGGAAGCTTTTAGCAGCTGTTGACCTGATAAAGTGGCCACCTTTTTGACACAGGGCTCTTTGCAAAGGATAAAAGTCACCTACAGTAACTAGCCAAAGAGAAGCAACTGAAAAACTACAAGCAACTAAAACAGCTACATTAACCTAATATTTTGAATGTGCAAATTCCTCATGTTAAACTCAGCAAATTGCTGATGCTTCTTCTTAAGGCTTATGTGTCATTAGTGATGGACCCCATTATTTTCCTTTTGCTCCAAACTGTGTCATGCACAGCGTAAGCATTGTCCCCAACCCACTTTGTATGATATGACTGCTTACATGCTTAGAAAAGCAACACAATATGTATCAATGACATGAACCTTAGGCCAACGACTCTGAGGTGTATTCAACAGCTTTTTTATGTTGTTAGGACAAATTAAAAATACAGCCCATTTCCCTTCCATGAATTAGCAGGGGATTGAAGGCAAGCGCAAGGTTAAGACCTCGTGAAGAGTTGGAGGAACTATTCCACATGGTGGCAGCAGTGGTCTAAAATACAGTGAAGTTCCATGTTCCAAAACATAGTCATACCTGCTCAAAGTTCATCTTACAGAAAGTCTTCCTTTCCTTGATAACCTCCCATAGTTTAGTTTCTTTCAAACAATAATAGAGTTGTTGTCTCTCTGCTCTTTTTCCATGTGATTTTGAACTTTATTACAGGATTGAAAACAACTTTCAAGCCAAGAAAAAAGTCGAAGCAGTTTCTTTCTTCAGTGAGGTTGGCATAAATACAAAACAATAAGCTAAACAGTAGTCTGAGAGGTAAATTACTTTCATCCAGCATATCCACTGCATTCCTCCACCAAACTTTCACAAGAATGATATAGAAAAAATGTCATTTTCTGTGGTGGGTTGACCTTGGTGGTTACCTGACATCCAGCCAAAGCTGCTGTGTCACTACTTCTCTTCAGCTGGACAGAGGGAATATTAAAAAAGGGTCAAGACAGGACCCTTTTAAAGTAAAAGACAGGGAGAGATCACTCAGCCATTACAGTCACAGGCAAAACAGATTCAGACACATCGCCCTGCCTCACCCCCCTTCTCAGGTTTAATTTTACTCCAAATTTCTCTACACACACACACCTCCACATGCTTTCTCCCAGCAGCACAAGGAAACAGGAATGGGTGCTGCAGTCAGTGCATCACACATCATTTCTGCTGCTCCCTCCTCCTGGGGAGGACTCCTTACACTCTTCCCCTGCTCCAGCACAGGGTTCCCTCACCTGAGACAGTCCTCTACAAATTTCTCCAAGGTGAATCCTTCCCACAGGCTGCAGGTCAAGAACTGCTCCAGTGTGGGGCCCTTCCAGAGAATGCAGTCCTTCAGGAACAGAGGGGTTCCCTATGGGTCCCAAGTCCTGCCAGCAAAGCTGCTCCAGCATGGGCTCCTCCCCATGGGTCTACAGGCCCTGCCAGGAGCCTGCTCCAGCACAGGCTTCCCTCGGGGTCACAGCCTCCTTTGGACACATCCACCTGCTCCACTGTGGGGCTCTCCATGGGCTGCAGGTGGGTGTCTGCTCCACCATGGACCTCCATGGGCTGGGGGGGACTGCTGCCTCACCATGGTCTTCACCTGGGGCTGCAGTGGAATCTCCACCCCAGCAGCTGGAGCACTCCTGGCCCTCCTCGCGCAAGGACCCTGATGTCTACAGAGTTCCTCTCACATCTCCTCACTCCTCTCACTGGCTGCAAATGCTGCTACACAACTTTTCCCTCTCCTTAACACCTCTGGGATAAAGGAATTACCACCATCTCTGATGGGCTCAGCCTTGGCCAGTAGCAGGTCCATCTTAATACCAGCTTGCACTGGATCCATCAGCCATAGGGAAAGCTTGTAATACCTTCTCACACACACCAGGTCTGTAGCCCCTGACATGCACTATCAAAACCATGCCACACAAACCCAATACACCTCATCACAGTGTTCAGTGAGTTCAGTGTTCTGGAAATAGAGACACTGACAGTGGGCCCATATATATGCCTTTTGATGCCAGCTCCTGGATGAAAATATTACAGACCAAAATCTTGTCTAGAGCAAATCCTGGGTGTATAAACTAGGCCCAGTGACTCCTTCCTGTCAGCAAGACAAGTATATTGTCAAACTCTATCACACAAGCAAAACTGCTCCATGATAGTGGTAGCAGTTGTCCATAGATCTCTATGTTCCCCTTCAAGTGATACACATCACTTTTAGCAATAATTGACACAGCTGCAGACTAGTACAGCACTAGTACAGAAGATTTGATCCTTGTAAAGTTGATGGTGGGCTTGGGAGGGGTTTTGTTGTTTTGGCTTGATAGAGGGAGGGGGAGTGGTTTGAATGACGAGAAAAAGACAAATTACTCCATTTACACAGTTGGTGCACAAGTTATCTGCCTCTCTCTTTGTGGTTTCCGCTTTGCTCTACCACAGATTTTCTGAAATTGTTCCTATGCTGAAAACTGCATACAGAAACTAAATATTCTACCTGCTTCTTTTAATGATACGTGAACTACTTCTAGGAATTTTCTGTCCTAAGCAAACTAGGAAATGAATGGTGCTCCCAGCTCAGCTGCTTGGGCACCACAGTCAGCAATCATTTCTTTGCCCTAAGCAACCACCTCCTCCAAATGCATTCCAGTGCCATCTGCCCTTTGGGTGAGAGAATACTCTGTCCTTCACAAGAACTTCTGGTGACTTACACCAGAGAGTTATTATTAGTCTCCCAGTCATGAGGAAAGGGCAAGTACTTATTAGAGCAGGGAATTATTCATAGTTGGCTATTAGAGATGAAAATGCCCCAAAACTGCTCCCCAGTCTTAAGTAACATAATCAAGTTTCATAAGGAAGGCTTTACTACACAGACTTGAAGCATGAGAAAAAGGAAGGCATCAGCTGAAGGAAAGGCACTTATACCTAGTCAGCCTAGGCAATTGCATTCTTCTACAGTTGTGGCCTTAGCATTTCTTTTTTCCCTTGGGCATCTTCCACCTGCTCTTTTCCAAATTTGCTGCTTGTGTTTTGAACTCATCTAGGTCATCTTGATCCTCTGAAACCCTTTATTAACAATAACTACCTTGAACTGAAACAGAGCTGCTTCCTTTTGAAAATATGCAGCTTAAACTGAAGAGCAAGGCTTTCTGACCTAGTGGCAGATGGTACTTTTGTGGATAAATATAGAGGAGAAGCCATGACATTTAAATGCTAGAGGGTGGGTGCAAATGTTTTCTATGTGCCTCTGAAGACCTCTGAACCAACAGGCTCTTCATCATGTCCCCATGGAACAGCTGCAACAGCCACAATTAATAAGCTGCTTCACAAGTGGAACTTGTTCCTAGTTTGTAACACAAGAACATCCCCATTCACAATTACAGCTCTTCATTTAAAATTGCCTATAGAAAGCTTATTTTATTTGTTGGGGTTCTTTTGTTTAGAATGTGCAAATCTGCTAAATATTCAATTGTATAGATTGATTCAGGTCTGGGGAAGAAAAGATCTTTTAAAATGTCAGTAAGTAATTTAAAGCTCATTTTCCTTTTTCCCTTCATAGTAGTATGTTTGAAAAAGCAAAATCCATTTGTAACCCCCGAATTTATCATCCCAACAAGCCTGACATTAATTGCATTCTGTTATTACAATTGGAGGTCATATGTGCTTTTCTTAATAGAGTTTGCAGCTCTTATTTTTATAGATATTCCATGTGGGCTAAATAACATTAGGAAAGCTAAGGTCAAAGCCAGTCATTTCAAAGGAATAAAGGGGAAAAAAAGACATCTGGTGAGACCTGTTTATGAGGGGAAGCAAGGCTTTTCTTCTGAGATTACACCAATTGAAGCCTAAATTGGGGAAGAAATCCCAAAGGGAGAAAAACTCCACTTGGTAAATCAATACTGCTCAGAGATGCAACAGATTTGATCCTGAATTTCAAATAGATGATAGCATCTCACATTCCAGGAAACTTCCCTACAAACACAAAGTTCTGATTTCCATAAAGTACCTTTGGATTTTCTCTCCCTTAAGCTGTTCTCTTTCCCTGCAATAAAGCAGTCAGATGTCCTGTTCAGGGGTTTGCCACTTCCAGGTCATCCCAGCTATTTGTCACCCACCCATACCCACCCTCACAGATACGTTCTCTCAGGTCTGCTATGTAAATGCTTATGAAATAATTTCCTTAAGCAACTTCAAAGTTATTTGCCAGGGTTAAGCATTTTTTTCTAAGCCAACTGATTTTAGCCACTGTTCATTCAGCAGCCTGGAAAGGAAGGTGATCCAGCTCAACAATCAGCCCTACCCTGGGCTCAGAGTAGGTGTTTCTCAGCTGGGTCTATTAATCCAGCTCAAGTAGCCCTACAGCTGAACATCAAACTACAGCTAAGGCAGCACTGAAACATGAGTGGAGCAGAGTAAGTGACATGGGGCTGAAAATTTGATAAACCAGCACTGCCACTAAACTTTGTATTGTATAAATATAACACAGATATACACAGAAGACTTTGATGAGATACTTTTATGAGTGATTGTGTCTGCCCATATACATTATCTTGGGTAAGACATACAGTTGAATAAGAGTTACTCTATGGGTGCAAAAGCACATGTGTAAAAAACTTCTCCCGAGCATTCTCTAGGTTATCTGCACCTCAAAAATAAGTTTATGCATCCCTACACCCACCTTGGACTGCAAGATCATGGTGAAAGATCGAGTTGCATCTCTCCCACCTGTCCCAAATGCCAAAAGGTAGCAGTAGACTCAAAATTGTGGATATCTGCACCAGATACCAAGCTCTCAACAGTGAATGAACAGTCATCAAAAAGCGTTAAGTTTCAGTAACTGGTAGATCTGAGCTTAAATCAAATTTTTGCACTAGTCTGGAGATGGTTAGTGCTGTCCAGATACTATTTGCTTGCTTTGTTACCCAAACCCCTCTCTCTGTGGGAGACAGTATGTGTGAGTGAGACCCTGCTAATCCCTCTGGAGATGTGCACCAGCACTTGGCCTCTCATCTCTATGTGCTCCACCCCATGAGCTGTAATACTGCCTACAAATGCATTAGCAATGTCTTGTTTTGCAGGTTATATGGCAGAACAGATTCTGGGTATCAGGATGATAAATGACCCAATTTTGACAACCCTAAAATACAGGGAGCGTGAGATAGGAATGAGTGCAGCATATCACAAACTAAACACCCCAGAAAAAACCCCACCATGTCTACAAACAGGAAGTTTCAAACTTTGCACTAATTCTTAATAACATGAAAAAACACAACTCTCTGAACCACAGAAAACTATGTACAATTGCTCAAGAGCCTGCACAATAAATATCCAATTCTCTACATTTGTTGAGATGTTGACTGCAGCTATATACATTGGTTCTTTTTAAAAAGGCATTCCATTACTTATAGCCTTATATGAAAGGTAGAACATTAAGGCTCTCTCTAATCAGATCTTTTCCCCTTAGAAAACTTAGGGTTATTCAGCGGTATCATTACAGTTCCATATTAAAAGATGTCATGTCATACGATCTTCATAATCTTTTAAGTGACACTATAGCGACAGGAAAAGAAAAAACCAAAAACAAAATCCAATCCTATCTGTGTGGTGCAGAAGGAGGAAAAAAAAAAAGTAAATGTGTTCTAATTTGCTGGCTTTTTCCTTTTTGTTTTCCTCCTATCTGTTTTTAGAGCATAATTAGGTGGTCCCTCTTATCCCTCTCTTATTCAACAACTCCTCTTCAGTTCCTGGGTAGAAATCTGCTGGGAATCCCACTGAGAGTTCACTTTGGCTAAAGTGAACTCTCAGGGCTAAAAACTGCTGATATAAGTCCTTCTCAATAACTGTAACACCTAGATTCAACAGTGTTCATACATCAAATCTGCATCATCTGCTTCAATTACCCTCTATTTTCATCACTCTCCTTCTATTACTCTACCTCTTGTAATAGTATTTCCATTGCTGCAGAATCTGAGGCTGGATTTTATGCATCTTCAATAACTTTGTAATTAAGTAGCCTGATAGACCATCTTGTCCCCAAAAAACTGTGTTATTCAACTGCCTTCCTACAGATATGGTGGACAACCCCCTCTTCCTCCTCTCAGTGATTTCATCAACTATTATGACTATAACACATTGTCTAGATTCTTGGCTTTTTAGCCTTGCCCCCCAATATCTATTTAAAGACTATGATCTATTATTTGCATGCTGTCAAGTTAGAGCAAAAACTGTACATGGCCAGCTGAAATATCTACAGCCTGTAGGTTTGCCTCAGGCTAAACCATCTCCTGTACTAGTAGTCAAAGCAAGTACCATCTCATTTATTAAAGATGTGTTGCATTCACATATCTCCAGCAGCTGCTGTAGCTAACTGCATAAGAGATAAACTACAGTCAACCTTTTTGGATAATGTTCACATCAGACTTTTGCACTCCCATCTCAAAAAAAACAAGTTAGGAACAAACAAATTTTAAAAAAATAGATTTTAAATTTTTTTTGTACAAACATCTGGAATTATTTAGATATATCATCTAGAAATCATGGCCTCAAAAAAGCAGGGATAATACAAACAGGCTCAAGTTCACAGAACTTTGGAACAGAGATCCCAATACAAGATAGGATAATCAGAACAGAGTAAAGTCACGATCAAAGCTTACCCTTTAGACCAGCGTCCTTAATTTAGCCATTTGGATTTAAAGGTAATTGTGGATGTGGCAAAGTCCTTTCCACAGCTATAGGCAATATTGTATCCAGCATGAGAGGACATCACGCTGCCTTTCAGTGACCCAAGTACTACTGTTCAGCACATCAATATTCCTTAACCTGTTACATCAATATTCCTCAACCTGTTACAAAATAGAGATAGCACACCAGATCTGGTGGCAAAAAGCTGGAACGTTTCCAAGTCAGATTCAGAACATAACACCACTAATCATACATCTCAGCCATGGCATGACCCTGCGCACTTCAAGGAAACTACACACAGCCTAAAAGTCTGACTAAAAGTCAGACAGCCCCAGGCCTGAACCCAAGAAGGTCCCACAGCTTCCTTTCTGGATATGGTGCTGGAAGCTGGCATTGACTGAAAACTTCCTTACTCAGTCCCTTTCAAATTTAGTGGTTTCTAGCTCAACCAGAAGCAGTAATCACATTGCTATGACAGGAAGGTAGAAGTATATTTAACCTTTTCCTCCAAATTTATTCCTAACAGACCCCTTTCTGCTCCGGTGCTTCTCAAGCCAAGTCTTTATGAACAGGAGGAGATTTTCCTTTCTTACCATGCTACTCTCTAGGGCTACGTGTTAAGACAATAGAGCCCTAAATTGCTTTTGGAACCTTCTCCAAAACCCATCAACTATATAAAGCATGCAAGGGCAGAAGCCAACCAGCACAAAATTTCAGTTTGATGAGAAAAAATCACTATGTGAATAGTCTGCACAGTATCAGGTAAAAAACATTGCAAACAACCTCAGGATGCTCCCAGAGCAGAGCATTTACACCTACATGCCCCCTTGTTACAGGGCCTTTTGTGTAAAAAATTGTTAAAGAACAAGAAAAAATTTAAAGAAACAAATGCAACCCAGAAAACCTCCATTGGCAGAGTTTCTAAAACCGTTCTGAGTACTCTATTTCAGCATCCAGCTGTCTTTAGCGGAGAAGTTCCCTCAGCATCTCAGCTAAGAACACCAACATTTTGATTTACCTGATCAAGAAACCTGGAAACACTGACACTGGAGAAAGCCTCAAGTTTAACAGCTGAAAATTTCAGCTCAACATCCCTAAAATAAGTATTTTTCTGAAAATGCTGAAGTGCACATTTCATAGAACAGACACAGATTCAGGGGGAACAAGACCTGCTTGCAGGAGTCACGGATCTGGTCCATAGCCCTGGGCAAGGGAATGGCGGGAAATTAAATTCTTTAAGTTAATTCAAGTGTAATTTTCAATGAATAAGATACAGAAAGACCAATGATACTCCTATAAGAAGAGCAAAAGACAAAAGATAAAGCTTGAGAGAAAACTACTTGATTAATTTCAAAGCAGAAAATATTTATCTTCTGAGAGTTCTGCAATAGGAACTTTTCCTCTACTGTTCAGGATGACTAATATACTACAGATACTATGTTTTATCTGATGGATACAGATTCAGTACAGTGAGAGCTACTCCTTGCAGTATTGGTGAAGAGGCACATGCTGATAAACTTGGAGATGGTCTTATTCTGAAGCTCAGGCAAACCAGAAATCACCTTACTCATAAAAAGGCAGCTCTCAAAAAATTGTATATGAAAATCTTACCTATAAACTACTTTGCAATAAGCTGAAGTTTTACCAGTATTCTTGCTGACACAATGTGGTTTCAAGTCACACAAATCAGAGTCAGAATTAGAACAACTTTGATATGTCAAGAAACAATTGTTGCATTATATAATTTTCTTAAGGTACACGTATACTTAAAATTAAAGGGTACAGTATTGAGAAGTGGGTTTTTGCAGTTCTTGTCTCTTCAGCCCATAATTTTTTCCTTCAGTTTTATGGCCAAGAGCCTACACTAGAACCTGGATTCATTTCTCAGTCCTGCAGTTTAATTCCTGGAGGGCCTCTGTCAGTCATTTAACCTTTTTTAAACCAGGATCTCAATTACTTCTGTATCTGTCAACTCAATTGCTGTCTCTGAAGAGCAGTGATAGTACTTACCACATCTCGCTTTCGCTTGTCTCACCCAATAGCAAACTTCTTGAGCAAGGACTGATTCTTAATATGTGCCAATACAGCACCTAGCAAGCTGAGGTCCTGTCAGCTGGCTAAACCAAACAAAACACCCCAACTTCCTTTCCCTCCACTATCACAAGAAACTCCAAAATGTTGCTTGATTATGTATTATGATTTCTTTTCCAGATGCATTTTTTCCTCCAGTATGTTCCAGCATCATTTTATGTGACAGAAGGCAGCTCATCTTACAGCAAAACAGTGGGAGGGCTTCATGCATAAACCACCAAGCTCTACTCCACCTTTACTTGCAGTGCAAGCCCAGTTGTTGTGTGTATCTAGTGAAGGAATTCTGCTCAGCAGAGGAGTCACCATCCACGTTCCAGAAGAATCAAGCACAGAAATAACTTTTGCACTGAAGCAAGTTCAGGAACAAAGATCTTGAGTGATTTTAAAAGATGACCAAACCTGACTCTTCTGCACAAAAGCAGAATGTATTTTCTAAGCCCAGTACAGCAAATATAACAACACAGAAAGAGATCAAAGTATGCCAGAGTTAGAAGATCCTCCAGTGATTCCTACTGTACCCTTGCTACTGGCCACCATGGCAGAATTACAAAATAACAGCCTAGGGCACACAACAGGTAAAATGAGATGCATTAAGTGTCCCTTCTGGCTTTATTTCCCAGCTTAGATGGCAAAAGAAATAAGACAGTTAATGATATTAAGCCTAATATCAGCTTCTAGCTACAAAGATACAGGATTTTCTATAGGCACTGCTGCTCTCACCACACAGCAGGGGAATTATGATCACTTGGGTTCATTGTAGATTGCTCCTGACAGCAGCTTGATTTAAGGGCTCAGGCATACCTGAGATATTCCACTAAGTACCTATTTAACCAATATTTTCTGAAGACAACTACACATCTGTTCTACTCAAATCTTCCTAAGAGAGTCTACATTTTTCATTTCCACTTGTTACTGTGCCTTGGACCCTCAGAGTTTTTCAAGAGAAGAAGCCCTTGCCTTTCAGCACTGTGATTATAATCATCTGACTAACAAAAAGGCTAAAAATGTGACATATATTAAAATATGGCCTCTTTTCTAAGTGAGACACTTGACTCCTCTCATCAAATTCATAGCAAAACAGTTACTTGAATTTTCAATGCCGTAATGTCATTTTCCAATTGATCTGGCAAATGTACAGAGACACAGAAAACAAAGGTGTGTAAAGTCTCCTTAAAAGAATTTCCCTAATTTTCATTCAAATAATACCACAATATAGCCATACTAGAAATCAAATTCCATTGGTAAGATATGAAATTCTTATCTAGCATACACAAAAATCTCTTTCCGAAGATCCCATCAAGACATGACAGGAATTACAGACACAAGCCTGAGGCTGGCACACAAATTCTGAGAGCGACCAAAAATACCTGTTAAATTTTACAATCTAATATTGCAAGGATTCATAAAAATATATAAAAAAGGTACCATGCAATTTTGCCGAGATAATTTTCTGTGAACTTCCACTTTTTCTTCATGCCAGAGTCCTGGCAGTTATTTTTCTAACATATTTTTTACTCATATCAGAAATTAATATGGCTTATCAAAGCAGCTTTGGTGTGATGGTTCTGTGCTAAGATAATACCCCATGTATAATAATTTACATTAAATCTTTTTGCTAAATACATATTGTTCCCATCAGTGAACAAACAGCCTATCCAAACATCCAGATAATTTGTTTTAACAACATGTTACTGTTCTCGGGTAATGCAACAAAGCAGGCAATCACAGATGAGTGAGCAATATGCCAATAAAATTGAAAGAAATAAATTAGTATCATGGTAACACATGTGTCTTCACAATTAATAAATTCCACTCCATCAGTCTGTGATTTAATTATGCATTATGTATAGGGCTACCATGAATCATTCATGTATTCTGTTAACTAAATGGCTAGATACAAAGCTTATGGTGAGAATATTTACATAAGTTTTCATGAAGAGAGGGATCCTTAATTAATTTTTTGTTCCTAGGGTTTTGGTTTTTTTGAGGGAAAAAAGGTCTTTTGGGGTGTTACCTAGGTGTTTTGGATTTTTTGGGGGGGAAGGAGGGGGTGTGGGAGGGGGTGTTTTGTTCTGTTTTGGGGTTTGTTTTTTTAATAAAAAAGATATACCTTTTGGCCAGACAACATAGCTTTCTTTTTTTACATTCAGATGTAATGAAGTGAGTTTTTACTGCAATGTTTCATAGCTAAGGGTACTAAACAATTTCTTAATGGGCTCCTTTTTAGGAGATCCAGCTCCGTCCAGTGTCTGCCAGCAGAACCCTAAATAACATTGCTCAGAGTCCTGTGTCTCCTGTGTCCCTGTGGTCTTCTCATTTTCCTCACACTCTATTGTTCCTTTCTGTCAAGAACCATCTCCATCAGGACTTCCCATCTCTTGACAAACTGACAGGGCTGCTGATGAAGATGTAATGCTTCCTACAGAGGAGGAAGGCACATATAACAGGTGCAGAACACCATGTAGGCAGACAAGATCTTAGGACTTACACCTAGATCAGTGGAAACGAATAATACTCAGTCGTTCTCTGCTTGGAGGAATTATTTGGTCCCTTGCTTTCAGGCCTGATGAAAGGACTTGCCCTTTCACAGTGTCTGCTTTAAAGATCACTCTAAGAGTATTTTGTTTAACTATAGTGAGTCATAGATGAAACACTGATACAAGGACACATGACTATTTAGGATTTGCTAAGTGTCACTATGACCAAAGTTAACTGAACACATAGCACAATTCAACACGATCAGGCATTTTAAGAGGCAAAAAACTCTTGCAAAGGCAAAATAAGAGCAGGAGGACCCCTTCCATCCATCACTTATGGCAGATTTTCTTCTAGTCTATTAGACTAAAAGTTCAGAACAATTTTGTGAAGACAAAGATGGTCTTGTTCCTGAAGCTATTTAATACAATCCTTCCCTTTAATATCTATTTTATGAATATGGTATGGACAAAGGATTCTGAGATTTCAGTCATATGATAAGTTGGATATTTCTAATGTCTTTTGAAAGTTTATCCAGATTCATCCTCCATTTCCAGTGAATTGTCCTGAATAGTACAAGAAAATGCTGTGACTCCATCTCTTCTTGACTAAGGCTAATAGCCAAAGGAGCTTTGGAGCCCTTTATGTTAAACTCACCAATAAAATGCTCTGTGTGACCATTACTTATGTATGTAAACAGGAACTAAGGGGAGAAATTGGCTAAAGTTAAACTTGGATTTATTGACTTTCATTTGTCCAGAAATACTAAAACTTGTTACCAAGTACATCCTGCCCTAAGTTGCAAAGTAGAAGTACAGTCTGCTCCAAACCTCCACAGTTGTACCTGACACATCCTGTCTAAAAAGAACACTCCAGGTCCTTATACAACACATTGCATCAGGCATAAGCAATCTGCATCATGTCCTAATACCAAACACTCCCATCTCTAAGGCTCCAGTACACCTTGCAATGTAAGTACTGTTCTGCAAGTCTCCAGGGAGAGGGTAGCAGAAGACCACCTCCTCTCTCACTACAAGAGTGGCTTTTCTTTCCTGATATTCCTGAAGCTATCTTCCTGTGTAGCCTTCTAGTCCTGCAGGAGGCAGAGGAACAGAACATCCCTCACTCTCTTCCACTGCTGGTTTCATCACTAGGTGCACTGGCAGCAAAAGCTTGTTGTACCTGCCCCTGTTAGAGTCAGTAGTAAAGGAGGTCTCCAAAATACAGCAGGTACTGCTGAGGCCACTTTGCAGAGTTTCCTGCATAACACAATAAGCTAAACACCTCAGAAAGGGCATACATGTTCACATCAAGAAAATATACTCTGGCTCATTGCCAGTTTGAGGGCAGTAGGGGAATTCCTATGTGCATTTAATGAAAGTTGCAGAGCTAGTGTCAGATAACAGTAATAATTTCAACTGTGTAACTGCTGCAAAGAGCCTGGAGGATCAGGAGCAATTGTATACGCTGAGAAAGAAGCAAGTATTTTGGGAGATGGAGTGAAAAATGTAACTTATCAATCAGATACATATTTGGGGATTTCAGTATTATGTAGTTCGGGGTTCTAGGAAACCCTAAGGCTAAGTCCAGTCTGAGTACTTCAAAGTTTGAGGAATGTGGGCAGCATCTGCTCTTCAACAGCCTGGTCCTGGAAAGAACAAAGACTGAGCTCCATTAGAAGGCTTCTGCTTCTGGAAATAGACAAACCATGAGACTCAATGCAGGACCCTAAATCAAAGGAACATTTTGAATATCTGGAAAGGATTAAAAGGGGGGAATAACTAGAAGGGGAGAAGTGCTGGACTGATAGCAATTGCCAGGGCTCAGTTAGTATCAACAGTTAAGAACTTGTTTACCTAACAAGGAAATCCAAAGGAGAGGTTAGTTCAGAGCCACATACATTTTGGCAATAATTTATAATTTTCAGTCTACTTCTCTCTACTTGAAGTATTTACCTGGGATAAAAAAATCCATGTTTTCAGCAAACTACAGCTGCTGTCTTTTGAAAGGCTAGATTGCAGAATCCTTCCCAGAACTGTAAGAAGGGTCAAATCTATCTGGGCCTGCAAGGAGGCAGCATCTCCCTGCCCAACAGAGATGCTGTGTGTTCAAGAAATATATTATAAAAACAGAGTGAAAACTGCAGCTAAAACATCTCTAAGTACAGACCTAGAACTGGATAAGGCAAAGCTTTCACCAAAAAGAAAAACATATACACATCTAAAACACTAAGACTAATTTCAGTTGTGGAACAAGCAATTCTTTTCCACCAGTTTATGTTGTTCTGTCAAAAAGGCAAAGCACCCATCCTTTCTTTACAGAATGCAGCAAGAAGCCTTGCTCAGTTCTGTAGGCAATCAATGAAAAATCCTGACAGAGCAGAAGAAACAGACTGAACTGGGCCTTGAAAAGTCAACACCTTTCTCCACATTACCAATGCCATCACGGATGTTAACTTGATCTTCAGTCCTATGGTCCGTACTCATAAAGGAGGGAGATGAGGGAGGACAGAAGTAAATTTAAGAATGTGTTATGCCCATGCCCTCCTTGTTCTAGTTCTGCTCTCTCTCCAACTCCACTAAGGTTTAACAACAGTGCTGCAATTATCATTTATGATTAATCCTAGCCACAACAGAAAGCTACAATAAGCGTTTTTTCCTGGAGAAGATGTTTTACTTAGTACAGTGTAAAAATTTGTAATGTGTGCTGACATGCTATGCAAGTCTAGGAGGAGGGTATCAAAAATGAGATATTTGGACTCTTTGGAGCAATAGGGTAAGGTAAAATGGACCAGGATTTCTGCCTCATCTGGACTCATGAAGCTTTATGAGTTTTTGAACATTGCCATTCTGAGTCCATATACAAGAGGATCAGATTTTCATCCCCATTTTTAAGGTGTTGATGTGTTTAGCTTTAGTTATGGTGGATAATGCAGGAGACCAAAGTTTTCTTATGGTGAAGTCTCAGCAGTCTAAGTTCAAGCATGAGGAAACATCTGTATTACAAGGAAGCTGAAAAGGCAGTTAAAATGCCAAAGAAAAAGTGCTCACAAGGCAACAACTTATCATACACCTAAAATCTTGCTCCCTCATTACTGAGAAAGAAAAAAAGTAGTTTGTGCCCAGCAGCCACATGCATTAGGAAAATTTTCTTAAAAGGAAGATACAACAGACACATTCCACAGAAAATGGTTTATGTTACCTACTGTGGGGAATAAAGTTGCCTACAATATGTTCATGCTTCATACTAGATCATTGTACAATTTCAGTCCTGTCCAAATATTTAAATAAGAGATTTTAGTGCAAGGATATTTCTAAACAGCATTGGACAATTTCTCTACTGTGCACTGAAGCACAGGAAATTTTTTTCTAGACCAGTTGAAAGACTCGGTAGATAAATCCTAGGGAAAACGTCTGTAGCTGTACCAGTTCAGAAGCATGGGATCTCCAGCTTTCTGGGATGCCTTGAAGCATAAGAACAAAGTGTCTCAGCTTATTAGGGAAGGGAAAATGGAGGAAGAAGCTTGACAGTTTTCTGGCTAGACTTAGCCTATGTGTATTATGCCAAGTCTGCTCTAGAAAATCACTTTAGTAAAAAGCTTCTTTATGTTTCAGAACTAGTTTGGTTTCATGAAATATTAAAGATCAGCCATCAGAAGGGAACATGTCACTGCGAACATTCCTCTCCCATTCAGAAACATCCCACAGTTAAGTGACATGACATTAATGTCACGTTCTTGCCCTGTTACTTCCCAATGACTGCCTGCTCCCTGGGCTTTTAGAGAAGTCACAGCCTGGTTTTGAGAGTCTGTTGTTTCCTGAACCTTTGCCTAATACAAGGGAAGTGGATGTGGAGTAGGACAAGTTTTCTAGCAAAAGTAAATTGTTTCAGTTGAAGTGAGCTATGAAATCTGAGACACTACAGTTGTACTGGGACGTTTTGAGGGACCAAGGAACACACTGGCAGATGGTATTTAACTTGCATGAGTTCAAACTAATGTACACTGGCAAAACACACTCCTGTATATTGTTGAGTTGCTAATACAAAGGGAGGCCTTCCAGAGGAGTAAAGGCAGAGGAGTCAACCTGAAAATCACAGTAAAGCTGCCTACTCTCTTCCCGCTCAGAAGAGTTACTAAAGCAGACAGGTGCCCTCTTTCTTGGCTCTGTTTAGCAAATCTTAAAAACTATCCACACAGAGACAGGCAGCTTCTAAATCGAACTGTCATCTGAAATACCTAGCTCAATCTTCCCTCCGGAAACACAGGGAAGAGACCAAGATAATGAAAGCAGATCTAGGAAGATGAGTGGAATCAAGAAGAGGCTGCACAGGATCTAGAAACATTATTTTTGTCTCTTATAAAATAGTTTGTGCTCTCTGCCACTAAACAAGGCCACATAAAGGGGGCTCAAGCAATACCCTTTACTTCTGGTGCCTTTTTCATGCAATGATTGAAAAGCAGTCACCTAAGATCAGGAGAGGTTCACTAATGAAGTTAATGACAGAATGCAACAATGATTACACTGATTCTTTTGAAGCAAAGCAAAATGCAGGACCAGAAGCAAATTTCCAAGATGTGAATCAATTTGACATTAGAGACTTCTAGTGTATTAAGAAACTAAAATCTGGTAAAAATAATTCAAGTGTGGTACATGGGATCTGGCATTTAAAAAGGACAGTTTCCATAGAGCAAAGTCATACAAATTACATTCTCACACACACACAAAGCTGAAGCCAACATCTTCCTCTCATGATGAGAGGTCACCAGCATCCACTACATCTAGAAGTGGTTGTCAGTTTTATAATTAATCTGTGCTGACAGATCCATTAATTGGAGCACATCACATTGCCCAAGCAATGTAGGTCACAATGTTTTAACAATACCAATACAAAGCAGTCAATGTTTCAAATTACCTCATGCCACAGCCATTTCTTTTGCAAAAAAGGCCTCCGCAAAGTAAAATCATTGCGCCTTTCTCCCTTTCACGCAGTCTCCTATCATAAGGAAAGATCAAGCTGGGGGCAGATGTGGGAAAAAGTCATTTACTATGCTGGTAAATGGTAGAGGCAAATGCTGCACTGTCAGTTGCAATTTAATCTTACAAACTGTTTCATTGGAAGTTTTATGTATAGCAATAAGATTTCCCTGCTGCACCAAAAATAAATCTGTCCATCTAATTACCAACTGTTAACTTCATTAGTGAACAGTAATTTTTTTCCTATCCCACAGGGAAGGTAAGATAGAAAAATCCTATCCCTGCCTGACTTGAGTGCAGCTACAGCAAAATTGTTTTCAATTCACAACTCTTTATGTGCCCAGAGCAAGCTCCCAGGTCACTATAGTGGACTTTGAAAGTAACACAATATTATGGAAACCTGTGATGGCAAAATAAGCTCTGAAAGGGGTAACACTGTTGAATCACATCTACACACAGCTTCTCTTCTGACTGCACTGATGCAGGTTCCTTATGACTACCTGCAGAGACATCTGTTCTACATCAGACATAGCTGGCCTGAGGACACAACCCTCTGCAATGCAAGGACATACTCCAACTCCCAACATACACTTGGGCTGCTCTCAACAGCACAAAAGGTGAAAGTTTAGCTGGAGCAAGCTGGAAGGTAAAGCATTCAGAATCACATCTACAAGTTCTTAAAGAACATCTAACCCCTATCTGTTCCTTGGGGAAAACAGATGTGATTAACTACAGACTAAGGGACTGAAGCCATTCTTGCACAAGTTTCCACTCATTCCAGGCACTCTAGTTTTGCATGCTTGTTAAAAGCTGATATTTTGTCATACACAGAAAGCTTTTTGGCCCTATGAAACACAGAGGCATCAGCCTGTACATTCTTGATTGCCACCTACTGGCATTTTACATATTAGAGTAAGGTTTACAAATACACACAAAATAGAAATTAGACAGCTTCAGGTAATCTTTGCTGAAGCACACATGATAAATAATTTTCTAAATACTTGCTTTTCATAAGTACTGTGAACAACAAAGAAAGGAATGAAGCTTCATAAAGCCACTATTTCATGAGTAATTTAAAACATTGCAAACTCAGAACCTGATTCTAGAAAAAATAACAAGATGCCCTAATAGGGATTTTTCTTTCAACCAATTTTTATCTCATTGACAGAAAAATCCTTCTTCCTGCTTCATTGTATTACAAATTTGAGACTAAATCTTTAATCTGAGTTGGAGTTTCCTTAAAAGGTCTGCAACACAAAGAGGTAGAATAAACAGCACCTAAGACTTCCAGTAGCACTTTTCACCAGAAGATCAAGAGTACCAGGATAAGTCTTCTCCTGCACTGGTAATGCTTACTGAGAAAAATTTGTATATTTTGCTTTGCATCTTAAAGGAAACCAGAATCCTCAACCCTGCTCACCAGTTACTGAACTGGACACAAGAAATGGGAATGGTTTACCTGAGGCTACCCAGCAAACCAGAGACATGACCAGGACAGAACACAGGTCATCTCTAATCACCCAACCACAGGACACACTCCCAACCAGAATCCAAACTACATTTCCAGCAGAACAATTTCACCAGTGATGGAGCCAACCTTGTAGAACTTCTGAAACTAATCGTCCTCTGCTAGGACACAACTTTGCATGACTGCCACTACAGTCAGCTTTCAGCAGTCAAAAACAGCTTTTCAGAGTTACAACCTGACCTGTCCTTCGCATTACATTTATTCAAACAGTTGGTCCCTCCTTTCATTCCACTGCTGCAGTGCTGACTTTCCACATGGCAATAATTAGGCTACTCAAAGCAGAAGGAGTAAAATAAAATTATACAGGTTTCACAGGTTTTCCAGTAAAACCACACTTTCTGAGCAGGTCTTTTAGGCAATGCTGGAGGGACAAAATAAGAGTGTATTAAGACTACACCAGGTTCATAATTATGCTATGGCACCAACCAGGAAATAAATTCACAAGTTACAGAAAGCAAAAGTCAAAGTCAAGACAGTGCAGAAAAAAAAAAAATCAGTATTCATCTTCTGTATTTTCCTTCTTATAATGAATCAAAACAGTGAGATTTTTACCAAGTAAGAAGAAAAGGAAATCAGTTTCTGTCTTAAGACATTCATCAAAAAAACTCCAACATAGTCTACAAACTTAAGTCCAAAATTGGTAGGTTCCTTCTCCTATTACTTTTCAGCCTTCACGCCAAATTTCAGGTACTTATGCACTTTAGTACAAAGTAAAGACTTACATAGCAACATATGATACTCATTGCTTGACACATTCACAGAAATCACAAGGATTTACAAGTTTGAAACCTAGATCTAACATAAATTCATTAAAAAAAAAAAATGGTCCTTTGTGGAAGAGAACAATATACTCTGAGATTTGTGCAACTCTAAATGGTCAGTTCTCCTAGTAGCATTTTGAACTGATATCAGCTTTAGTGTATATGCCAGGGGTTTTTTATGTCTAATGCTTAAGTGTTTCTATTCCTGTTTATTTTAATCAACCATTTGCTGGTAACCAGTAGCAATACTTGACAGAATTTCTAGGAAGAACAAATCTTTATTTCTCAATTTGCCTTTTTTAAGTGAGTCAAGTAAATCAAGAATCAATACTCCAAAAAGATTTTTCACACTTGAAATCTAAGAATTCTTCCCAGCAGAAGCCCAGACCTGAGGCAACAGTTTCCTAACACTGCAAAGACCAGATCCAGAAATAATACTACACCATTAGACAACCACCCTTGCAAGCTACCTCAAACTCAAAATAAGCATTTCATTCTGCCAGAGTAAAAAACTGAAAATATTCTCTCTGTATTTATTTTTCTCCAAATCACTGCTTTCTACACAAAAGGTTAATTTTTTGATGAGCAACAAGCATGAACAACAGTTCCATGCCAGCCCAGTATTCTTCTTTAACTGGTGATCAGACTGTACTCAGTCTCCAACAGAAAAGTGCTTAAAATAAATAGGCCACATTACAAAATTCTAATTGCCACCCAGGCTATCTGCTGCTTAATGATAACATTCACATTTCCTGCCAGACAGAACACAGATCAGGACCTTTGTAAAGTCACGGTCTAAAAACAAGCTTATCATAGACAGGATTAAGACATAAGCATTATATTCAGAACCAGACTTTCTAAAGTTGAGAACAATTTCACCCAGCCTTTGTAATCAGTTCATTTCTACTTCAGAAGAAAGAAAATAAATCATTACTTATTTGCTCCACTTCTATTATTTTCCTGCCAACTTCTCTGTAATCTCATAAGCCTCCCTGCATTATGTAACTATCCAAACCATTCTTCCTTGTCTCTCTTTTCTCAGCAAATCAGATAGAAACTGATGGATCAAACTTCCAAGGGCAAGTTTATCTTTGGTATTCAATATTAGATAACTTCTTTTCAAAGACTAAAGGTTGAACCATATGCTTATACATATTCTACCTCAAAAAAACTAATGATAGTTGATGTTGTGAGGATAGTTTTCATTAATTGCTCTCCTAGCAGGAGAGGAGGAACAGACTTCAATATTACAACCACCCCATGCCAAACTCTTTGAATAAAAATACAGGGAGGTTATATTTTACAGGTCTCTGTATTGAACCATACACATTCAGGTTAAAATCAGGAGTTAGTCAAGTTGCATGACTACTGTGGAAAGAGAAGTCGGGAAGCCTTCTATGTGAGTCACAGGAGACAGTACTGACACTGTCACAACTGCAACTGCTTTGAAGATCTACTAACAGAGGAAACCATGAAGCCAGACACAGCCTCCAATGAAGAGTGAGAGAGAACAGAATATAACCACTTTAATTAAATATTATGCAAGTAGCTGAATGACACTGTGGTGCACAATTAACTGTCGATTCTCACCTACCTCTTTATTTCATGTTCAGGCAGGGGGCCCTCACTTTACAGAGACAGTCTTGATAATGGCAAAAGACAAAAGCAAATAGAGCATAAGGAACATGCTCCCAGATGACAGTGGGGAAACCAACAGGAAAAAAAAAAAATTAAAAGGCCTCAATTTTTTGCAGCTGCTAAGAGATACAAGGCACTCCAGACTGGAGATCGGCTTTACAACTTCTCTTGGTGAAAGCTGCCTGAGTTAGAAACTAAAGGGGCTAGAACCAGATAATGTCAAGACCAAACTGACTTTAGTGAGGTAGGTATGGCTCAAGTTAGCACCTGGCTGTGTCAGATAAGGCTTCATGAAAACCAAGTAGAGATACAGCTCCACTTGCACAAGCCCCAGTTGGATTCTGTCAGTGCTACTCAACTACTCTGTGACTACTCTTATGAGTCTCTTCCCCTACAAATACTTTCCTTTGACTAGATTACTATTCAATTATTCTAGAAACACAGATCCTACCCAGCCTCTAATCAAAACATCCCAGGGAAGATGCAGGCAGCTAGATAGGTATTGTACACAACTGCATTTTACCATGCATACACAGTGCCCACTAACATCAGCTATCCTGTTACCTGGCCACAGCACAGGCAAATTCAAACCTGTGCTGCTACAGGGCAAGGGTTTTCACAAGGGCCCAGGCTCCAGAGAGGTCTTCTGAGGTACCCATATATGTACATATGTTAAACAAACACACCCACTCAGCCAGCTCTCAAAGTACCCAGACCTTAAATGTGTTCATTAACCAGTTACAGGATTTTCTGTAAGCTGGGAAGCAAAGAATACAAGTTTCTCAATTTTGCCTATGCTATATATATAGACCCTCAGGAAAAGCCAGGAAAACCTCTCCTGCCATGAAGTCCTCAAATATATCAAGGCAATACCTATAAATGTTGCTATTCGTACTTCTTTTACAGGAAACAGGAATAAGAGAAAGTTTTGGTCACACCAGAGTCCTTTGGCAGACTCAGTAGATGATGTCTCCCAAGAACAGTGCTTCTCTTCCAAGAAAGAAGGTCAGACAATCACTTAAAGCCTTTTAAGCTCCAAACTAGACAGCCAATATCATAATCAGAGCAAAACCAAATCTAAACTCAGAAACCATCAGTTTCCTCCCTCTGCATGACTACTAAACAAAGCAGGAGGGACTTTTATGCACACGTATATCTGTAGGTTTGCACACAAGTAGAATGTGGTGGATTCCTAGTGATTACTTGTAGGGTTTTTTTTTACCAGGGGGAATATTAAAAAAAAGTCTAAATTCCAGAAAGACGACACTCTTGCTATTAGATGCTAGTCTGTAAAAGGAGAGAAGCATCTGACAGGCTGGGTTCTTAATCTAAATGATCCACACTGACAACTGACAGTCCTTTCAATGAAGAAGCACCTGAGTACTTAATAACAGAGAATTAACAATCTGACAATGGGTAAGGTACTTGCTCAGGCATTAGTAAGGAAACAGAGTGACACCTTACATGAAAAGCTACCTGCATGCCATTTAAACTTGTCAAATTGCAGAAAAATAGAACTTCAAAGTGATAAAATCAAGGTTATTCATTATGTGAACTAATGTCTAATTTTCTTAAATTGCATCCATTTCACACAAGTTAAAACAAGAGAGCTCTTCTTCCTCCTGTTTGCTGGAGCAAACTATCCAGCATTGCCAAAAACTACCATAATGGATTCTCAGATCCTGCAGCTAGAAGACACCAAACCAATCACCCTTTCTGACCCTCTGTAAAACACCGATCATACCAGTCCCTAAATGAAGTCCCTGGTTTGACTAGAGCATGCTGTCAAGGAAGACTGAAATTGCCAACAGAGAAATCCATAACAACCCTTAGTAAAACATTCCAGTGGTTAATTAGCCCCATTCTTTTTAAACACAGCTCTTTCTTCTTGTCTAAACTTGTCCAGCTGCAACTTCCAGCCTGCAGCAATCACAGCACGCTTGTCAGCTAGATAGAACATTTCTGGTCCTTATATAGGTACTTATAGACTGGTCAAGCCACCTTTAAACTTCTGCGAAATAAGCTAAAGCAGATTGTGCTCTCAGAGCATGTCACTAAAGGACATTTTTTCAGACCTTTTAATCATTCTGACATTGCCTCTGATCCTCCTCCAATTTATCAGCATCCTTCTAGCTGTGTTGAAATGAGAGCCAGGCACACTATTACAAAAGCAATTGCACTAGTGATAAAGGAATTACCTCTAGCCTCTCATTTTAAAATCCCTCGTTTTCACACCAAAGACCTCATTAATCCTTGTGGTAACTTAGGAATTGGTTATTCAGCAGATGCCTCAAGTCCCTCTCAGAGTCTGCCCCTCCCAACAGGGTCTCCTACTCTGGAACCACTACCTCTTTAGTTCCTAGATGCCAAATTTAACTTTTAGCCCTGCTAGGAAGCTCCACATTTGCTTGCTTACATTTTCCTATATGGTACTACTGGCTTGGAAACCTGGTATTACGGAATAGCATCTTCCTTGTTGGCAGAAGACTTGGGGTAGCATAACTGCAGACTTTAATCACTAATGATCTTGGGGGTTATTCCACATTCATGTAATTAAAAAGCATTAAACAGATCTGGGAACCAAATGCTGCAGAACCTTACTAGAAACACATGTTCAGCAATAATTCCTTATTAGCCATCACATTTAGAGACCTGTCACAGCTGGCCAGTTGGTAATATCATTAGTGTGCGCCATGCTAGTTCTCTATGACTTTTTTCCAAAATGTCCTGTGGTAGCAAGTCAACTGCTTTAGAGATGTCTAGAGAATTTCCTTTAATCAACTAAATTTATCAAAAGAGATATCAAGTAAGTTTGACAGGATCACTTTTCCATAAACCCAACTTGACTGACATTAATTATATTACTCTTTTTAACTCTTTGCTACTCAAATCCTTTAATCAGCCATTTCATTGTTGTGCCAGGGATAAACATCAAGTTGACAAGGCTATAATTACCAGATTTGTCTTATTTTCCCTTCTTATGCACTGGCACAACATTAAGTTTCTTCCAGGCTTCTGGAATCTCACCACAAATCCAAGAACAAACATCATCATCGGTATCATAGAGAGACAGATATGCCATCATTTTAAAAACTGCTTATGTTTGCACAGGGTAAATCAGCTCCAGAACCTACATACCTGTCACAGGATGTGCATCGTGTATCTCACTGAAGCACAACTAAGCCAGGAGCAAACACCAAGAGAGGACAAGTTAAAATGCTAGATGGCAGGTATCCCAGTCTAGCACACTTTGAAGGCCAAATTACCACAATAGCATTTCAAGACTCCTTTGAGAAGAAAGCCCTCTGCAGCTGCCTCCTCATCTGTCCATTCAACAGAAGCAGGGAGAGGACCCCTGAAATGCTGCCCTTCTTTGCATGGTTTGATCAGAGACCACAAATCAGAGCAAGTGTTGAACTGTGCACAAGTGAGCACATTTGGGAGACTGATAACAACAACTCATTACCATGAGAGAAGATGTTGTTTGCTGAAGCCTTCTAGGCATGGGCTGTAATTGAAATCAATGCTGAACTCTCAAAGTCAGGAGATACAGAAGCTTAAAGATGTCAGCAAAATCTAACTCTTAATGAAAAAAAGATTAGACAAGTGGAAACCAGGCTAAGAAGGGGCTGGAGGGCCTAGATGGAAGCGATAGTTGATGTAAGAGATGGGGACATGTCAAAGAGTAAGAAATATTGCAGAAAGGCAATAAGGCAGCAGAGGAGAAAGAAGCAGTTAACATGGAAAGGATGGTGGAGGAGAAAGATATTAAATCAATGGTACCACTGCAAAACCAGATGTAATTACTTGAAAGCACATTTCAACAGTCCCCTCTCAGCCTGCTTCAGTCAGCTTTCACAGCCTTTGCTCAGTGCTGTCAAGTGCCATCCCACTGCACAGAGGGGAACAAATATTACAGGCAGTAAGAAAATAAAACAGCTTTCAGGATGGAAACCTGGATCTCCTTACCAGTCACTGCAGTCATGTGATTGTAGCTGCTCTGCTCTCCGGGGCTGTAACACAACCTGTGTTAACACTGGGCAGAGCCAGAACATTTGTCTCTGACACAAACAGTAGACAACAAGAGTCTTATTGGTGGATATGCTACAGGTCAACCTTCTTATTTGCCTCCCGACACATGCAGCATGATGTTGCATTGTTCTGAAGAGAGGAAGTCCCCAACCCAAGAAACTTTATCATTTCAAAGAACCACTCTCACCCTTAAAAGCAACTTTGGGCTTTTAAGATGGATTGAAGATGGGGGTTGTGCATTTCCAATCTTATTCCATTGCATTGTCCAAATTAATTCTCGTGAAAGAGGCAAAAGGAAGGAATAACATTTCTATCCCAGAAAAAATAGGCAGGATGTCAATGGCAGTGATGCACTATGGCAAAAAACAGAAGAGGGATATATTTTGAAAGGACATGGATAACTGTGACTGCACAAGGCCTTCTACTACAAGGGTGACAACACTGGCAAAGGAATGCTAGCTGTGCCTCACTTCAATGGCAATGGACACAAGAAAAAAAAAGTATCATCAATTTACTAGGTTTAGTAAAATTTTATTATGCTATATTCAAAGCATCTTTGCCTCTATGTAAAGCAATACCAAACCCATTGCAGACCTGGCCAAATTGGCTGGCAACTCAGAAGAGATGGCATAGCTAACAGCAACCAAGCTAAAATGTTGGGACAAAATCAAACTGACAATGTCCCTTTAAGGGAACAAGCATACTCAAATAGGTCTATTTTTAAACCACTTTTGCAGAAGGCTGCCATTTCTGACACTGCTACCAGCAGCCAAGACAGCATCTGCGGCAGCAATTTAATAGAGACAGTATAGTGGCAGGATGTTCCTCTATCTCCCCCCCCAGCTTTGTCTTGGGAAAAGAGCAGTGGAGAGATTTTAATGAATTTTGTTCCCCCCAAAACTCAAAGCAAAGCAACCAGCACACAGTGCATTCATCAAATGGAACTACAATAGCCATGGCTGTACACACTCCATGCTCTGATCTTTCAGGCAGTGGTGTTATTGTTAGTCAGACCACTTGTGGCTCTAGAATATCAAAGAGGGAGAGATACAACAATTCATCAGTATCTGTAAGAAATGGGTGAGAGTTAATCCACAGCCAGAACCACAAGGCAGCAGATTTCAACTCCTGGTAAAGATTGGTCTCTAGAGGGCCTTTCCTCCTCTCCTCCACCCAAACACAACTCGTTCATTTTTCAGAAAATCTGTTAGGCATTAGGGTAAAAAAATCTTTTTATTGTCATGTGAAGAAACAACACTATTCCTTGTAGAGTAACTTAAAAGACACCACAATTTTTATATGTTCTTAAACAAATTTCTTTTATGACTTCTCTGGTCATTCCTATACAATATTTGGAAACAATTCTCAAGAGGAGATGTAGCACACCAAGTCAAAGGACCCATTTTAAAACACTTAAGACCATATTAGGCTCGGAGGAAAAAGCCTCCAAAATGAAGTATGAAGTATTTTTCATCTCCCACTAAAGAAACACTAGTGAAGAGTCAGTTGATCTAGCTGATTCATTCAGATGTAAAATCCAAGCAATGGTCAGGAAGGCTGTAGTTTTAGATTAATAAATTCATGTGACATAGCTCTTAAACCTTGCTTATTTGCAGCCTATATTCTCACAAAACAGGCAGACAGATTCTAATTAATAGCAGTGCTTCTGAGAGCTGAGTAGTTACACCCAATATTGGCAACATTTTAGGTTTCCACACTAGGGAACACAGCAATAACTTGGGTCAAGCCATCTCTGCAATTCTTCAGATTTCTTTCACATTGTGGAACACAATTTAATAGGGGCACAACCTCCCCAACACTTTCCCTTTTCCCATTAACAAACTTCTAACATCCCTGTGGCACCCTCAGCAAGTGCTTATGCAGCAAAGAACTAGCAGAGAGACATTTAAACTGTTTCAGCTGTCTGTCATACAGTTTTAACCATGTGATCAGCAAACACTACAGACCACAGCAACCCACAAACTGTAACTTCATTTTCTACTGCAAGACTGGATGGCTACATGGATTGCGACAGTGTAGCACAGAGTTCATAAAACAGCCTCTTCTAACCTTAAAAAGCATAATTTCCAGAGTAGAAAGTGCTCCCTTATTCATTAACATCAAAATGTCACTAATAGTGTCACAAGACATCAAGCAGCATCCTTTTGAGAGTTTGGCACATTCTTCACTCCCAGCTTTCAGATGAGTACAGCATTCGGCTGAATAGCTTTTTCAACAAATGACATGTCACAGCCTTGACACAAAAATACTTGCACCTTGTCAATCATTCACTCACCATCAAGTTCAAATGCTCATCTTCACAGAGATGAATTTGATCTGCACTGCAGTTAATGTTAAATATGGACTCACAGAGGAGAGGATGAGCGCAAGTAAAAGAACAAAGTAATTTTGGCAAATCAGAGAAAATACCGTGTCATTTGTACATTAAATAAGCAACTAGGAACTTCTGGAGCGTGTAGACATTCAGGCACGTGGAACAACAATAGCCGAGTGTTAGATGACAAGGATGGAAATATAAGCTGATATAGATGGCCTCCAATTTTAAACTGCTGACCTAGACGTCCCAGCCCAAAGGTTAGCTACTGTTTTATCCATCAAGGTTGTTATACTGCAACCATCACTATAATATAACACAGCCAGTCAGGTACTTTATTGCCAGAGAGAAATCCATGTGTCATTTCCAACACTCCAGTTATTTTTTTGATAGATGTATAAAACAAAGCACTATTGTGCACAGCAAGTTGCCCCTACTAGCCAAGACATCCTTCACCACAAAACTTAAACCAATTCAGTCTGAAATAAAAAAAAAAAAAGGTAAAAAAAAGGTAAAAATTAAACATAGCCACTTCAGAATTATTCAGGAAAAATAATAGTAATTACTAACTTTTGCACATAATCTCTTTGGGTTTATATCACAAAAATAATTCAAATATCTTAAAAATGGCAGAAAAGCACAAGCCACCTAAAGACCTAGTCTGGCATTTCAAAAAGGTGCAAAAGAATTAAATTCAAAGGAGCTGGTTCCTTAATACTTGCAGGTCACTTCAGAAATAACAATCTAAGACGCCTGAAATGACAAAGTTGTCCCCACTGAATCCAGATGCTAGTGGAATTGATAGTAATGCGAGACACAAGCTACAGAAAAGGTCTTAGTATTACACTCTTTCTGCTTTTCAGAGTGATCGTAGACTTGTCTTGGCCTCATTCTCCCCTCCTCTTGCAGTAGCTTTACACTGAATCCTACAGTATTTCACAACTGCATTTTTAATGGAGAACTACATTTAATAGAGAAGGCCATTTTCTAGCATAGCACCACTTTGACATTATGTTTTTAACCAGCCTGTTCCCAGAGTTTTCCCAGTGCTCCCAAATTACCCAGAGAAGACACTTTAAACATCTCTAAATGCTATCTCCAGTGGAGATCCTGTTGGGCCAACTCACATAGCTAGGACACAACTGAGTTTTTAATCAGGCATGTCTCACTCTAGAGTTAAGGACTAGGATATATTATTTCTCTCATGTAACAATCTGTTTATTTCCTTTTCATCTTGACACCTAACACCTTAGAAAATAACAGATTAAACAAACTGGTCAATCATCATACATCATCTAAACTGATATGCAACAGTTCTAAGGTTATTGATGCCTATAGATTTTAATATCCCGTTGAACAACCCAATGTGATTAACTCAATTTAATTCAATGCCACTCATTCATTACTTTGAGCTCTTAACTTCCACATGCTAGGTCAGCTGGATTTCTGTCTCCTCCATTTTCTTTTCATCCTTGTGTCATAGATCAGGTTACTCTATACAGTATTTGCAGTCAAAGACCTCAGGGAATCAATTCAAGAGCAGCAAGCGTCAATAAAGCAGTCTCTCCATTAAAGAAGGCTTCAAATAGTCCCTCTTTGAATGAAGATGCTGCTGCTTGGGCATTCCCAAGACCCTAAGTAATGGATAACTGGCAGGATGGATAGCCAGGACACACTGGGATACCATCTCCATGTTCAGTGACAGAAAACAAAAAAAATCACAGAATCATCAAGGTTGGAAAAGACCCCCAAGATCAAGTTCAGCCTTTATCCAAACATCACCATACACTATTTGGCAGACCAAACTAAACCATAGCACTAAGTGTCATACCCACTCATTTGCTGAACACCTCCAGGGATGGCGATTCGACCACCAACCTGGGAAGTCCATTCCATTGCTTAGCCACCCTTTCGGTGAAAAAAATTCTTCCTGATATCCAACCAGATCCTCCCCGGCACAGCTTGAGGCTATGTCCTCATATCCTGTCACTGGCTGCCTCAGAAAAGAGGCCAACCCAATCTTGCTGCAGCCTCCTTTCAGGTAGTTGTAGAGAGTGAAAGAATCATCACTGAGCCTTCTCCAGACTAAACAATGCCAGCTCCCTCAGCCCTTTTCCTCATATGACTTTTTTCCTAGACTCTAAGAGCAGCCCGCTCTTGTGCCTCTCTTAGCATTTTGATTCTTTTCGAAGCTACTCTGGGAAGGCTGGAAGCACTACACATCCTCTTTTCACAGTGACCTCTATGCACAGAGCTTCTTCCTGCTTTACTGTGCCAGTGCAACACAACCATATTTCCCATTCTAAGCCCCTTCATCTAAGGAGGGCTCTCAGATATGAACACCGGCATGAGGGAGAGAAGGAACATAATAGCAAGTACTGGAGCTCTCAAAGCAATGAATTTTTCTCCTGGTTATAAATAATTTTATTGCATCTCAGATTTTCATCACATTATCTCAAATGGCAGGAACTGGCCCACCACTTGCTTTCATAGCATTGCCATTACTGGAAAGAAGCATTTCTTAATGGTGCCAGGGCTATTGCTCCAACAGAAAAAAAAAAAAAGGGATTGTGGTAGGGTGCCCATTTACCCACTGCTACCTCATTTCATCAGCCATTTATCAACACATTCTTCATTTGGAGAAATAAAATCAATGGTAAGTGGAGCTCTTTCAGTGCATTTAACTTCCCTGGCATGATACAGGTGGTAACACAGCTGAGATCAAACACTTTCATCTTTCCTCCAGAGCCAGCTTGGCTGCAGACTAGCTGCTTCTCAATTAGAGACTGCAATATTTCTGGCAAGGATTATGTGTGCTTTCTACAGCTCAGATTTGCTTCATTGTTGCTTTTTTTATTTAAAGAGCAATCACTTTCTTACTAGTTCATTCACCTTTACCCAAGGTCTGCAAGAAATAAAAAGGCCTGGCTCAAGTTATGTATGTGATATAAATCTGTGGAAAACTTTAGGCAGACATGAAGACTGAGATTTTAGAACACTGATTCTGTGTTACAGTTTATAAATCCCGTCACACACTGCAATAAACATTTCTCTGTTGGTTTCCTAAAAGAGAAGGGTTATAACTGCACTTTGAAAAAAAACCAAGGAAGATTCAGAAGATCACCTGGTCTGTTGCTAAGTCAATTCTATATCCAGGACATCTTTACACCACATTAGGATAACAACAGGTCCCTGACAATTGCTTTGCACAGCAAATTTTACCAAATTTAATTTCTTCAAATATCCCATGAGGACAACAGAAAAGGAGTACCACCATTCCAGTGCTTTGCAGGGAGAAAGAGGTACTGTAGTAGCTTGTTCCACTTTCAGAATTCTTTTTCCCTTTCTTGTATTTTCTTTCTTACATTTAATATGTAATTTAACAGGTAAAATTAGCTATCCCAGCTCCAGAAAGGTTAGAGATCCTGGTATCAAACTGTTAGTAATGCCTTATATTTCCACAGCACCATAAGTGAGATCTCTGCAATGGCTTGTAAGAATGGCTGATACAGAATCAAAACCTGAAGAGAATTCATACCAATACAAATCTTTTCTTTTTGACAGGGTGGAGTATTTTATAATAGAAACCAATGAACAAAAAAGAACAACTAGAAGTTCCTGTATTTGACATAAATTCTCCACTAATGACACATTACTTTGTGATCTTTATCTGCATCCACACCTCTCTACATCACCTACAGGGTCCACAGGATGACGGTATGCCACTTAGTTCATTTCAGCTTCTACATATTTGTTAGTATTTGCTTCACTTGGTCACTCCTTGCAATTTTTCACCCCTTCACAACTAATGATGCAATATAACTCAGATGCCTAGTTTTTAAGTTTAAAGCCAAATGACCTAGCAGTAGTCTCACCCCTGATACTGAGATCAGTAATATTTGGCAGACAGGTAACATACTGATTTATACATACAAGTGTTTAAAGTGCTGCATACTGGAGACATTCACCCCCCCCACCACCCCCCATCCCCCCCCATCTTCAGGCTAGCTCCTCATCCAGTAATGTACACATTGTGTTTTGCACCTTTTGAATTCCTACTATGCATGTAGCTCAATAAATCAGCCACAGCCTCTGTGCTGAATCCATCTTCCCACTCCCTGCCCTGAAATGCTTTGTCAGCAAAGACTTGAACTACTGGTTCTGCAGGGCAGGTAGATCAATATTAAACACATGGCAGCTTAGTCTGCAGTGACTAATTCTAGCTCTGCTTCCCCAGTCATTTGAGAGTGTGCATACCTGGCTGAGATTAGCAGAGCACGCAGCTCTGGCCAAAGTCCCCAGTATAACTCTTGTTGACACCCAGCATACAGGTTCTCCCGTAAGCACCAATTATACTGGCCATGGACAAAAATGTTCCTGCAAGTTGAGGAAGCAGGACCACCTAAAAAGGAAAAACTGGATGGTTCAGAATAATCTGTTGTGTAGTGGTTAACAGCTCCTTCACCTGCTGAAACCCACAAATTCAGCTCTCCTGAGAACAGGCACATCTTGCCACATCCATATTATGTAAAACTGTCAGTCAGCTTAATTTTTAATCTCTTCTACAGAAGAAAAATGGGTACCCAGAACTCTCACTTTACTACCTTTTGCTGATATTCAATGCAAAGAGTAATCCAATTTTTCTACACATTTTAGGTTGCACCTTGCCTGACACTCAAGGAAATAAAATCATGAAATTTTTAAAAAGAAAGGAAAAATGCATACCAGAGACCTGGCTGAAACAGCACTATTTTGGTACCAACTGATTTCATCTCCAAAACCAATCCTGACTCTTAATTCCATCAACATTTCCTCTTACCAAAACACTAGAAAATGGCTTTGCTGCTTAAGTACCACCGGATTTTTGGCAAGGTATCATCATAAACTGATGAAAACCAGAGAACTGAATATTATAGGAAAAAAAACTATCTTTTGTCTGCTTGGAAGGGATGTAGAAAAGCAACATCAAGGAAGCAGCAGTGTTTCAGCCACAGGCATCACAGCTTAATATATAGTCCCAGAGTAAAATGGGAGGGCAGCAAGTTGATCCAGGGGTGCAAACACAATCAGAGACCATAACTGATGCTTCAGATAGAGGAAGCTACCAGCACTTTAAAAATAACCAAAAAACCCCACCCCACAGTCACAAAAACAGTGTCACCATACTCTGCCTGCCCAGCTCAGCTGTGTGGGCAGGCAATAAAAATAATTCATACTGCAAACTTAGCACCTCTGTCAAGGAAGACAGCATGCCTATCATGGAGTGTCATGACATACTACAGACAAACAAAGCCCTTCACAGCTTTCAACTGACAGGTAAATCAAGATCAAGAATAACCTTTTTCCTTATGGCATCACCACTGGAATGCAGTCTCCTCCAGAGTAAAACACTGAACAGATTTAACAGCAAAAATGTAACACCACACTGTAGATAGCACCAAGGAATCCACAAAGGTAGGTGAACTAAGGAAACAGTATAGCTGGAAAATAGCCAAGTACTGGAGATAATCCTGGTTACACAGAGTGATGCAATACCACTGGTTAATGGCCACTTAAGTCTTTGCCTTAGAAACCTACCTAGAAGGAGCTCTACCAGTTAAAATAAAAAGAACAAGTCACCCAAGTCACCTAATAAATCATCACCCCATTTTCTGCAGCATCCAAGGGTTCTGCATTCAAACACTCACCTGAGCATCCTCAAGATCTTGCCAATCACTACCTGAGTGCAGCTTTCAGAGGGAAGGTACAGGGAAGCTCTATGCTGCTATGACAGACTGTTCCATGCTGTCAGTAGGAATCATGAACACTCAGACTGGATCCTTGCTCTGGACCAAAGTGGCAGGGTTTAAACCCAGGCAGCAACCCAGCTCCACACAGCCGTTCATTCACTCTCCCACCAGCATGATCCAGAAGAGAATCAAAGGGCAAAAGCTAAAAAACTTCAAATTGAGATGAAGACAGCTTAATAGGAAAAGCAAAAGCCACACACACAAGCAAAGCAAGGAATGAATTCATGCTTCCCATGGGCAGGCAGGTGTTCAGCCATCTCCAGGATGACAGGGCCCCATCACATGTTAACAGTTACTTGGGAAGACAAACACCATCACTCCAAACATGTCCCCACTTCTTCTCCCTGATCCCACAGGTAAGGAAGTGAGCCAGTAGCTGCATGGTACTTGGTTGCTGGCTGGGCTTAAACCACAACACAAGGGCACATTTTTACAGGCCCCAATATGAAATATGCAGGCTATTACACTTACACACAACCTTCACATTCCAGCTGCTTTAGGAACAAGAAAACAGTCCACAGAGAATGCCTCTGCTCTTTGCTCTTGTTCTTTTGCATACCCTTGAGCTGCTTTGCTTTTAGCCAAATGCCAAAGATATCAGGCTTTCATGCTCCATGGCAGGACTCTACCCCACAGGGAAACACAGCAAAGCTGTCAGTCCTACACACACATCACCAATTACTGAGAAATTGCCCTGTTCTATCACCCACCCACCCCTCAACAGATAAGCAACCCTCGCCACATGTGTCAGTCTTCAGTATGAAATGGAAAAGCCTGCAGTGAAAGCAACAGCTGCCACAGTTGATTTAGCCATTGGTAGAAAGAGAAGTGAGGGAGAGAAAAGGCTGCTGAAACCCTGTAGTCTCTGCTGTTATTTTTATTACAGAAGACCTTGATCAACACCATTTCAGATATAATACCTATACACATTAAGACCCTGGATCAGGGTAAAGTCCCAATACAGGAGACATGCAAGAGAACTATTATTTCTGTTTCTACAACTCAAATATAGTGACCACATGACTAAGGTCACAAAGGGAAAACTAGGATTTGTGTCTCCTGTCCCACTGATCAGCACCAGACTAGGGAATAAGGGACCATTCACATGCAAGAACTCCAGCAGCCCAAAAGAAGCCTTTAAAAATAAAATTCAATGGGCAAGTCTCAAAACTGTCACAAAACTTTCATGCTAATGCTCCTAAGCTGCTCCCAGGTGCTGAAACGGCTTCATTATTTACGTGGAATGATCCAGTAGAGGTGAAGACAACACCAAACCCACAGCACACATTCAGAACAGACAATCCAGCACCAATTTTCCTTCTCCTGAGTTCACTTTTACTAAGCCTTCAGCAGAAACCTCTACTCAAGATCTCAAGCCCAAGGCTGTAAGTATTGTTTTGGTGGGATGCTTATTTTTTTGGTCATTTTCCTCCTGTGGGAGCATAATTTCTACTCATGGATGATCCAAGGGGGAGACAAAGAAAGAATTAGGGGAAGATATAAACCTTTTGGCTATTCCATTAGCACCAAAGATGTACTCCTATATTTCAAGATGCTGCTGAAATTACATAAATTCACAGCCCTCACTGCCTTGCAGGATGCATTTCCCCTGCCCTCCAAGCATATCCATGTTTGTACTACTGTGGCAAGTAATGGCTCCAACCAGAGGAGGACTCCATGATGCCAAATGCAGCCCACCTACAGTAAAGAAACACCTCCTGCCCCTAAAAGCAGTCATAATTTAAAATAAGGTGAAATGAGGGGGATGAACCAAATACAGTGGACAAGGTAAAAGGATGGAAAAGCTATCATATGAACAGGATTTTTAACTGACTGTCTCTACTCCCCCTCCTGTTTTTTAGGGAGCTTAGCTGCCCACAGCCAACACATCATAAAGACTAAAACAATGAACTGGAGTTCGAAGCTTTTTTTGATGCAGAAAAGGGCAGAAATGTAACAAAGAATTACCTTAATGCAGGGAAATTCAGCTGTTCCCATGCTCTTTTAAGCAAGTAATTACAAGTGATTGGGTGATTCTCTAGAGGTGTGTTAGGGGAGGCAGGGATTTAAATGCTGCTCTGAATTTTACAACAGGGGAAGGTACTTATCTACCCTGACCTGGCCCTGCTTTTTATGACGGGCTTATTCCATTCTCAGATGCCTAAAAAGGATAGGAAAGAATGAGAAAGTGTGGGAGTACTCTTCTTTTATCCCTGCCTGAAGCAAAGAGAATGTTTAATTTATAGCATGCCCACTACACACAACCCTCCACAGCTTGTATCACTCAGAATCCACAGCAGAAGGAGGTGACATTTCTCCAGATTGCAATGTGTCCATTCATTTTCAGATACCAGTACTGCTGCTTAGGATAACTACTGAACACCACGAAATTACCAGAGGGGAAAAAAAGTAAGAAAAAACAAAACTGCCATGTGCCAAGAGAAGAGGGGACACATGAGCCAAGCTCTTTTCCAAGAAGATTATGCTAGAAAACTAAGCAGTGATCTGAAAGGATAACTTCAGATGAATAGACTCATATGCAGCCCATGTATTTAGCCATGTATGCCAACTGCCAATATAGCACAGCTCTGCTATTCATCCGATCTGATTGTAAGAGGGTGTGAGTTGAAAGCTTTGCACTGCCAAAATGCCAGCCACAAGCCAAAAGGTACATTTGGTTGCTTGTCAGTGCAGCAGATGCGAAATGGGCAGCCTTTCCCTTCTCTGACCTCCTGAAGGACAGCAAAAGCAGATCCAGAAAAGAACGGAGATCAAAACCAACTGATTTTCTGAAAGTTCTGCTTTTTGGCACTACTCCTACATGATGGGATTTTTCCCACCAGAAATTTGTCAAGAAAAAATAGTCCCCTCAATGTTTATCTCTTGTGTAAGAAAATCTAGGGAGCCAAGGATATTCAGATTAAACAAAAGAGAAGAGAGTTATTGATAGTAGCAAGAAGGGCTTGTGCTGACAGGATTAAGTGGAATGCTGACCAGCATGGGGGAATACTGAACACATAGGACTGAGACACCACAGAAAGATAAACCCACAGGCAATCTCTCTGTTTTCTCTTACAGATGCCCTGCTTACTCACTGCCTTTTGAAGCACTAAAACATATAATGGGGTATCCCATACCTGGAGACACTTTCTTTTAAGTTCTATTATCGTCTAAGTACTGGGGAGAGAAGTTGCTTTGCAGCACAGAAGAAAATTACTGTGACCATAAATAGAAGAGAAGGCAGAAGGAAAGGAGTTCCACTTGTTGGGGAAAAAATCAAGGAGCAAACAAGGCAGCTAGAAATCTGTAAGTAACAGGTCTACCCTTAGAAGATATTCCTCCAAGTAAAGATACGACAAAAAAGCAATCTTGCTGCTTGACACAACAACAAATATTTGACCAATCCTACCACACTATAAAACAGTCAAAAGAGGGCATTAACTGCACCAGCTAGACAGATTCCATGGAAAACAGAGGCAGCAGAGATGTGAGTAGATGTACAGAAAAGAGGCTTCACAGAGTTGCCATTCTGAAGGGGAAAGGAGGCTTGCCCATTGGTATGCTTACCACCTTCCAGGAACTCCTCCAAAAAACCGACAAGCCAAAAATACTCAGTTTGAGCTTTAAAAAGGCTAAGATTTTTGCATCTGCCTGTTAGGAAGAACTCCTGTATTACATATAAATCTAAGCAAGCTGATTGGATAAATCCATGGATGATAAGCTTTTAAAAGTTACTCATTTAATTAGCCATTGTATTTTCAAATCAGAAACTGCATTTAAAGCCACTGGGACACTGAAGTTATTAAAAGTAGGGTTTATTTACAGAGCCATTCTTAACAGCATATTTAGTTAATAAAATATAGGTAAATTGTATGTGCTATTAATAAGCTTATTAAAACAGTTAACCCAAGCACATTTCTTACTTAGTACAGTAAACCATAACCTTCTCAGAGAACCTCTCCTTCCCTGTTCAAGGAAATTTACTGGGACCAAACTCCTATTTTTGAATTCAGGCTATAAGTGGTATGTTCAAAGTGGTAAATCTGAATGACCAATCTTTTAACACATACTATCTGATCAGAACAATAAGAACTTTAACATGTGCCACTTAGTCACAACTCCTTTAAAAAAACAAAAAGTTCTTCTGTTATCCTGGTAGGGCCAGGAAATAATGGAATTTCACCTCAGCAAGCCTGCAGTAATAGAGTAAAAGTAATAAAGATCAGATGGAAACACCTCTATAAGTAGAAAGACTTCCATCTACAAAAGCAACACCAACACCTCCAGCTGGAAATGCCAGGAGACAAAGGCAAAGACCAAGAACCAATTGTTTCAATGACCAACTAAGTTTCTCAATTACTAGACTGTTACTGTGTTCTCTCAATTACACATAAATAACTATGAGATTTCCCAAGTACTCCTGGAGTGAATTAACATTATTCTCACTATATTCCATTTCCCTTTCCAGACCAGAGAAGATGCGAGGTGATCATGTGTCACAGTCACATGCAAGGAGGAACTAGATGATGTGTTACACCAATCAAAGACAAGCTTTTTTCCCTTAACAGCTGAAGGTTCATAGCTTTCCATCTCTTCTGCCACTAGTTTCTCTACTGCCATCGCTACACAGAAGTAGGACAACTCAAAAAACTTTCCAGTTCCTGAGATTCAGTTTCTCATAATATTTCCGTAACTAATGTCTATTCTTTCTTCAAGCTTCCAAAATTCACAAATGCTTTATTCACTCCATTCAATATGAGATACTTAAAACTTTGACACCTACACTTGATCTAATAATACAGAGTCAAGGAGCAACAGGCATTTAAAGAACACAAGCTTCAGAGATTTTTTTCAACCTACCTTACTACGTGTTGTGCATCCAGAAACACCTGTTTCTCTGTACCAATTATATACAAAAGTCTAGTCAGATGCAGGTGGCTAAAGATATTCAGTGGAGCCACTTAAATTCAGATTTACAGAGCACTTCTTCAGAGAAACAGTAGATGAAGCAAAGACACAAAATTACTAATTTCTTGAATGGTGCCAGAAATACACTTGCAAATAATATTTAAAAGTCCCATACTAATTTCCCAACTCAACTTACTTGTCACAGTTGCAGAGTTTTTCAGTCACCTCAGAGCAAAAGTCAAGGGTATCCTTTTGCCGTGCTGCACACAAATTTTCTTGCATTTCCCATAAACAAATCCAGCCCCCAGTCCTCATCTTCAGGCCCTCCTTTGACTGAGTTTGATCTGCCTCCAAGGCTTTTTCCTTGGGAGCAGCCCTAGCCCAGGGCTCCTTTTCCTGTCGTCACTTTTTTGCTTTAAGACAGGAAATAGGTCCGATCCAACATAACATAGCCAGGCTTTAAAGCATGGTAAATATTTGCATCAAGTTTATTTCAGCACTAGAAGATTCACTGCTTCCTCTAAGGATGTACCAATACAAATACCTGGAAAATGTAGAGAACTGGGTTAAGAGCAGTCAGCCTCATTTACTAGAACTGCTATGGGATGTACAACACTTGGTCCATTATGCAATTTGCCCTTTTTAAGGCCATGTTGATTGCATAATAAACACCAAGTCCCCACTTCATGCCTTATTTTATGTATATAAAAATTCTGTGGGTGCATAAACATCAAAAAGCTAAACAGTCCATGAGGAGCCTGCAACAAGGCTGGAGGGGTTACTAAATCCCATTTGGCCACAGAAATTGTCTCTGCTGTGGAATGAGACAAACAACTTTGATTCTCCAAAAGACATTTCATCAGGAAGGTGTATGGCACACAGTAATTACCCATGTTCTCCAAAGTGTTGAGACAGATGACCAGCTGCATACCTATCCTCCTCCTGGCCCAGCTCCCAAGTACTCTGGCATTTCCTCCTGTAGCCTACATGAATGTAACTGAAGACAAAGGCAAACTGCATTAAGGTTTCTGGCAGTTGGGCAGCGCTTCATGTTTTAAGGACCACAGGCTAGGATTCAGTTACAACAGTAACTGTTTACAACATGCTACAAATACCCTGTTAGGAAGCATAACAGCTCCAAATTGCTCTGTTCTGTGAAATATGTCAGCAGAGCTTTGCCAGGGTACAGCCATGTTAAGTATTCTGCACGTCCTTGAAATCCAAATGTTCATGCCACCAAACCTGACTAACCTCTCATTTACACTTCCTGGATAAGAAGCTAAAGGTGGCTAGATTAATCTCTACATTTGTATGCGTATGGGGGGGGGGATTTGCTGTTTCTTTCTTTTGGGGTGTTTTTTTTTGTTTGTTTGTTTGTTTTGAGTTTTTAAATTTTTTTTCAAATAAAAATAGTGTTAACTGTTCTGCATCATTTGCTTCTGTCATTATAAAACAGGATATGTGCAAATCGAGAGGCAAATAAAAGCAGCTTCTCTTCAGTGATATGATATGACCAGAACTTCAATATACCTTCTCCAAGTCACCAGTTACCTCTGACACCTCATCCAGAAAATCACTTCCCTCTTTTTAAGGAAAAAGCACTTACAGTAATAAGGAGCTACTGCTCTTGTTACAGCTTTAATTTAATCTAATTGCCCAATTACAGCTGCTCCCATTTTCACAGGAGACTGTATTATTTGAAGTATTCCTCTACCTAACAGCCTTTGCTGATATCAAGCAGGTACAGTGCAATTTATTTCAGATAAAGATGAAGAGAGAAACAAAGTAAAGCTTCCAGGAAAGAGCACAACACGACTGTGTTTCCCCTCTGTGGCAAAATCTAGCAACTTCAAGAACAAAATGGAACCAGAAACCATCTTTAAAAAACACATGATGGTATAGGGGGGAGAGGAGAAAGAAAGATTAAAAAAAAAGTAATAAAAGATTAGCAGTTTTACAGCTGTATTTGGAATAAGGGACTACCCACAAAAGGAATGCAAGGTGAAAAGGACTATAGGGAACATGAGGTGCAAAAGGAAGACTGTGAAGTAAATTTCTCCCAGATATTTCTTCAAAGAGCATGGCAAATTCAGGAACAGATTCCACAGCAATTGTGCAATGCAACCCAAAAGAGCTAACTGTTGTCCAGGGATATTTATGATGCTTTATACAGGGAGACTATTATCTCTTCGAATAGACTACAGAAGAATCATTTTGCTACCTCACGGGTCCAAAGCTCTAAAAATCTGTGTTACATGTAGGAGAGTAAAAGTGAAGTATGCAGAAGTGATCAAAAGAGAACAGGCTGGGTTTATAGCCTGCAGGGGAAACAACTGATCATATATTCTTCCTATGACAAACAACTGAGAAAGTAATTGAGAGCCTAGCAGAAACCAATGTTGTTACCTCAGCATTATTGATTTTCAGCAGACATCTTAATCTAACACATGACAAAACTTTGGTCATTCCAGTAAGATATAGCTTTCAAGGAAAAATGATATTTATAAAGGTAGTTTATGGTTCAGTTAGAGATTCCTATGAAGTCAAGCTCAGGCTATAAAGGAATGGAAAGAAAAGGACTTCTTAAAAACAGAACAAATAGAAAGTTCGATTAAAAGGTGAAAATATGATTCAAGTATACTAAAGCAGAAGGATCTTCTGATGTTCAAAACACTAAAAGGGGGTAGTAAAAACATAACTTTAAAATACTGTACTAAGAAAGCCTCATTCTTATTAAAAGGATGAGTGGTGCTGAAGACTCACAGTTCACCTATTAGGCATTCTTTAAAAAATTTCTTGCAAAATTTACTAGAAATGTTCCCACTGCATATAGCAAAAGAAACTGGAGTTATTTACATGTGTATATATAAAAAATGAAACCATAACAGGATAAGAAGATAAAAGTCCATGTAGTCCTTTGTTAACATTCAAATTCAAAGAAATACAACAATAAGAAAATAAAAATTATTCATATATAGAGCAAAACCTCATAAAATTAGAGAAAACATCTTATAAATATACATTGAGAGAAAAAAGTGAATGTGGCTCACAGCAATTACAAAGACTGCATCTTCAATTTAAAAAAAAAAAAGGCAGGAAAATAAAGGGAGCATTGTACACAACTTAAAAAATTCCTTCCTACCTTGCCTCTATTTCATCCTACAAGCAGCCTGCCCTTTACAATCTCAGATATCATCCTCAGCACATCTCATTCTCATGTTTCCTGGGGATAGCTGAGCCATTCCTCCCACTAGGGCTTTTCAGCGTGCATGGGATAATGCACCACTCATGGAGTTTCAGATGATGACACTAATTGGACTCTCTTTTCAGCAGATGTTTCCTACCTGCTAAAGTAAGTACAGCCTTCTTCCCAGCTGCATCATATTAGCAAACCACAGCTGATTAACACAGATGGCCCCCTCTTTGTGTTTTCCAACTGACAAATAGTCTACTAAGAATTCTTGCTTTTAAGTCCCAAAGATAACAGTCAAGCACAGTTTTTACATGCTTGTGACAAATTCTTACCTGTGAAATGAAATCTGACCTAGAGCTCTCTAGAAATCAGGCCTAGTGAGATGACCATTCATCATTCTTTAATATGCTTGGGGTAGGCTATCTAATAACAACCTAGTCCTGCACCTCTCCTGCCATCATGCTGCTGCTGCTTTTGTGCACTCTCGGACAAATGCCCTTAAGGGAAGGGAAAAAGAACTCGCTTCCAAAAGTACTCTTTATTTTTGGTATCCATTTCATGGCTGGTATGAAACAAATCCAGCTTGCTGGGCTTTGACATAGATTTTTTTCAGATGTCAAAGAAGAGAGGCAAAATATATAGGCATGGGAGAGACTGGTTAATGAGGTGTCACAGCTATGGTTGCTTTGTTCAGTGCTTCTTTAATTTTATTATTTGTATCAGAGTGATAAGGAGCAACATTTCTCACATTTTGTTAATGCACTATACAATTTAAAGCTTAAGTGGAGCAGCTTCTTGAGACTTACAGCAGGCTTTGTAAGTGAAGCAGAATGCTCCACTCAAGTTGTGTCTATTTCAATCACATGAGGACCATTTGTAGGAGCAAATTAATGCTACGCTTTATTCCTCATTAATAAACATCCATTGTACCACTGTCCAAGCACTTGTTCCAAGCGTGAGGCTGGACTGTGACCTGGAAGGCGATAATTCAGAAAAGTCTGACACTTGTTTTGAGGAATTCAATGTGCCTCTGATCCATGTACTTTGACTCTCTTTCTGAGGAGAACTGCCTCTATCATTGGATCTGTCAAACTGAGCCACTGAACAAGCCATTTCACTGGGTCTCCCCCAGTCAAGCTCAATTTGAGTTTTACAGTCCTTGATACTTGTGGGATATTGTCATTGAAGCCATTAATGTATTTTGCACCGGGAATTATGCTGCTTGGCAGGGGCTATCTCTCCTCACGATATTTGTATGTCCAAAGCTCAACCTAGTCTTGTAATGAGATTGCAAAATGTAGTCATATATATTCAAAATGTTGGCCTGTAAGCCAGTAAGGCCTGAAAATATTTACCAATATGTCAAAATGCTTCTAGCTGAAAACCGTTTCTAAACCATTCACTGTTTGCAAGTTTAATGGCTTAAGGCTTATGGGCTCATGAATCACCTGCTTTCTTAGCAGCAGCATTTGAAATGTTGATATCTTAGCCTTGAAATAGATGTGAAGGTACCACAGCCTTTACAAGCTGTTATCGAAAGACATACTTTAAAAGCTCCCACAAAAGACTGAATGCAATAGAAGTAGCTGAGCAGGATGAAAGTAACTGAACCAACTTAGTTAAAGTCATTGTTCATGTCTGTGTTCCATTTCAGTGATTACCCTCCAGCCGGACAATGAATCATATTAAAGGAAGCTTTGCTACTTACAGTTCATCTGATAAAAAATCCAGATGACTTCAGAAGCAATGATGAGTCTTTGGGAAACTATTAGTCTTATTTCAAATTACTGAATTCAACAAAAAAAAAAAATTGAAGAGCAATTTCATTTTTCACTTTTTTTTTTGTTGTTAAAAAAATGTACCATTCTAAAAATTCCAAGATTTTTAGCTGAGAAAATGAATGAACATTTATGAGGAAAAAAATTGCTATAACAAATATGTCTGAAATGAGTATCTCTAAGGTCAGGTAGGTTATGCTAGTAAATGGCATACCCTGCTTTACAGAACTGCAAAATTAAATGTTAAGCATAATACTAGAAAGGTAAGAGGGATGGAACAAACAAATACATAGCAAAACCAATTAGAAGAAATAAGAAATCTCAATCGTGAATAAAATAATAATTTCATGTACAGTCCTCTAAAATATACCCATCAAGTGATTTATCGAGGTCTTGCAAGGGGATATACACTGTGTACTGTAACATTTTAAAATATACACATTTTTCATCTACAACACCCAAGACAGATGAATGAACACATAAATATGGTAAATAAGTTGTGTTTCAATTTTTTTTAAAAAGATATTACCAAAACCCATTAAAATAGAATAAATGAATACAATTGAATGCTTATGGGCTTGCTTATTTGTGAATATCTTAAAAGGTAAGGAATTCATGGCCTGATGTCTTTTCTGAGTATCTGGCCCGATCTATGCACATGTCCATGCAGACAACTTGCAAATAAACTTGCAAATATGCCTCTTCCCTCCTGTCTTCTTAAACTAGATTAAAATCCCAATGTGTATCAAACATTTCTCTGAGGATGGCTATGATCAGGTCAGCCTCAGCTCTACAAACTTTTTTCTCCATCAATATAGATAAAAATTACTATTTTGCCTATCACTCAACCTATAACTCTTCATTATCAACTCTCATTTCACTCCAAACCCTCACACTCAGCTATGCATAAACAAGCAGAAATATTTTGACATATTTTCAAGATTGTATTTTCATCTTCACAATTAAAAGGTTTGTCTAAGATCTCATTACCTTGCTTACTACAATTTCTTCCCCCAGCTCTCATCTCATTCAAGTCCCATTCACCCAGAATTTCAACCCAACCAGCATTTTCATCAATTAATCTCACCATAGAAATGCATGAATGCATTCTTCTTTGGTTTCTCCTTGTATTTGGGCTTTTACTCATTCTGCACTCATACTTGAGGTGAACTTTTAAATAGCTCCAAACTTCATTTTCCTTCCTGCTGCTGATTGCTTTAAAATTTGCTCTGATTTCTCCTAAGAAATTTGAATTAGGCTACTGCCAAGCACACAGCTCAATATAATCCAACTCCCTACACTTCCTGCCCATGACATGGTTTTACATTCACATTGCAAGCTTTTGGGGACAAAGACAGCTGTCTTCTCTTTCAGCTGTAAACAAGCATCAAACATTTTTTCCACTTTACTCACTAAACTAAATACATGTAGCATTTATACTTGCTTTTCAAGATTTTGACATGATTTAGAGGACTGTGTAACTGCTATCCTCATTGTAAACAGAGGAGAGCAATGTCTAGATAACTAAGATTTTAAGGCAACATTAAAATTACACTTGAAGCCACACCACTGCAGCCTGAATGAAGCAGACACAACATGCAACTCCAGTGAATGCTTTCCAATGTCATGGGCCAATATAGCTTCAACAAATGTGTAGGGCAACAATACATGTAGGGCTTATTTTGAGCGAGTTATGCAGTTCAAACACGACTGTAAATACTTCCTTTGGGATATCTGTGATACACAGTGATTTTCCACCACAGAGTATAATTCTGAAATAGTCATCTGTACCCAGGTTGTTCATGCTGGACAGAGGCTGAAACACCCATAGATTTTACTTCTTTTTAGTGCAGCAGTAAGACAATCAAGATGCTCATTACTCTTTACCACTACCTTGGAGCAGGCTACAGAAAAACACGAACGACCTGGAAAGCACAGCCTGACAGAACAGGCTGAGTTCAGGTAGTTGACATGGAAGAGTGAAGAGGGAAATAAAAACAACAGGAAAAAAAAAAATATAAATTATGAGGACAGTGAAAGGAAAAACTTTCTATACTCAAGGCAAGTCATTTAGCATTTTACAGTGGTGCCTCAGTTACCAGGCACAACCGGTCCGTGTAAAAATAGTTGCAAATGAAAGGCAGAAACCCAGAAGTGAGATGACAGCCTTATCAGTAGGCTAACTCTCTGCCAGTCCCATTTCTACAATAAGTCTACACAGATGACACCGAGGCAGATGGTGTGCAACATTCTCACACAGAAAAACACTCCTGGAAGGAAGGTTCCAGGAGAAGAACAGGCTATTTCATATATCCATTACCCAGTGTCCGTAAAACCTTGAATAGATTATCAATATGAATAAAGTGAGGATTTGTACACCCTGAGGTCAGCCCCTATCCTGTCTGTCCTACTCCATATGTTTTACAAATGCGATCATGTTCTGGCTCCAGCCTGAATATGCTGCCAAAACCCTCCTACCCTTTCTAGAATGTAGTCCAAGAGAGAAGGCACTTTCAGGCATAGCAAATATGCCTCCTGACTACAGCACTGGGAGCAATCCTGAACTCCCATGAAATCTGTGCAACTGGACTCCCTACATATTTAGGGAGCCGTAGGGTTTGTATCCAAGCCCATATTATACTCTGGTTTTTATCTCTAGGTAGCCTTCACCCTACTTAGCACAAGTAGTAGGCAGAAATCTACCAAAAATGTTTAAATGCTCAGGTAGCCACAACACATCGCAAGCACATGCCTAATAAATCTGCTAATCAAAGTTTTCTGTTCCATATATATCACAGAGTTAAGTAAACTGAAAATGGAAATGGCTCAAAGAAAAGCTGATGGCTCCTTTCTATCCAGCTGGAAGATTATAACTCTTCTGACGCCCTCATGAAAGCTTTTCATCATATCTTAGATATCTGAAAATCGACTTCCTTATCTAAAGGAAACAACCTGCTGTCCAGTACAGTGATATAGTAAAACACCTGTCACTGCCAGCAAAGGTAAGCTATTACTGATTAACGGCTTGGGGGTGGGAGGAATTTCAGAAACACATTCAAGTATATTAGCAATTCAGTTCACCAATTATCCTGGAGCTTTCAGAAACTTGACGTTCCCAGAGATATCCAAATGGGTCATTTCTTCAAGTTGAGAGGTCAACACAACACTGGAAGCTTGCACACTCAGTGTGTTACATTAAACAGAGTAACCCACAGTTCCTCTCCCTTACGCTGCAGTTGTAGGGAAGAATCACTAGATGGAGCCGCACCGTCACAAATCTGATTTATGGCCGCTGCAAGAATTGTTGCCTCCTACAGTTGTTTGGCCTGAAACTGACACGTTGCAGCACATGCTGATAACTCATCTTCTGAAAGACGGGATGAAATGCTCTCATTTACAAACGCAAAATGTACACAGAGAAAGTGACAAGACACTGAATGAAAAAAAGCCACCAAGAAACCAACGACACTCACAGCTTTCAAAATCAAATAAATTTTAGAAGTGAACTGGAAGTTATTTTATCTGCCAAGACAGATCATATGTCTTACTTTGTTCTGCAAATCAGAAATCACAGCAGACTCCCTAGTGAATGGCATGATTAGTTGCTGCAAAAGAAATACAAGAGCTCTAGGGGCAAGTCTTTGTAAATAAGCTCTAACACACTAAAAATGCAGTGATAGGCAAACACATTTCCCATAAATACCCTGGTGATATACTTAATCCCACACTTAAGATGTACTTTAAAAGCATCTTTTTCTTCTAACTGCACTGACATTTGTTTTGCTAGCATAGGGAAGTAATTGAAATGTTTTCATCCAAACCTACCAACACATAATTCATCTGGCTTTCCAAAGATAGACTATGTGCCAAAATGGAAATTTTACCGGCCTTCATCCTACATCTGTGGAGGCCAAGTTGCAAACCAATCCATTCCTATGTATTCCTAGTCTGTGTACAATGGCACTCATTTCCCATAGAATGCCAAAATTATGGATCTCCATATTTTGCTTGTGTTTTCCAAAACCCAGATATTACCTATACTTCACACAATGAAAACCGAATTCCCAGCCCATCTCCAAAAGGCACAGAAGCACAAAAAAGTTTAGGCTGACATAAAAAAAGATTACACAATCACTTGTTACTCATAAACCAACTCCTGCAACAACAGATCCAGCCACGGATGAGATCCCTCAACAAGGCTGTTAAGCAGTGGCAAGAGCACTGCTCCACCTCACCTGAAAGGTACTGGAGAAGGGGGCTGAAACAGCACTGGAGGAAACCAGGCCCCATTCCCCCTCTCTTGGAGAATCCTCCTTGACTCCTTTCACCTGGAAACTCACAGGTCACAAGACTAAAATTCCAAAATCTTACATGCTTTTTGACGAGTAATTGCTCACACCTCAGCTGCAAAGAAACCTGCGCTCTAGGGGAAGGAGAGAGTTCACCACCCGGGCTAGTTAAGTACCAAGCCTCTTGCGAGCATATTTCTGTGAAAAGCTCCTCCATGAAAGCCCATTACGAGCACAATTGGATGTGTTTTAAAACGCAGACTGCAGTGAAGCTGTACCAGAACCAGCTTCTGAGGAGGTGGTGGCACGAATCCCGGGTGCTGTCTTTGTCACTTTACGCACCACAACCGAGTATGTCACCGAGAGGAAGGCGCACACGTCCCGCGGATGACCCACCCTCTCACCACCCCAGCCGAGCCCAGTATTCGGCACGCCGGGAAGCGGGACCCTAAGGGCCACCAAGACCAACCGAAGCCACCGGGCCGCCACCGACTGGCAGCGCGGCCCCGCCCTCCCGGGCAGGCGGAGCGCACCGCACCGCCCAGCGCCGTGCGTAACCAGGCGGCGCCGCTCCCCTCGCTGCCGGCTCCAATATGCCGCTGCTCAGCGTGCCCAAAGAAGTGGCCGTGGGGACGGCGATGCTGGGGGTCGCCTTTGCCACGGGTATGCTTGCAGGTAAGAGGCGCCCCCAAGCCCCGCCACATACACGGAGACGTGAAGGCTGCATCTTCCTCGTGTCCCCATCGGGGACGGGACGGGAATCGCAGCGCCGGCAGGTCCCTCCCAGGGCGGCAGGAGTCCCGGGTGCGGCCGTCAGGGAGCAGACCCCTTGGGGCTGTTGTGCGGGCAGAGATTTATTTTGCTGAGTTGTTGCAGTAAATACAATGATGTTCCTAGAGCCCAAGCCGCTCCCTGTAATCCAGTGCTACCGCAGTGTGGGGCCGGGACAGAGTCCAGCGAAAGCGAGGACACGCTCCCCGCCCGCTCCCCTGCCTGCATTTGTTCGGCCAGCCCGGAGAGGCCGGGGTGTGGTCCTTGTGCGCAGCATTGTTCTGGTAGCAGTTTCGCTTTCATTCCCCGGGGGCATCGAAAGAACGAGCCCACGATCTAGGAGGGGAAGGAGACTGCTGTGGGTTTGTAACTCGGGCACTTACTTAATCTTTGATTTAAGGCAAGTTGTTAAAATAATTTACATCTCGACGTGATCGTCTATAAAATAGAGCCATTAACAGAAAATAAACCCCTCGAAATAAAAGCCTTCTGTAGTAGCAAACAACTACCAGGAGATGTGGAAATTAATTTGTTGTTATTTCTTTAACATAGTTAATCCATTTGGTAAAAGAAACATTGGGCATGAAAGCTGCAGTCAGTTCTGTATTTGAGTAGACGTACTAAAACTTCAGCTTTCAGCACCTACTTTGTCTGCATACTGGTTTCATGCTAAAGAAGGCATTTTGCAATACCACATTTCCCCTGGCTGGAGGGCAGGACAGCATCATGAGGAGAGCACAGGGTTTGAGAAGACACATCAGCTGATGGTGCCAAAGCCGGGTGGCCTCTATTCATCTGCAAAAGAAGGACCACAGACTAAGAAAATGTGCGCTTCAATCACTATCCTCTTTAAAATTGCCCTTTGAGTTTTGATGGGGTTACTTTTCCTGTAATATTATGGCAGTTTGTAACCATCACACTGGGCACTGAACAACACAATACTGAAGCCTTTCCCTTTCAGCCTTTGGAGGCCTGGACTGGACATCTTAGAGGCAAAAAAGGAGAAGGGAAAAAAAAATATAGTCCACCTGGTTGTCCAGCTATGTTGCATTTTCCATTTTCATGGCTATTTTAGAGCAGAGAACTTTTTAACCTTTGATAAAACTTCAATGTTTATTTAAAATGGCAATAACTGAAAAGTGTAAAAGTTCTTATTACTTATTTTTTGGTAGGTAAAAAATTACCTTCCTTAATTTTTGGGACCCCAAGTGGTATGATCAGGAAAAATAGTCCTCTCCGGCAATACATACTGGATCACTCTTTGCGGGAACATCCAGTTCTAAAGAAGCTGCGTCTGGTCAGTATCACCCACACCTTGTCCTGAACTGCTGGGATTCTGGTCACATTTCCCTCCTCTGTCTCATTTGCATACCCGCTAGAGGGGTTTTTAAATTGGTAATACCCAGACTCTTCTATGTTCAGGGCTACCTACATGACTATTTAATAGTATTGGCATACATTGTAGACACATCTTTCTATCCTCGGCTCCCACACCATGTGTCAGGGCTGCACTTGATTTGGACTTGAACAAATGACTTCCGTTCACTTTGGTTGGCATATAAGGAACCTGTAGCTCAGAGAGGTGATGTTTTCCATCAGGCTCCAGTGTCAGAGATGAGACCAGATATCCTGACTCAGATTTGAGTCATTTCAGGTGAGACAAACTGTTCTTGTATAAAAGAAATTAAATGGTAGCTGCTGGAACAGGTTGGCTGGAATGATCCCTAGCAGAAGAAAGGAAATAGGAAGATACACTTTCCCTTCAACTGTCATGGCACAACCCTGCTTCTCTCATTGCCCATTCCTCAGTGCCAAGAGCCCTTCCACCCTGGGATGGGCACAGATTCTCCAAGTTTGTATTGTGTAGCCTGGACTACATGGTCTGACCTTTGGCAGACATAAACCTAGCAGTTCATTAATGCATTCTACACATCTTAAAGGAAGTGCATCTGTTTGTGCAAATTCACAGAAATAAAGGACTTTCACAGTCAAAGTTCCATAATGATTCTTCATTTAGTTACAAATATTGCTGTGTTTGCCACAGCCATGGTAATTTTGGTGCATATTTTACTGCTTTGAATATCCACTGCTTATGACGCACATAACATCCGTCTTACTTACAGTTAAATTCAAGCCAGTTTCTGGCTCATAGATGGCGCCATCTAGCTCCATCCACAAAGTGATATAAAAGGAGAAGACAGAGGTGTCTGTTTTTCCCTGGAGTTTCACTGCGGTTTTTTTCCTTTAGGATATTAGTTTGGTAGATTTGGTTTTTGTTTGATATATTTGTGATATATTTGGTTTTTCCCTTTCCTAGCTCACTGCTGATCATCCCCATGGCAGAATGATGGTGTCCTCTGAGGAGGCTCAGCTTATGGCAAATTTGGCCAAACTCATTAAAGCCAAGAAAGTTATTGAAATAGGTAAGAGTCTCACTTTGTAGTAAAATAGAGCTCTTGACTATCACTCTCCAAATACAGCCATGTTTAACATAAAATATCCAAATACAGGAAGGTACTGCATAACTGTCAACAAACAGGTGGGCAAACTACAGCATGAAAAGGAGTGTCTGATTTGCACTTGGTTGCCACTTTGTCTAACTGTGCATTAAGTAGTTCTAGCATCAGCATGGATGGCTCATCCATTCTGAGGCAATCTGAAAAACTGAGCTAAATAGTTCTCTTGAGTCTTCAACAGTTGCAGGACAGGGTGTTTTCTGTCCTTCCTGTATCACTTTCTTGCTAGAAGAAGATATTTTGCTGCACAGGCCCTGTATCAAATCCACTTTGCTTGACACACCTATATTACCAGGATGTCCTAAAAGACAGGCTGACGCTGAGCAGCCAGGTATGGGTTCCCACCATCTTCATTCTTGGCCTGGCTGTTACAATTCCCTGGTACTTTGCTGCTGATCCAGTCTCTCTGGGTTACGCATTCAAGACCAGACTCTGCCTTGTCTGTCCATGAGCCTTTTGAGAAAAGCTAACATTGAAGTTTGCCAAAAAAAAAAAACTTCTTCTCAATCTACCATTACATTAAAATGGAAGGAAAAATGAAAAATTTTTACTGTCTATTAACAAATTGCCATCCTTGATTCCTTTGGGGATTTTCTTCCTAAAGAGAGCCCTGTAACCCTTTTTCCACAATACAATAAGTGTTGATGTCTCTTATGATTTTCCTAGGTGTGTTCACAGGTTATAATGCCTTGAATATGGCACTTGTCCTGCCAGATGATGGCCGAGTTATTGCCTGTGATATAAATGAGGACTATGCCAAAATTGGAAGGCCACTGTGGAAGGAGGTAAGCAGCATCTCCTGTACACAATGGGGACAGCTGGCTTTACATGTGAAGAGATTTTGTTATTTTAGACTTGCAAATTCACACAGAAATATTCTTACTATTAAAGGAGGCTGAAAGAGTTCTGTTTGGGAAGAAAAATAAATGGTGTATGGAATCCAGAAATAATAGGAAAACTATCTGGACCCCAGTCACTCCCTGAGTACAGCCTACTAACAGGTTATTTCTTGACCACTTTTATCAACATTGTTTTCTTTTTCAACTTAGGCCGGAGTAGAGCATAAAATTGATCTGCGGATTAAGCCAGCAATTCAAACACTTGGTAAGTAACCTGAAATAACAGACTGTTTCCCCTTCCCTAGAAATAGAAGAGATGCAATAGTGATGAAATTTAAGACCAAATATGGTTGTGAATGTGATCCCTTTTGCTAATAGGGAGGCAGCTTCTCTTTTATTAAAAAATAAAAATCTTTTAAGAGTTCACAGTTTTCCTACCTACTAGGAGAGAGGAAGAAAATGCTTGTCCTGTGTTGTGGGCTGTACTGGTCACTCACCTGTACTGTCCATCACTTTGTTTAATTTATCAAATACTATACTGTTTCTGGAAAGCTGAGTAAAACAGATTAATCAAACAAATTTCTCTTAGCATTGTGCATTCTAAGCAAGTATTCCTCTGTTAAGAGAGGAGGAGTTCCCTGAAATGGCTGAAGTGCAGAAAAAATTCAGAAGCCAATATATAACTTAGTCTGAATTGTGTTCAGAGAAGTTCAAATTTAGGATGTGCCAAAAGCATGCAAGGCCATTAGTGAAGCATGACTTCTCTCACTCAAGGAAAGAGAAAATGTGGGGCAGAGGAAATACTAATAAATATTCTGAAAATGCAATACATTTTCTAGGATTGTTGGATGCAGAAGGTTTCCAGCAAAGGTATTTGGTAGGTCTACTGTTAACCTTGTATTACTTTCAAATCAATCCTTTCTAAAGAGGCAAATACAGGCAGTTTGCTGGTATGCACACTCCTTGTAGTCTATCAAAGCAATGCTTTGTCCAGGCATTGCTTCAGACAGAAAGATCTTCTGCTGACAGAGGCTAAAGGTGAGTTAGAGGGGTGTCAGAGTACCTTAGGGGACAGAAATCACCTCCTCTGAAACTAGTAATTTGGAATTCTCAGTCAAGAAATCTGTTTAGGAGAACTTAAAACTGAATTCTACTTGCCTTGGCCCAGAGAAAGACTACTTACAGCAGTTTTTTGCTGTAATTATATCTGACAGGGTTTGTTCATGACCTGTGTCATGCATGGCCCTTGATCTGCAAGCAGAGATTAACATTTAGAAGCTGTTCATAAAGTAAGAAAAATTCTAATCCACTCAAGAAAACAGTTCTCAGCTGAAAAAAAGCTGAAGGTGTAGAGTACGTCCAGTTTCAAAGTGCTGGACTTGTTTTTGCTGTACCTTTCAGCAGTCCCAGCTGTATCCTTCAGGTTTGGAGCTACTCCACCAACTCCTAAGCATGCAGACCTCAGTAACTGCGTGTTTTATGGCATACATAATGTCTAGATTGGTTTCTGTGGGATAAGCTTTTCTAGTAATTACCTGTGGAGGAATAGGCTGCCTGGTCAAGGCAGCAGAAAACATTTAATGAGAGCTTTGACACAAATAGATTACTTCCTCCTACACAGCACTAACCAGGGTATAACAATTCACTGTGTTGCTCATCTAGATGAACTGTTGGCCAATGGAGAAGCAGAAACCTTTGACTTCGCTTTCATTGATGCCGATAAAGAAAGCTACAATGAGTACTATGAAAAATGCTTGCACCTCATAAAGAAAGGGGGAATAATAGCTATCGATAATGTAAGTACAGCAGTTCTGATAGTAATGCACAGGCAGTTACACATAACACAATCAAAAAGAAAATTCAACATAAACTCTTTAAGTAAGCTATATAAAACACTAATAGAAAACATAGAAATTTTTTTGTTATTCATTACAGAGAATGCTCTGTATTATTCTTGTTTGTCATGTAGCGTATGTACAGTACGTACACAAGATCAAAAGTAGCACTTGTAATCAGTACCTATTAATAAGTTATCAATTAACTACTTTTACAAGAAACAAAGGATATGAAACTTCAGGCACCTTTGGGGTTATGGTGGCAGCCAAATAGGAGCTCTTAAAAACCTCTATTTAAAGACATCGTTTTTGATTTTGGCTTCAAATCTACAGTAGAAATACAATTAGCAAGCTCTGGGACTCTCAGTCCCACTTACTTTTGATAGTTCCATGTCAGAGACCATTAGATGTCTGAAATATAACAAATAATATCAATCTCTAAGAAATATACATGAACTTTTCCAAAGCTTCCTTTGTGGTCCAAGGACCATATTAGAACAAAGGAGGTGCATCATATTTCTTTTTTCAATAGGTGTTTTGGAATGGAAAGGTGCTAAAACCAAGGAAGGATGACTTAGCAGCGCAGAGTATCCACCGCCTCAATGAGAAGCTTCTCAGAGATGCACGTGTCAATATCAGCATGCTCCCAGTGGGAGATGGAGTCACATTAGCATTCAAGTTGTAACCCAAGGAAGCCGAGCAGATGGGAAATATCAATCAAATCATCAGGAAAAATGGAGGTGGAACAGTATCAAAAATTCAATTTAAATTGTATCTCCACTGGATAGCATAGCCTGGGAAAGTAGACTTTAGGAGCAGCTGGATCCTAAGGGCAACTAAGTAGAGAAAAAAGATTTATTATGAGATCTACTATGGTTTCTTACTGTAATTGTAATCAAGGAAATAAACTTATGTGAAATTGTCCTTGTAAGACAGTGGTTGAAAAAAATCCCCCTCTATAGATTGTCCAAGTGCCTCAATACAACAAAGTAATTTTCTGTCCTAGAAGAGCCTCTTGAGCAGCAAATAATCAGTGAGTACCATCAAAAGAAAAAGAAGTGCACTTTATTAATGTTTATAGCCATAATAGAAAAATGGATTTTTAATGAAATGACAGCAAGGAGATTGCTAGACTTCTCAGACTAAAAATATTGTAAGTCTTTCCTTATCTTTGAAGTATACTACAGAACAAGCTTCAAAAAGACATAATCTGAAAAAAAAAAAAGTTGTTTTTAAAAGCTTGCCAAAGGACAAACAGTATTTGCAAAACAGTAACTGTATTCTCTAAAACCTTTTTGCACAAGAACTGGATTTCTTTAGCCAAGGTAACAGTGCAGATAGATTTTTTTTTTAAGTCAGTATGAGGAAAAGCAAATAGGCAAGAAGTAAACCAAAACAATTCTCCTTCTTTCCTGCATCCCTTGCCCCCTCAAAGAAGCAACTTTCTAGATGCTTGTTTCCTAGAAAGATGCAAGCACAGAGTATTGGTGCCAGGCCTGTGGAAGGATTCTGATTGTATGGGGATGTAATACAGCTGTGAACTGGCTGTTGAAACTGTTATTGCAAACAGAGATTCCCTTCCCTAGGCAGCATGTAACAAAATTTCAGCCCACAATTCTTTAGTACAGATAAAAATTTATTAAATAAGGAACTGAAAGTAGGATTTTACAGGCACAAGCTTCACTGGTAACTGTTTTGGGGGACTGATAACACTGAGTATCATATGTATAGAGGAAAGAGATGTTCAGTTTTGTTGACATCCTGAAGAGAAGCTGTATCAGAGCTAAGAGAATACTTTGTCCATTTGCTTAAACAGTGCACTTGAATGACTCGAGACACTGGGGGACAAAGATTTCATGTCTCAGAATGCTTAAGACTGTATACTTAGCTCATATTTTTGAAATTTCAGCTGGGTGGCTTGGGTTCTGATAAGGGGTAGAAGTTCAGAGCATGGCTCTTGCCTGTCTAAGACACTTGCCATAGCATACTGCAGTGGAGAGCAATGAAGGAAGGAAGCATTGCCTTATTGCTTCAGAGTAGGGTTATGACTGAAGAGATCTCAATTCTATTTCTGTCACTTCCACTTAAAACCCTGATTCAGCAAAGCATATCAGGATCTGCTTAATTGAGGACTGACTGAAAAACCTATGTGTGGGAGAAGGCCAGGACAAGGTGTCTGTTGCCCTTAAATGAGAATTTAAATAGGGTATGAAGTTTGCCCAATTTATTTTTCTGAGTACAGATTTACCCTCAGAGCTTCAAACCTCTGCACTCCTCAAATTTCTCTGCATAAAAGAAATTATACCTTATTAAAGTCTTAGTGGCTATAACAGCTCTCTAGATGGAGTGGCTAAAGGAGGGTACAGGATCATTACATTTGCACACAGAGCTTCTGGCCATGTTCTACTTTACAGTTTTACTTTTGTCAGTAGATACCAAAAGAATCCTAAGGGTTAAAAAGCACAAAATGGGACACTTTAACAGCATGGGTATCTTAAATTTTCCTGCTTTCAGAGGCTAGCAGCTGATAAACATGAGCAAGCTAGAAGCTGTTAAGAATACATACCCTGCCCTAAAAGTACCATGGTGGCCTTTGCCAAACATGGAGAAGTCATTGGAAGATCAATCACAGACTGCAACTGTTTTACTACTATTTTCCAGGTTGCAAGAATCCTCCCAGTGAAGCTGAGCCAAAAACGGACAAGCATCATTAGTATTTTTGCAAGAAACTAGAGTTTAGCAACATTCAAAACCAGATACAAGCACTCATAGTTGAATAATTAAAAAATAACTATTCTTTCTGTGGTGGGAACTAGCAAAGTCCCCATTACCTATGCTAGAGGAAGACCTATCAAGTGCCTGAGGCTAATGCCATGTGCAGCAGCCAGCTATCGTTTTGCCTCTGCTTTGGGCTCTGTTCCATTTTAAATATGCAGATCATAATGTGAGTATTTCATCAAACCTGTCTCCATCCTGATCACCTAATTACCATTAGAAAGAATAGCAATGTGTCCCTAAACTATAGATTGATGAGCCATCTGTAAGTGGAAACAAAGAGCAGAAGGAAGCTTAATTGAATCAAATATTTAGAATACATTACTCTATCTTGTAGTTACTCAGAAACTGGCCTTCTCTTCAGGCTTCTGTCCTGCACATCTGGAATTCATCACTGCTGACTGCATTTGATCCTTCAACCTTACTATGAAATGACTGCTGATAATATATAATCATGGTTTAATTCAAGTGGCGAATCACCTATGGGAATTCGTGGGGCAATGAGAATTTAGACTTCCATTAGCTGATGAGAATGGGCACCCAATATCGCAACGCCAAGTCTTTGTCTCTCTCTAATGGAGACTCGAGGTATGGAAGCTCTTGGGTCTGCTGGGTCTGCTCACCCGTCTCAGGCAATACACCTGCCTGAGCTACTGCTCCACTGTAGAGGCTCAGGATTTTCTGCCCCAGGAGAAGAGCTGACCCAGGGGCACAGCTGTTGCCCAAACCCTCCCATCCCAGCTGTTCCTGCAACACCAACATCTCTTCTGCTTGCAAGAGAGGATCCCAGCCAACACAGATGACAAATGTAAAGCTGGGACTTGCTTAGAAGCAAATGGGGCTGAAGGATGGTCATTAAACAGAAAAGAATGAGAATAACAATGAAAAAAAGAATTCCCCCTAGTGTGGTAACTCCCAGAAGCCAACATGAGCATTAAAGCATGTAATCCTAGCTGCTGGTTAGGTATCTGAGTCCCTGCTCCAAAGACACACATTCAAAATTGTATGGTATGATATTTATGTGGGTGACAGGGAAGGGAACTGAAGACTTTTAAGAGTAGGCTTTGCATCTCAACTAGCTAATTAAATGAGCAGGACTGAAACTAAATGTGCAGAAATCTAGAGAGAAGGCCACCCCAAAAAAACCTGCTCATTGTCCAAGGGTAGACCCAGGGCTGAAGGCTCGGTTCTGCATTTTCAATGCTGCAGCTTTTAATCCTGCTGGGACATTGGGGGATGATGCAGGGAGTATCTTTAGTCTCTCATGTTACTAAAGAAAGCAATGGCCTAAAGAAAAACTGGGCTACTGAGTGTAACATAACTTTCAGGTATTTACTGAACCTCTAAAACCACTGTCAGTCCTTCTTTTAACAAACTCAAGTGTTTTTAATCTATTTGAATTCAGTGACAGCACTTTCTGTGAATTGCTGCTCATGGAAGACAATTAGCAAACTTGTGACAAAGCCCTCAGGATACAGAAAAAGGAACATGAATATAAACTTCATCCCAGCTCCTTCCTTTGAGGCATGAGGAGTTCCCAGAAACCTCTGCAGCTCAGACCTGAGGGATATGCCATATCTCAAGTACTGCAATCTTGATACTGGAATGGCAACAGCAGCAAGTGCCATAACTGGCTTGTTTTTGATGATGTAGTAGCACAGAGTTGGCTGCATCCCTGCTTATGTTCTGTTTATCACTTGAAGAAATCAATCCTAAATGGTCACAAAAGCTAAGAGATCACTACTATTTTAAGAGATTTTTCTCCTTGTGTACTGGGTTGGGCTGGAGGAGAGTTGATTTTTTTCATAGCAGCTAGTACAGGGCTATTTTTTGGGTTTGTGCTGGAAACTGTATTGATGTTCCACTCACTCCACTGCACCAAGGAACAGGCTGGGGATGCATGAAAAATTGGGAGGAGGGAGAGCCAGGCCAGCTGACCCAAACTGACCAAGGAACATGACATCATGCTCAGCATATAAAATGGGAGGAAGAAGGAGGAAAGGGAGGCATTCAGAGTGATGGTATTTGTCTTCCCAAGTTCTGTGGGATGGAGTCCTGCTTTCCTGGGGATGGCTTTCCTGCCTGCAGGTGGGAAGTGGTAGATGATGTTTTTACAGCTTCTGCTTTGTTTGTTAAACTGTCTTTATCTCAGTTTACAAGTTTTCTCACTTTTACCCTTCCAGTTCTCTCCCCCGTTGCACCAGAGGTACTGAGGAAGCAGCTGTGTGGGGCTTAGTTGCTAGCTGGAGTTAACCACAACATCCTACTAGCTGAGATTAATGCAGCTCAGCTTGGTTTTATCCACCCCATCTACTGAAAGTGCACAGGTCTCCTCCATTGTGTCACTACCTTGAGGAAGGCCACCATGCTGAGTGGCTCCATCCCTTCTTCCAAAGGACAGCCAGACCAACACAGTAGAATAACCTAATGCACCCCACACACAAACCATCTGGGCCCATTTCTGCGTGATTTGCAGCACATTTGATTTTAATGCTCATTCCATTTTAATGGGAGAGGCAGCACTATCATGGCCTTCCCAGAATGAAAATGTGGGAATCACAAATAGAACAAGAAGCATCTTTTGGGAAGGGATTGCTGATGACATCTCAAACAAGTATTGAGCGAGAGAAGACAAAGCTGCTTTTTCCTTTTGTGCGCACCTAAGAGCTGCAAATGAGCATTTCCTGCCACAGTGAGCACTGAAGTTTCTTCAGAGAAGCTTAAAGAAATTCTTTTGTTTCCTAACTCATCACTTGCTCTGCTCTCTGGTCTGCTAAGCCTTTTCCCAGGGCGATGGCATTTCTCTGCTGCTGCATATTGTGCCAGTGATCTGCACTAGATGAAAAGGCTCTGCACAAGTATAAAGCATTACCTCTCCATAATTCTAATCACACAAAATTGGCCTCATGCATTTGCAGCTACTCATGGTTTCTAAGTCACCTGTTTTATAATAATTTCTGAAGCAATGTTTTGAAAAAGGAAATTAACAAACATAAAACCTGCAAAAGAGGGAAATGAATGGGAGATTTCAGACAAGTTATTTATCTTCCTTTTTGGCCCAGTGTAATACTGTAAGGATAAGCACATAACTAGCTGCTTTAATATTTACTCTGATTATAAGAAAAATAAACATTGATGATAAGTCACTGCTTTCCAGGATTAGATTTCATATTTTAGAGACTGCTTTAAATTAATGCAGAAGCAAACATTATCTTTTCTTCTTATTCATATATTTCCCTAATGAGTTCCAAGCAAATTGTGCCTACTTATATTTTATGAATTTAAATAATTAAAACATTTTATGGAGGCAACTAAAATTCTCCCCAGAGTTAGCAGAAAGATTATTGATTGAACAGATCTCAGGCTATAAGGAAAAAAATATTATTTAGTTTAAAGGCTCATAATTTTATTCCTATTCACCTACTAAAAAACCAAGAGACTGTGCATTTTTTCCAGCAACCTTTTGAGTTATGCTGGGGTAGGGACTTGGGTTATATTGGTGATATGAAAGTAGTAACTTTTTGACATCATGAAATTAGATTTCAGAAGATAGTTAATGAGAAAGTGTTATTGCTGCTGTCACAAGTAAATGCAATACCTAAATACTGCACGCCCACACAACACCATAGCATTCATTACCCAAGAAAAAGCCCTACTGTACATTCACAACACCAAGAATTTTAATCAAATCCACAAATACAAAACATCAACAGAAGAAATCCGCTCTCAGAGAGGACTGGTTCACAGGATACCCAGGCTGTCATGTCATGTGGCATGGCCAGAAACGTCCGTAGGGTTATGGCCCAGATGTCACTGTCCTGTAGTGCAACAGCCAAACACCCAGCAACAGAAAAGGGGGATTCTTCCAGCATGAAAAGAAAAGCAAACAAGCCACTAAAAAAAAAAAAAAAAAACAAACAAAAGAAAAAAACCAAAAAAAACCAACAACCAAATCTAAAAGAGACAAATGCATTTTAAAACAGGTGCCTTCATCAGCTTCCATCCAGCTACCAATGTATCCTCAGCTTTCTGGGCACATCAGCAGAGTTTTGGCATGTCATTTCTAGTGTCACCTTCAACATCCTCCAGCCATCTAAATGTCAGCTGCGTAAAATGCTCTTCCAAGACATTTAATCCATCTTTTCTACATAGTGTAATGAGTGGGGTCATTCCAAAACAGAAAGCCACAGTTAACTGTGCAACTACTGTGCCATCATGCATTATATCAAAGAGATTAACACAACCTGAAAGAAAAAGCAGAGCCCTCCATGGTTTCCTTTAAGCAGCAGAGCTAGATTATGTTCCAGTGAACCTCAAAGACATCCCCAGTGAAAAGAAGCATTAATTGACTATCAAAGTACAATTACAAAACAACACACACTAGGTCAAAGTCCTGACAAAATTATTCCTGCACAAAAATCTGGAGTTTCTCCACAGATGTTTAGAGCCAGCCTCCATATCACCGCCTCTGTGTCTTCCCCCAGCTATTGTGTATTTTAGGCACAGTCATTTCTTGGGAGCTATTCCCACCAACAGGCAGTAGTCCCTCTCCTCAGGTCAGGAGGACCATCAAGACCCCATAAGGTGTCCTGCAGAACATCTGTGCCACAGTACCAAAGCTGAGCTCCCTTTGCCCATATGAAGGACTGCTGCATGGGATCAGACCGTCCTCACTGAGATTGATCCAAGATGTCACTGAAGACTAACTCAAAGGAGGCAAAAGCACAGACACATTTAATCAACACCCACAGATCCAGCACCTAAATTCCTTCTGTCATTACAGAAGGTGTCTCAGGTGCCATCAAGCCCATCTCACACCCTTCTCTCATGCAGCTTTGGTTACTTTGATGGCTGTTACCAAGTTTTCCTTTCTTGATTTTCAATGTTGTCACTCACCATATATTGAGTCACCCTTTAACTTAAGCTTAAGTTCAAGTGTATATTTAAACTTCCAGACACAGACTATGGTAAACTCTTAATGAATACTTTAGATGTAAAGATAGGATCTGTCTGCCTGATGACCTAAGGAACCATTTATGGTCATCTCTAGATAAACTACATGATTAAGGCTGCAAAGCTAAGCACTGACTATGTTGCAAAAGACTAATCAAATTTGCACAAGCAATCAATTTTCACAGCCCCTACTACATGTAAGCATTATAATATAGATTTTAAATTTATGATCAAACATTTCTGCATTCAACCTTTGATGTGGTCCTTCCTGACCTTATTGGGTTTCATATCACTTTTTTTACCTTCAGCCTAATAAATTGAGAACCTATAAACAGGAAAATAGCTGGCTTTTGGCAGTCTGTGCCAATGGAAGATTCCTAGGTCTCAGAAGGGCCAAGCAGCTTTGTGCTGTGGTCACAATTCTCTAGCAGAAGAAGTAGACTAAATCAAGGAATCACCTGCACAAGTTACAACTGCCTTTTCCAAGTTTAAGTATCTTAACTTTCTGCTTTAGGTTTATGTGGAGAGATGGAATGTAAGAAAATAGAGTAGAAGGTAATCTTATCCCCCAATGAGTCGCAACTGAACCAATTACTAAAGATTAGAAACAGGCCCAGATCTTAACAAGCCGTACCAATAAGAGTATGTATCCAATAAGCATGTATCCAATAAGAGTAAGTGCTAAAAAAGAGTGAGCTGGTTGAAGAGAGAGCTGCAATTTGTTGGTTGTGCTGCGAAGAGAGCTGGCATTTGTTGGCTGTGAAGAAGAGGAGTCAGATGACTGCTGCAAGGACCAGGGACAGGCAGCACATAGAGGAGCTGTGTTGTGAAGGAACTTCAAGGAGTTCAAGGAGGTATGAGGCCCTGGAGATATGAAATCCCTTGCACTATAATGACGCTAGAATTCGTGCTAAGACAACAGGTTTATCTTCATAAAAGAAAATTGGAATGTGACACCTACAGCAACACAATCATTTCAGCTAACTCCCTGTACTTAAAGGCTGTAAGTCAAAGGAAAGAAAAACTGAGAAGTAACAACAGGTTTTCCCTAGTTGTTCTGTAAAGTATTAAACTTAGAGCCTTTCTTCTTCTGGAAAGTTCCCATTTTGAATGCTTTTCTGCTCCTCAGCTGTTTTCTGCAGGCTGAAGTCTTTGTGCCTGTAACCCTGCCCTCAGGTACCCACCAGCTGCTGTGCAGGCAGCTCACTCAGCCCATGGGCCAAGGCAGGCCTGCACCCATTCGCATCCGAGGACAGCACGGCCTCACTCTGCGGTGTGGCCGCTGGGTGCCGCAGATCACCAGACTGGGCACATGTGACACACCATGTTTTTAATTCAGGAAATCCCAGACAGAAACATGAGGGCAATCCCATTTCATCAACAAGAAACACAATCAGCTTAACACAAAAGGTGTGTAAGGCAGTAGGCTCATGCTTTCTACCAGCCCTGCTCTCTCGTCACCAGTGGCTTATGTTTTGTCAAAACCAGAAAGGAGCAAAGGACAACCACCTCACATGCACTCCTCTGGCACTGGGGTGGGCTGTGAGTTAGGAAAAGCTGTGCCCAGGAGAAGCTGCTACTAATGACTGTGCTGGGACTCCGTGTACATCTCTGTTACAGCTGCCCACACAGAAAAAAAAATGTTAGGAAATGTTAGGAAATGTGACTCCGAGACAGATTGTTTTGAAAAAGACAAGGTGTTTTAGTTAGCCTCTCTGCCAAGGCAACACAGCCTATCAAAACTGCTACATCAGTGCTCACCCATGAACTCACCTTACCATGAGCATGATAAAACTAAACTAGGGGAGCTTCAAGCTATTTAAGTTAACTTCAAACAATTTCAACACAAGCTCACATACTCTAAATGCAGAGAGGACCTGTGCTACAAAACATTAAAACTCTTCTAAAAGCCAACCAGTCTTGCACCAGGCTGAATGTTGCAGCAAATTTCCTAAGGTACTTCAAAAGACTAATACAAAAGTAAAATATTTTCTCAAACACAGTGGAAGAAGATCAGCTTTCTAGGACTGCAATATTAGCCTACATCCACAGTAAATTACAGCACCATGAAGACTATTTGTGAATTGCAGTTCTCTTAAAAACATTTCATAAAACATTGATTCCTGAAACACACACACTTACCTAGTGGAATGTCTTGTCAAAGCTGGTTCTGTTCAGCCCAACAAACGAACCTCTCAGGTATGACTGCAAGACCTGCTACACACTCCATCACAATGGGCAGGCTTCTGTCAGGGCTAAGGGACACACAGTGCATGCCACCACCAAGAGAAAGCAAAAATACTCCCTACCCTACTCCCCAGAGCACATGCTGACAATCAGAGAAATGAAAACAGCTGTAAATTTGGCCTGGGGCCAGGCTCAGCCCCAGGGCAGCTGGCAATACACCCATTTCTCTGACTCCCCAGGAGCTGAGGTGTTCAACACAACTGGCAAAGAGGTGCTCTGCTTAGAAGGGAAAAAAAGCCCCAAAGACCAACAAGGGTCCCCAAAGGAAGCAAGGTGAGGCAACAGCCAGTAAGAGGCCATGGGAAGCCTGGGACAGCAGCATCATGGATGCACTAGTCTTCTGGTTTTGTCCAGGAAAGACAAATTTTATATGTTCATGAACAAAACAGCCCAAACAAAAATTGTGTCTGCTCCCCATCCTCATCTGAAATATTCTGCACAGCAGCTTTCTAACAGCTCCTCTGTTGCCTGGGAGAAGAGGCTGACCCCAGCCTGGCTACACCCTCCTTTCAAGTAGTTGTAGATAGTGATATGGTCACCTCTGAGCCTCCTTTTCTCCAGACTAAACAACCCCAGCTCCCTCAGCTGCTCCTCATAGGACTTACCCTGTAGACCTTTCACCAGCTCTGCTGCCCTTCTCTGGACGTGCTCCAGCATCTCAATGTTCTTCCTGAACTGAGGGGCCCAAAACTCGATGCAGTGCTCAAGGTGTGGCCTCACCAGTGCCCAGAAGGACAATTGCTTCCCTAATTCTTCTCATCACATAATTTCTCATACAAGCCTGGATGCCATTGGCATTCTTGGCCACCTGGGCACACTGCTGGCCACATTCCATGCTGGCCCTTATCAGACTTGCTGGGCTCTCTTCCCTGTCCCCATGCTCCAGTGAGTTGATTGACAAAATCAATTGCAATTACATTCAATTGCAATTAAATAAATTGCAATTAATAAATTACCATTAATTCTGATATTCTGATGGGAGAAAAGTTTGTGAGCAACCCACACTGCAGCAGTGTGAGGTCCCTGGGCTACGGCCTCATGCCCGCACTTCTAACGGGTCCCGTGGCCACCACAGCATTGGTCCAGCCCCACCACACTGCCTGATGCTACCAGGCATGGGAATATCACCAGTCAGCAACACTTCAAATCCTTCCCCTTTGCCTGCTGGGTTTTGGCAGCTGGTGTGCCCTGTCCTCCTGCCAGCAAGTGTTTCTTATAGCCAAGGGTGGCCAGAACATCTCTTTGGAAATCAAGCCATTTGGGGATTTCTTCTCGAAAAGTACAGTTACGTCAGGGGCTGACCAGCAGCCGGGAAGACAACTTGTTGCGTTAATGAATTGCGTTTAGTGGAGTGGAGGGTCCCAGAGGTGGAGGCTCCCAGGAGCCAGCTGCCGCAGGCCGTGAGAACAGCGCTGCCTGCTCCCTCAGAGCCGACGGGCGCTGCCCGGGCCTCAGCCGCAGGGATAGAGCACCCCGAGTTCCGGCGTACGCGGGGCCTTTCCTCCTCTAATTCTATTTCTTCGTCTCAGAATGAGCTCGGGCTCGCTGCCGTCATCATTTCCCACTGCCTCCCTCGGTCGGTGGGCTGGGGACGGGGCCCGCAGCAGCGGCTCCTCCTGGGGGCGTAGCGGCGGCGTGAGGGGGCACGCGCGGCCGCCAGGTGGCGCGCGCAGCCCGCGGCGGACGCGGGGCGGGCGCTCGCGCCCCCGATGGCGATGGTGGCAGCGGCCCCGGCCGGCCCCGGGCGATCGTCCCCATCCATCATGGCCAGAGCCGTGGCACGGACTGCCGTGGATCACGAGGAACCAATCAGCTGGACACAAAGCTCCTTCGGAAGCTGCCGGGAAAATATCCCGGACCGTGCAGGAGAACTCAAACACACCCCTCCCCACGCCGCAGCCAAACCCCAACCACAGCACAGCGAAATTTAACATTTCTTAAACGAAGGAGCCGCGTGTGCGTAAGAAAGAGTAATTTAAAAGTGTATTTTTAATAATGCCAACACAGACCGCTAAGAATCCGAGGGCAAAGCTCACTGATTCCTTGTGGGCACCCACCCCAGCTCTCCCCTCCGTGCCGGCTCTCAAGCGGAGTTCGGGTAACTCAGGCTGAAGCGGTGAAGCACAGGTAGAGACAAGGGACATTTCTGTAATGGCCATTTAGTGTTTTAATGCTCACAGGAACAGGCAAAATTAAAAAATAAAATTTAAAAAAAAAGGTGAGTGTTAAGAATGCCAAACCCTTAAACAGCATCATTGCTTCAGCATTAGGATCTTCTCCCAGGGATCCAGGCCATATATCCCACAAAAAACCCACAAAACATTTCTGATATTTGCACTAATGTTAGCCAGCAAGTGAACTGCAAGTTCTGCTGTGGTATTCAGCTCAGCAGAAAATAATTTAAAAAAATCTGAAGTAAAGGTCAAATATTTGAAGCTGAAACAAACCAGGCTTGCCATCTTTAAAGGTCTGTCAGCACTTTTCCTAACATCAGCAGATACACGAGGGTAGATATGAACCAAATCTCAGTATTCAACACCTCAAATTTTGGCTAATAGCATTTTCATAAGTTTTAATTACATATTCTCAGACATTGCTTTGCAAAAAAAAATAAGTTTTCCTCTTTTAACATGAGAATTTGTATCAAACTTGCAGCTGAAGTAAAAGATGCTGCACATTATGCTCAGAAAAATCCAGCTGTTTATTGCTTCCCATTTGATCCAGCAGCATGTGGAAAGAAGGACCCAAACCACAACTAAAAGGCAGGCCCAGAAACAATAATGAGAAACAAAATACCACTAAATACAATGAATGCAAACTACACTAACGGATATAATCTATGCTTTTATTACTATTTCAGATTGGGAACAGAAACATTCCACTGCAAAGGGAAACTGACAAACACAATAAAACCAGTTACAATAAACCTAGCCTTTTCATGCCACGTAACAACCCAGCCAGCTTTTTCTTTGGGTTTCCCTTCCTGTTAGCTGGTTCCAGGAAGCATTTCTACCTGCCATTAAGACACTACTGCTACAGGCATGAGCCAGTTATATCATTACTGTCTCCCATTATAGAACTGCTCGTCTTTGCTCACTGGTTTGATAAGGAAACAAGGACCTTTGGCAGAAGTAGGGCTGAATCATCCGCGCATGAGCTGTCTCGTTTGCCGCGTTCTACTTCCCCTAGGAGAGCAGCCACCAGGAATTAATTGTGTATTTGTGCCCGGCCGGTTGCAGCAATGAGCCGAACACCAGAACAGGACATTAGAGGGCAGCAAGCACATTCACTGCTGCCTCGCTTTATCCAGCACCAAGGGAAAGGTAAAAACCCATCACACTGCTTGGGGACAAAAGGTTTCCCCTCCCATTACCAAAATAGTTCGAAATTTCCTGCTTTTGAACAACTTCAGCGTGCAAGAGGCAGATTTAGGAATATACCATACCCAGTTGAACCACATGAAGAGTGCAAGGTTAAATGAAGAAATCTGAAGAATTTCTACAGCACAGGAAGAGCATAAACATTCAGGACACTCAGACAGTAACTCGTGAAATCCAGGGCATCATAATTTCATGTGAAAGGATTTTTATTTATGAAAGCGTGATTAAGTCTCCTTGCAATGTACACAGACACCCCCTACTCCAGCTGTACCAGGCAGGAATGCAATGCTACAATTCACACAAACAAGATGCAGAACGATGCTCTGGTCATTGGTTATCTTAAGTGGTGGGGGTTTTTATTCAGAACACCTGAGGAAAGGCTGTCTGGCACTGGAAGTTATCATTAAGGCTTTTTACATATTTTAATAGAATGGAGCTATATAAACTACCAACATTCCTTACCACAGAACTCCAATTACACAAGCTTCTGTAACAGTTGAAAAGTTAGTTTGAAAGCCATTTTCAATAAGCCTTACTTGAGAGATATTAAGAAAAAGACACTGAATTTCCTTTTAATGTTCAAAGTAGTGATTTTTGACAGAGTATTTTAGAAAAACTCACATTTTCACAGTTCTCAACTACTGCAGAGCCCTTTTACTTCTCTGGCTGCCTATCAGCAGTGAAACAACTACAACTACTTAAGGTTTAAAGGTTGAGGGCTAGTTAAGTCATGCACATTTACGAAGAGTAAAATGAATCTGTTCAATGGGTTTTCCATTACTAATTTTTAAGAGTTGAAGAGAAACTCAACCATATGTGCTTTTATTTCACTTACCCATTTTGTGACCTCAGAAAAAAAATATCTGGAGGACCAGGTAGTGAAGAAAAAGGTTATAGTGTTTGCTTCTAAAACTAAAAAAAAAAACCCAAAACCACTACCACCAAAAACAAAAGTCAATTACAGCCCCCTCAAAAGCTGAGAAACATCAGTGTTGCTGGTTTAAGGATAGAACCAAGGCATCATTCATAACCAAAAAACACAATCCATTATTCGTCTGGGTGCTGCAGCTGGACAACATCTGCAGACACACGACGTTTTTTTGGTTTTGGTAGGTTGTTTTGGTTTGTTTTGGGGATGTTTTGGTGGTTTGGTTTTTTAAGCTTTTTTTTTTTTTTTTTTTTTTTTTTGTGGTTTTGCTATCAGAAGCCCAGTCTTTGTGACATACCAAAGATGGTTATACTGAAAAGAAAACGCATACAAAAATTCAATGTCTGTCTGCACAGTTTCTAGCTTTTAAGTGGTCTAGCATATAAAACCACCTCAAACTAAAAATATGCACAACATGCAATAACAACAACAAATTGCACTTTACATGCTTCTTCCATCCTAAATGGTGGAAATGCAACTCAGACAAAGGGCATTTAGTGACAACAGCAGTAAAGGTACCCCACAGCACAAATGCTTTACTATCATGTAAGAAAACTAGTCAAACACACCAGCAAGCCTGCTCAAGAGCCTGAGCTGGAGGCTTAAGCTCTACTCTTGTCTTCTGCGAAGAAGGTAGATCAGCTACTCCGCAGCTAAAGCCTAAACACAGGCAGCTTATAACATTCTTCATGTGAGAATTTCAGTCTGAGGGCAACAACAAAGGATGGAACAAGACCTCGAGCAAATCACTGATACTTTTATGGACATTAATTTTAATCCAGTATCAACTGGTAATACTTTAAAAGCAGAGAAAGCTTCCTCACCATGAGCCAGCCACCTGCACTACAAAGGGAGCTGCTGTCAACCACTGACTGCAAGACTAAGTATCAAGACCCTTCTCAGCTATGGGAGTGTTTTGAGTAGGCTCCAGGCATTCCCCCAAGCTCAGTAAATTCCAACTCTTAAATGCAAGCAGTGCAACTACATGTATTTAACATATTACACATTAAAAGCATTCACAACTAGTTTGACCTTCAGGGATGTTAGGTCCATAGACTAAATATCCCTCATGCTTATATTCTCTCTTATTACTATTCTGGAAAAACATGAGAGTTTTCCCATTATTCTGCAAGTTTCTGGACTTAAAATGGGTATCTGCCAAAATTTATTAGTTAAAGGGAAAGCAAGATCAGATGCATTTTCCTCTGTGTCCATTTAAAATTGTCTTTATTTCAGTCATTTTAAGCAGAAACCTCTCACAGCAGTTGGGATAAGCAGGCTGTTATACCATTACACTGTTACATTCAATTGCAGAGATACATCTCACTTCATACAAATATAAGCAAAAGGTGTGTTTGTGGTGAGGTTTTTCAAGGAACATTTCTTAAATGTCTCAGTGTGCCAAGTACACCGATCTGCACTTTTTGCATCAGAAGGCGAACTAGGAACACAGTACATCTCGCTTGTGAATCACAGGGGGAATAAACCATTGTGTCATGACAAACCTTACCTGACAGAAAAGCACATTCAATTTGCTTGAGGAATCCAACTGTTCAGCTATATTCAGTATTGTCATGGGTGGGGGTCCTTAATTGCATGAAGGTACAGAGCACTACTTCTTGGATTACTTGAAGTTAAAACTTAACTGAGCACTGCCCTCGTATCTGCACTCTTAAAATATATGAGGCACAAGTATGTGTGTGTACTTGTTTTATTCATAATTTGTCTCGGGATACCAAATGTATTCTAGTTCAGGTCATTCAACAAAATTGTTGACCTCATTTCAAAACATCCAGTGATCCATTTTTCATTCAATGGCAATATCGAATGTTAAAAGGAACATAAAAACAAACATGCACACAATTGTACAGTTTTCATAAATGTCTATTTCATTATTTGTGGGTAGCGCATTAAACAGTTAAATACATTTAAATAATGTTTAAGTGACTGCACTAATGCAGAATTTTAACTAGATGGGTAACCAATTTAACTAGAAACCAGCTAACAAGTAACTGTCTAAATACTTCAAATACAGCTCTTGTTCTAGGTCATCCTTCCTGGAAAAAAGCCTGCTGGTCACATTGGAAATACATTTTAAGGCCAAATTCTTCTGATATCCCTTCTCTGCAGCAGTTTCTTCACCTTTTTAAGCCTCCAGTTCCAGGCCAAGACCAAGTTTATGGCCACCAGCATTGATGCTCTTTCCATCTATCAGGGCAGACAGTGTAAGCTTCACACCTGTAAGATTTTTAAGAAGCTTGTTTACAACACAGTAGCTTTCATGCAACTTAACCTCTGTCATCACAAGTCCCAGTTGTAGCTCTCTTTTTATACAATTACTTTGCTCTAAAGATTTTTAGAGGAGAATACATCCATGAAATCTACTGAAACTTAGTCCCATGAAGAAAGCTATATGATTTTTGTAAACAGTTGTAACATCAATATACGAAGTCTCTAACTGTTAAATACGCAAGAACTCGCCTTTCCTGCATTAAGACATGCAAAGGAGGAGGAAATCTGTGCATAGACAGACACTCCTACCTATAAAGGGATGGAATGAAACTAGATTTTTCAAATAAGGAACTAACCAATGGTAATACAGCCTCTTAACAGGTGCTTTCATACTTAAGTGCACCAAGTTAAGGTCTGGAGGGTTTCTTTCCTAAATATGAAGAGCAGGAAGCGTGGGATTTTGACAATTAATCATAATTTGAAGACCTGCTATCATTCAACACAGTATGATTGGACAAAGCAGTGCCAAAAAAGAAGACATGCTTTGCCTAGTCTAAAGCTAAGCTGTCAAACATAATACAGTCCACTCCTGCACAGATCAGTGAGGAATATAATATATTAATATCATTAGATAAAATAGAGTTTGTCTTCCTTAGATAAAGGTTTGAGGTATGATTGAAGCTACTGTAAAATATCTACTTGGCATTCAAAGGAAAAAATATTCTGAAGAAAAAAAATTGCATATAAACATGCAGAGACCTCACTTACTTTTTTTAGGATGCACAGAAGATATATATGTGATATAATTCACATGATAGCTCTTACCTGGCCTCAGGGTCTGGGTATAACCCACTCCAATTAGACTAGAATTGTTCACCTTCGCCTAAAAAAAAAAAAAAAACAAAAAAAACCCACACAAGTGAAATGCTGAAACAGTTTAGTTATTTGTTACCATTTAGCATCTAGAATAACTATGGCAACACTGCTGTTATCAGTTTAACCAAATGTTATCTGTTCTTTCAGTATGCCTGTGTTTCCTGAATTCGCTCCTTCCAGCTATGCCCTCGTCCTTCAACTTACAGCTGAAGCAGTAACATATTTTGAAGCAATAACATATTTAAGAGCAGAAGGAATGTAAGGGCAGGAAGAACTGTTACTGAAACATAGTATCATAGGTGAACTTCACCACTTCCCCTTTTTCAGAAGGCCAGAGACATTTACCACCATCTCCTAAAAATGCCACATCAGAGGACTCCTCCATGTTTATATTACACAGAAATTAGTATCTTGTCAGTCATGCAGCAAACATTGGGTAATATCATCATAAAGAATATGTACAAAATTATTTTTTATCTTACTTTGCATCACTTCCTCAACAAAATGATTCCAACTTTGTAACATACAGAAAACTTTGCTGCTTATCAACTTTTAACTAGTATTGCCAGAGTTTTAAAGAATGTGACAGAGCTCCCCAAAAACTGGTTAAAAAAAATTTTGTAAACTTACAGAACCAGACACAAACGTTTTTTTAATTTGTGTTTTTCTAAATTGCATTTTTCTTTTTTATAAACACATTAGGATCTCCAACATAAGCACATCTGACAGTCAGATTCTATGAGACTTTGCTGTAAGCAACATGACAGAATTTAAATACTGCTTGTTTAATTATAATTGCCTGGACTGTAAAAGTAATTCCTACAAGGCCTCCCAGCCTATTTTGTACTAATAACACAGGGATTCACAGCAACTGAAAATGACACTGTACTTTGCACAACCCTTTAGGTTACAGCCATACTTACTGAAAGAGAAGCAGTGGGATCCAACTTGTATTTAGCTGCAAAGCCAAAGCGAGTGCTGTTGCTACCTGCTGTCCAAGCCAGGTTTATAGCAGTTTCAAGAGACTCACTCACTTTTTGGTAAATTGACCCACCAAATTCGGAACCATCATTGCTGCACAAATTAAGAGAAAAGTTAGTTTCCTATTTGCATAATCCTCTCCTTTTTTCTTCATCCCTTTTTTTTTACTACTTCAGATTTTCATTCAAATAATAATTTTTAAAGTTTGAGTTGTTTCACATTTTTTGAAAAGAGAAGGGGAGATGAACAAAGGCTTCAGGGCAAAATTAAACTACGTAATTCATGGAAATAAAAAGGTATTTTAGAGTGCTACAGCTAATTCTCATGTAAATTGCCAAACAAAGTCCTTGAACAAAATTCTAGATCAAATCCTTACAAAACTGACCAATATGTGTTAATGGTTACAAAATGGGCCTTCTGAGCTTATGATTATTGAATATGTGAAACTCCTAGAGAACTGAATGACCTTTCAAAAATCTGTCACAATGTTTTACATTCGCAAACTGAAATGGAATTCTTACAGCCTGGACTCTAAAGTATTTTATAGTTTTCTCCTATATTTCTCAATTTCCACGAATTCAGAAAGATACAATCCCCATGCTTTCCCTTCAAAAGCAAAACTTACATCTAAACACACTAGAACTCCACCAATTTTATTTATTTGGATTGAAGACATCGTGTTTTTCAGTAAGTCTTGATCAGATTGCTCTGGAGTAAGATCTAAAGGCAGGAAGTCTCAAGAAAGATGTCTTACACTTGTTTACACTGTTTCACACATTCTTAATCCCTGACAAGCAAGAAGATGAACCTCCACAAAAAGCCCAGAAGCAATGCTCTAGTCTTGCTCTAGAAACTACTACAGCATTAATGCAACACTAATTACTACCTCTAACAAATCGACTGCCCTTAAATTGTAATCTGATACAATTCAATATAATGGGATAGCCAGAAAAAACATTATGATCAGTTCTGCATAACTGAAGTACTGCACTTCCAATCTGCACGTACTTCAGTATCTGTACCACATATGCTACAAGTGCTGACCAGTTGCAGGTGTTTACTGTTTTGAAAAAGAGATACAAAGTATCCTTTACATTTATTTTGAGTTTCCTATTGAAAAATGCACTCCATTAATGGCCTTCTAAGCACCTCTTGATATTTCAAGCATTTGTATTTTGACTAGAAGGTAAAGGAAGCCTGCTTCTAGAAAGCTGGAGAAGTTTTCAGTACTTACACATTAGTGTGCAGTTGGAAGTCTCCAGTCTTGTAACCCACAGAGAAATTATTTCTTGTCAATTTTGATTTGGCAGTATCAAAAGTCATCTGATAACCAGCAAGCCAGCCTTCATAACCAAAGACAGCTGAACCATGGACTGCAGGCCCGGCAAAATCAAAGTCAACATCACAGCCCAGGTTTATGCATTCACGTTTATAAGATGACTTAATTTTACCACTTTTCTTTCTGAAACAGGAAAGAGTTATGGTAAGACAAGTATACATGATCTTCCTCAATGACTGGCAAGATTCAAGCCCTAGGACTCTACACAACATATCTAAAAGTCTTGCACATGCATGCCCTGGACCAGGCAAAAGTACCAGCCAGCCCATCCAGAGCACACAGGGCTATGGCAAGCAGGCATTTTCTGATAAATGCAGCAACAGGTTCATGTTTCCTGCAATCTTCCAGTATTTCTATCCCAGAAAATAGTGAAGTTGTGAAATGTGAAATACTAACCCCACAGTGATGTCATGGTAGAGAGCAGAAGCCTAAGCTGGATCAATAGCAAACCACACAAAAAGCTCTGTCAATACCACAGACCAGATCAATGGACCATGGGTGCTCTTACTCCCTACGTAAAGTAATGTTAACAATTCTTACCCCGTGTTTGGTGAGAAAGTTGTATCAAATGTCACCTTCAAGCCTTTGGCGAGCTAATTGAAGGAGGAAAAAGATAAGATAAAGCTATAAATTCAGTTCTTACACAGAGGTAAAACCAATAAAAATTTTCCTAATCTATTACCTGATCTTCAATTGCAATTTCTGTTCCCAGAGTGTTATCTGTGTTCCATTTTTCTGTAAAAGTCAGACCATACTCAGCCCACTTGTATTTGGTCTCCAAGCTTCCATTCACTTTTCCAGTGTCTGTGTTCGATGAACCAGATGTTGTGAATTCCTAAAAAGCACAGAAGATACATATGATCCTAAAAGCATTACACAGTGTTTCCTTCAGCAAGCACTAAGATCTTATTACATGGAAAAAAATTTTAAATCAGTAGACAACTTGCAGGGGAGAAGGGAGACTAGCACGGAAGAATTAATGACTCATGCCACACTGAGGACTCCCCACAATCCCCATCTCAACTGCAGTGTTCCTGCCACTCTTACAAAATGTAAAGGTGGCAAATTATCTCCAAAGTAAGACAGTAGCCACCACAAGGACTCTCCTCTAAAGCAGCAACAAGTTCTTGAAATATAAGGTTCAGTTTGGTACTCCCAGTGAGCAACTTAAAAATCAAACCAAGAGCCAAGAACACTATTAGGCACATATTACAACTCCAGTAAAATTCTTTAAGAATCACACAAGTATTTTGTGATTTAGTGTGTTTCTTACATTTTTCAGTGTGCAACTGTAAAATGTCATAGAAGGGCATCATTTTTCAAACTGGGGGTAGGGTGGGTGGTTTGGTTTTTTGTTTGGGTTGGGGTTTTAACTGTTTTTTAAAGAGTTCTTAGTCTGCCCAATGCACGAGCCTTTTATATTAGCCATAGGCCCACCTCCTACTAACACCTATAAAATTCCTGTTGCCCTGGCACTTTGGTTCAATGACACACAGAAATAACATCTGAAGTGGGAGCTTAGCAAACAGGCTGGGTTTATAGTATGGTATGAACTGACCTGGAATTCTTGAAAGTAACTTAGAAATCAACAGTATCACTCGCATTTCTTTATTAAAGGAAGTAAACACTGATGCCTCTCGCTATTTGGATGCTCACAAAGAACAAAATGAGTAGTTCCTGTGTTCCACTATTCAAAAACTGAAGGTAATTAGAAGTGAAAGCCAGGTTTGCAAATATCTTTTAAAGAACTCTTTCCAGTGAAGTATTATTGCCCTTTTGATTTAGCCCATTATTTCAACTTTTTAAAACATATACATAAACATTTTTATTTCTGTTCTCCTCCATACATAACATTATTTCCAAACAAACTTTCACACTCACCTTCCCCAGAAGGAAACCCAGATTTGAAATTGCAAGTCCTTAGGCACTCTTAGTAAAAGCCCCAAGACCACAAAACAAACATGGTTGAGAATGTTCTTTAATGGTTGATCAAATTTAATCACGTCCAAGACATTTTTCTGTATGATGCTAGTGACACCATACACAGTTGCATAATTCTAGCAGGTCTATTTCTTGGCAAGGGATGGGAACTACACAAATACCTTCATCTTTAACTTCTTGCTTTGTGCTATTCCTACTGCACAGGGTCTGTGTGACTGTAACCACTGGGGTAACAGCTTCAGGAGAAACAAATTATTCTATTATCTTCTTATTTCTGCTTTAAAACATCTGTAGCACATATACGCCAGCAGTTTCTCCTCCTGGGAAGGATGGCTTGTAACTGATACAGGATTCATAACAGAGCTTGGATTTTTCAGAGTTTTACCAGCATAAATGGTAGTCCTCCAAAGAAACAAGCTACAGTAAGAACTACTACCTCTGTAATAGGGCTCTTGCAAACTATGTTTCAGTTAGCATACAGACTTCAAGAAAAAACCGAGCATATAACCAATGAACCTTGTTTCTGACAGTAAGTTACAGTACTCGGGCTCCAGTTATGGGGAGAAAAAAAAAAATCTATCATTATATTTTGCAAAGTCTGCTCTAGAAATAGATAAAAGTTACAGGGGGCACTGCTTGCATGGTAAGACATCTTGCATGGAACACTACTGCAGCGCTTAAGTATCTAGAGGAGCCAAAGATTCAACACGCTTATTCAATGCCACTACTTCATACAAGAACCAAGATGCCAGAATTTTCCACCAAACAGTACCACAAGGTACTTCAGAAATATAACCTGTAAACTATAATTGGTATATTAAAATCCTTTATTTGTTTACCTTCACATGTAAGACCAGGGACAATTAATAAGCCCTTTTATTATAAAAAGATTACTAAATAAGGCAATATTCCTTATACATTCAGAAATTTAAGGGCTTCTGGATTATTTAACACCAGATATTTGTCATTCATATAACCTCTAAAATACTTAACAGCATCTGAAATGTGCCCCTTTTAGCTAAGTATGAGAAAACATAGCTAGAAAAAAAAATATAATGAATAAAAGTTACTTAAACTCACCACTCCACTTGCAGATTTTGTTTTCACATCCAGTTTCACCAACCCAAAGCCTTAATAAACAGAAGTCAAAGTTACATGATTAACCAAGGCCCTGCACATTTTTCAATAAGCTGGTCTTTCAGGCTCAGCAGTGTCCTACATATATACATAAATATGTATAAACAGCTATAGGCTGATTTCAGCATACAGATGCCACACCAGGTAAAGAAGGCCTCTACAAAATAAGGCAGGGAAGTGCCTCTCAGTTCTAAATTAGTATATTTAACTACCAAATGATTCTTCTAAAATACATTTTCTGTCCCTGGAATGGAACAGTTTTTATATAATAGTCAATGCCTTTTAAAGAGCTATCCCAACCCATAAAACACCTCTTTCTGCACCAAGACAAAATATCTCAAAGTAAAAAACTGTAAAAGTAAAGTCACTGGGAAACACATAACCAATGGAACTGTAATATAAGTAAGTTTTGTGAGCGTGTCAATTCACATTGTTATCCAAAAAGGCGAGCAACAGTCTTAGTAAAAATCCCCCACATTTCCAAAGACCAGAAAGAAACCACACTGTGACAAAGAATGATTTAACTATGCAGCTATCTGGTATTAAAGCATTTTAAGATGTGGAAGGATTCTTTATCCCAATAGCCATTCCTCTTTCTAGTCCAAAAAAGGCTACATTAGACTGGTATATAACCCTTTCTATATCAACAAATGTTGTGGCACAGATAGACCAGTAAACAAAGTGCTGCTAAGTTAAACTACACTTGCTGCTGGCATTCTTGCATACTTGTACACCTCTGACATTTATGTGGCTCAAGCAGTAACACTTAACAGCCTTCACATCAAAACAAGCCACAAAAAGTCTTCAACGATCTGTTTTTTGGTGGCAAAGATAAAAAACACAGCATACCTTCCTCCTCCCCAAAAACACTGGCATGTGATCGTTCAATTTTCCATACAGACTTAAAAAGGCAATTCATTGTTGCACGTCAAACACCACTTATAAAAGGTACTATTCTTACCATATCCTTTATTGAAGATATCTCTGGCAGGTTTGCCAAGGTCTACATATGATGGAGGAATTGCCATTGGAGCTGAAAGGTAAAGGGCTAATTAATAATGAACCTTCTGCCACTGCACACGTGAAAAAATGCGACCACAATTCTTTCAAGATAGTCTTTAAGGCAGATTCATCTACATAAAAACATTTAATAGCTATAATTATATATTTAAAATTAATAGATATGATACTACAGTATTCTGTGAAATGCAGATTTTCACTGAAGGTCACTGTGAACATGAGATGTTTTCTTGGCTCATGCAGAGAACAGGCATTGCAGAGAAAAGGCATTACAAGACCATCCAGTACTTAACTTTTCAGGTAGATTTATCCATACATCTTTCATTACCAGAAATTAACTAATAACTCACATTTCCAGAGTTGGCATAGCTACTGCCAAAAACCTGGACACTAGAAATCTAAAAACCTGTAATGCAGACAGCTATTCCCTGAAGTTCCACAAAGTCAAAGTTGACACATGCTTATGAAAACAACCTGAAAGTACCCACAAGGTTTTAGTTTTGAAAATGTAAAGAGAAAGCATATCTGCTCTCCAACATCATTTTTGCTCCATATTTTACATGGAAGACATACAATTTTAAAAAGGAGATCTAATGCCATTAACCAGCAATCAGTCTAATAACATATGAGAGTTTAGGTTTGGGAAGTTGTCCAGTTAGTTTAAAATATCCAAGTAAGAGGAGTGGGGGGTCTGGAAGAAGAGATCTCTTTACAAGTGCCTTTCTCAGACAGGGAGCCCCACTGTTAAAGAACCTGCCACTGCAGATGAGCTATGGCCCAGCTCTGGCCCCATGGACAGACACCAGACTAAGGTCTCAGGCAGGCCCCTATCGCTCTCCTCCCTGGGAACACGCACTCTTATCAGCACTTCCTTCAGAGACTGTTTTCCCATGATTTCAATAGCAAGAGGCTGCTGTTACAAAGGCCCTGTATTTTAAAGTTGTGAAATATAGGAAACAGAGTATATTAATAACTCCCCCCACACTGTGAAAGGGGGGAAAATGAAACTAACTAGACAAGGCCATGAAAAGGCTAAACGCATGCAAACAAAACATCTTATCTTCTCAAACTGATTGGTCACATAGGTTTAGCTGAGAGACTCAGATTAACATAATTGACTTTTTATCTTCCTATTGTGTGGTGGATTGATTTTTTTTTCTTTTAAAGTAAATGAAAAAACTATCTTTAGAACTTGAAAAATAACAATGGCAGTGTTCTCATATGTTAACCTCCAAATCCTAATTATACCTGCCATATATGGCCAAATTGTATGAACTGCTACTAATTAAAAAAACTACTTTAGCAAACAATGGGAAGACAGAAGACTGTTCCTTATTTTTCTACAATTCATAATGCAGATTTCCAGAGTACCCTACTTCAGCTCCCTACTGCCCTAAGGGGATAATTTCAACTTCCCCTAAGAAACAATATTTACACTCAGTTTGACACACATACACACAAATTCGGAAAAACTTATTTAGCAAAGATGTCTAAATTCTACAACCAAGTCACTATATCAAGACGTCTATCACTTGCTCAAGAACCAGTCTGGTTTTCCATGGAGTTAAACGAAACATTTTTTTTTAAAGAGACATTAAAATGGCTGAAAGCATCTGAAGCATAAAGAAGCTTCGCCCAAGTTCAACTCTAGAGAAGAACAGACCCTAATCCCAGTGACAAGCCACTGAACGGTTCCTATTATTTATTCCATAGAAAGAAGCAGCTGATAGACCAATTACAAGGGAGTGTGAGAACTCTTGCTGGTAGAGTTCGCTACAATTCAGCAGTTTAACATCTTACAGAGAAAGTTTAGCTACATGTTTCCTCTAATGAATACATCTCACCTCTAACTAGCATTGCCAGAAAAATAATTATTTCTAGTTTTGGAGTTTTATATCAGCTTTTACCACAGACATGCTTTTACAGTATAAATAAAAAAGCTTAACAGTATAAATAAACAAGTTAATTTTGGATATACTAAATGCCTGATAAACCAGTGTCACCATCAGAATGCTCATTAAATAAAAACAGGGCCATAAAAAAATCAGTCCTGCGTCCTGCAATGTTAGATAGGTGAGCAAATTCTTATAATCACAAGTAATTTTTTTCAACCCTATTTTGAAGCATCTTTCTCTTAAAAACTGCTAATTAGAAGTCACTAAACCATAAGCATCATTTAGCAACTAGAGGTTTGCTGTAAAAACTATAAAATAATCGACTTGAGGTACAGAATATACTTGAGCCAAGTGAGAGCTCCACCCTAATCTTTGTTTCATGCCACCGTGATGAAAAAATTTTAATTAATCTGTTACTCGGGAGACACAATCATGCTTTCTTCTGT